>NC_133165.1:115901207-116216707 GCF_040802235.1 Manis javanica
TAAATATTTATCTTTATATTTTATTCTTAAATTACACTTTGCTGTGTCTTCTCTAACACATGGTATTGTTGTAAGTAGGAAAAAGTCCTTTTTAAAGCTCTGTGAAATTTAGACAAATGGCATATTTTCCTTCAATAATTATGGATAGATGGCATGTGGCAGAAATATTCGTTAGGCCAACAAATATGTATAGTAAGTAAATATTATTATTCTCTTTTAAAAGATTTGTACATTGATAGTTTATTAATCAAAGAGTACATGAGTTCACCTAATCAAACATACATGCTTGGACAAGCAGGGCATAAAAATCTCAATTAAGATTTTGTGTGAACTTAAGGAAAAGTACTTTCGCCTCCTAAACAATAGCATCAGGAAGGAAAAAAATGCATTCTCGATGTTCTTGGATATTTGGTCCAATAATGACCCTCCCGTTGTAGAGTTCTGTGGGTGTTTTTGAGTTTGTGTTTTCTGCTTCTACTGCTCGGTTTTTAAGAGCAATTTAAAAGATTCTGCAAGTTCGTATCTGGAGAAGCATAAAGATCTTGGCTTCATAATGCCAGATGATAAACTGTGGTCTTTGTGTAGAAATTTTAATGGTTTATTTGTATTCATTATTTGCCTTCTTTAAAGAAAGAAAAGAAAACATAATTTTTTCTCCAGCTTGTGCTTCCCTGGACTTCAAGATCTCAAACTGTTATTCTACACTCCCGAGTCACCTGCTGATTCACAGCGAGGGGTGCATCGCTGGTGGCAAGACGAAAGGCAGGGGTTTCCTTTCTTAACCATAACGCTACGGAATTTTGTGATATGGAAAAATCTGTCCGTGTTCCCATCTCCTACATCTTAGCCTTCAAGCAAGTGCCATTTGATTCCCTGTAAAAGGAATTCCCAGGACCAGCAGCGTCGGGAAGGGCAGAGTCACTAAAATGCAGGGATCCGGGAAGCAGCACACCGTCCCGGTCGGCCTGAAGGCCGGGCCGGGGGCTCCCCGGGACGGCTGCCTCGCTGTCCGGCCGCACAGGTGAGCCTGGGGCCGCCGGCCCGGAGCCCCCTGCAGGGCCGCCCGCCGCCCGCGCGCTGCAGACCCGGCAAGGCCTTGGCGGCTCGGCCTCAGTTTCCCCGGCGGCCCCGGCGGCAAGGGCTCTGCAGCAGCGGCCGGGCCGGCCCGTCGGGCTGGGAGGTCCCGCGGGCCCCCGGGGCGCGACCCTCTAATCCGCTTTAGTCGGGGTCTTGAGCGCTTTGCTCGTGCAGAGTAAACAGGGCGGGCGAACAAAGCGGCGGCCGCCGGCCCGCGACTCCCTGACCCCGGGGTCGCGCCCTTTGTTCGCCCTCAATGGGGCCGCCCCGCCGCCCGCCCGCGGCTAATTGGGGCGCGTGCCGCCGCCGCGGCCGAGGACCCCCACGCGGGCGCGGACCCCGCCGGGACCCCCGCCCCGCCCCGGCTCGGGCCCGGGGCCCCGGACCCGGCGCCGACCCGAACTCGGACCCCCGCCGGGCCTTGGACTCGGACCGCGGACCCTGACCTCGGCCTCCGGTTCGGACCTCCCCACGCAGCCCCCGCCCCAGACTCAGACCCCGGCCCACCGGCCACGCCGCGGGCTCAGACCTCGGGCCCCACTCCGCTCCCGACGCGGCCACTCGGCCCGGCCCGGCCCGCGCGGACCCGCCCGCCGCCGGAGCCGCGAGCCGGGGGGGCTGCCTGGCGGAGGCGGACCCCGAGCATCCACCGCGGCCAAGCGGGGGCCTGTCGGCCGGGAAAGGGGCCTCGGCGACTCTGCCGCCCTGGGCCCGAGGCCCGCGGGGTGCAGGCAGGAGAGGTTTGCTGTGCCTCTTCCTTCTCTGCTGGGAATCCTGCAGGTGGGAAAGAAAAGGAACCAGGGTCAGCCTCCGAGAGGGAAAATCAGGAGCCTTCAGCCCCTGCCCGGCGGTGAGCCCTCCTACAGCCCCTCCTCTCCCGCAGAGCGCACCCTTTCCAGAGCCGGGGGTGCTTTTAGGTGAGACCGGCTGTGCAGGGCGCCGAGGCGGATGACGCCAAATTCAGGCCCTGACCATCCCATGTCCTCTCTTCTTTGTTTTTAACTCAAATGGTGGACAAGGTTATAATTGTTATCCCAAGAAGCTTTTGAAGCTTAGCTCTTTGTAACTTTTTTTTTTTAAGGTTTTTATCTCTTTTAAAAAGCACTTTTTCTTGTAATTAGGGGCAAAAAGGAAACAAGAGAAAGGGGTCTCAGTAAGGGTTTGCCTTTGCGGATGAACAGAGCGGCCTGTACGTCTCAGCCAAGGCACGCGAGGCCCTCTGGTCCGCGCCTCATTTATTTCATAGTTTTCTTCACGTTGCTTTGCCAGGGAGACTTTAAAATGTTAAGTTTGTTTCTGAGCTTGTCTTCTGTGGTGGGCCATATTCGAATGTAGAATTTGGCTTCAGAAAGATGTGGTGGTCCAGAGGATAGAGCTGGGGTGGGGGTCCCGGGTGTACGTGAGCTGGGTAAGGCAGATGCTTCTGTAAATGTCAGGGTGTGGGACAGATCTCTGCTGCAAAGGGAACCCCTGTGGAGCCATGCCTGCGATATCCCTTTCTGTAGAACTAGTTCTCAAACAACCCAGTTCCCTGGTTCTTTGCCCCTTCCTCACTGTCATTCCCCCACTGCCAAGGCTCAAACCTGGCCTTTCTCTTTTCTGAGGAGCAATAACTCGATCAGATCAGCATACATTTGCCCTGAAGAATGCTGATGTCAAGGCCTGGGGCACTGGCCACCCCTGCAGGAGAGAGCCTTCTCACAGGGAGCCGGCCATCAGTGGTTCTTGCTGACACAGGACTTTGAGGTCTTCTCAGGCCATCCTGGTCACCTGCTCGGCCTTTCATACTGCCAGCAGGGGCCTGCCAGGTTCAGAGAAGACCGCGATGGATAAGGTCAGGTGGGGCTCATTGGCTGCTTGGCTGGGGAAAGCCCTGGTTCAGGGTGCTGGCACCCAGGAGAAAGTGTGGTGGACAGAGGGCACTGTTGGCCCCTCAGCTCAGGCAGGGCGGCTTTCTTACAAGGACTCAGGCAGGCCTGGTGGGGGTCTCGTGTCTGCAGTTTTACCCACCAAGGTGGATTCATCCCGGCCCAGTTTTGAAGGAGTAGCCAGGATGCACCCGGCAGGGAGAGGTGGATGCCTCAGATGGCCATAGCTGGCTGTAGGGGTTGGGGGGGTGCCAAAGCTGGCCAGCTTAAGGCAGTTCTGGGGCTCAGATTTCAATGGGGCTCTGTTTTTCCTGGGAACTGTTCTTAACCTATAAAATAAGCCTATGTGTATATGAGTGAGAAGAGGTGAGTGGTGATGTTTTCCTTGAAAAAAAAAAAAGGCAAAAATAACAAAGGGGCATGTGTGCCTGAGGGTCCCAGGTCTGTGCAATATTAAACCAAGTCACTATTCCATCCACCTGAGCCTCAGTTTCCCCGGCCTTTAAGGAACTATGATAATCCTGTTGTCCTGTGAAGTCGTGGGGATGGCCTGAGACGGGGTGAGACCACTGTAAATTATGAAGCGCTTGCTATCCTAGTACCTTAGGAAAAACCCTCTACTCCGAGGCCCTTGTTTTATGATCTCAAAATGCTTAGCTTGGCGACTTACATGGAACCTGGCACTGACGCAGTTTCTGTTGACTTGAACTGTATGGAAACCCTCTTCATTGGTTATGAGAAGGGTGTGGGCCATGCATAGTGAGAAAGCGGGCTCAATAAAGAGCATCCCCTGCGCCTCAAGGCCTTTGAACTTGAGAAGTCAAGTGACCCCCAATTTGGGGGATTGCATTGATGATCTGGAGACCCTCCTACTCTTGGCATGTATGCCTAAGAGCCCTGAATGATTATCCCGGGCTGTCAGCGGGGTCCAAACCCCAGCCGGGTCTGCACAGTTTGACCTCTCCTGAGGGATCCGGAGCTGCAGGGTGGAGAGCGCACCTCAGCCCCACCCCGTGCCTTACTCCCCAGTGCTGACCTTGCTGCTGTCCTAATGACGATGAATGAGGTCAGCTTGGTTTGCCATTCACAAAACACAGGTTTTGTTTTTTCTTTTATTCCAAGGAAATATTTTCTATATCTGAGACGGGTCGTTGTCATCTACACCAGGTTATGTTTTTACTGGTTTTGGGTGTTTGCATACGTGGAATGAAAAAGGGAGTGACCCAAAGAGAATACAGGTAGAGCCTGCCTCTCTTCCTGGGGTAGGGGCTCTCCACCAGGACCTCAACTCAGCCCCAAGCCTCAGCGGCAGCAAAATGTTCATTTCTATACATACATACACATACACACATGAGTGCGTGCACATGCGCACGCACATATCCCAGGGTAGAATCCTCGTGTTGCTAACATTTAATGTTCTAATATTAAAGTTTGAGGCACCAACAGGCTGTCTTAAAAGGCTCATTCAGCCTGTCTGCCTTGGAGCTATTTTATTTACCAGTCTTCTTGTCGCTCAAAGAACTCTGTGTTTCTTGCAGACTCTGTTCGGGTGGTTGAGTGTTTGGGTTTTTGGCTACAGCTGGTTAATTTTTCCGAATCTGTAGATCCAGGTGTGCATTGAGAAGTTTTTTCCCAGCAAGAGAAATTTCCCAGTGAGCCTTAGAGTCCTCCTAAAAATTTCCGGCGTTCTGCTTGTGAGAGACTGCCAATTTCTGAGAAGTTGTCAGAACGAGGAAAGGAGGCGGCTGTCTCTCCTAGGTAGGAACACTGGGGAGAACCCACTGCGGAAGCAGGATCTTGTAGCAGACTACAGAGCAGAAAAACTGCTTAACGGGTAAGATGTTAGCAGAGGCACAAACCCTTGACGATAGTTAAGAATTTCTGCCTGTGCACACCATCGAAAACCAAGCACGGGAGTGAAAAATGCCTATCCACACCTCTTATAATTCTGAAATGTTTTAAAATATATGTTTTCATGTAAAAATTATATAGACTCTTATTTCCAAGGTCAGTGTCATCCCTTGTCTGATCGCTAACATTACCACTTTCTTTTGGTTAAAAAAAAAATGAACTTCATGTTCTTTTAAAATTAGGAATTCCACCAAAAGTTGCTCTATAAATAGCAAGAAACAAAACAGAACAAAAGCACTGGCTTTCTTTTTAGTTTAGTTTTTTTTTTTTTTGCAGCCATCAAATATTATCTCGTCTTGCAGTGATAAATTTAGTTAAAACAAGTCTTCACTTTGTGTGGAAGGGTTACATATGAAAAATCCAACCTTAACCTTATCTGTCTGTAACTGAATCTAAAGGCTACAGATATTTAGACAATCAGAAAAATGAAACTGTCATTACATATAAAGCAAATTACTCACTTGTGTTGCATGAAATCCTATTAGATTTAAAAAATAAGACAGGACTATTTCAATAAATAAGGCCAGTGTGGTCACAGTCCAAATAACTTCTAACTGACCCCCACACCCCACCCCAACAAAAATCACTCATTCTGTTTGTGTTCACTTTGCAGCTTAGGCTGTGTTGTAAAGATTTTAAAGACATGATCTCTGTACTCTTGATTTTTGAAAAAGTTCCTTGCTGTCCCTTGCAATTTAACAATGAACCATTTGCATTCTAATTAGGGTTTATTTTCTTTATTATTATTTTCCTTTATTACAGAGGACATGTCAGTTACCTAGGTCACGGAAGAACTGTGTGGCTAAGAAATGGTGAAAGTTCTCATTTGGGGTGGGCAGAAAGAAATTCAATTGACTTTCGTTAGTATTTCAGCATCATTTAAAATTTTTAAAAAGTAAAATTTGACAGTTTTTAAAGTGTAAAATTGCTTTAAATTTTAATAGTTAAATTCTGAGATGTGATTCAAAAAGAATATGGAGTCATTAAAATAATGACTATTTCAGCCCCTATAAAGGATTGATAAGATGCAAAAATACTTTAAATAAATCAAGTCTTTTAACTGTCAAAGGAAGTCATTCCTTAGACATTTGGGAAGTAAAATACTTTTCAAATTTTATAACGTCTTTTCACTTTCATGGAAATAAATACCTCCGTTTACTAGAATTTGTTAAACTCCAAATTCTAATGTATCTTTAAATACTAATTTGCGGTAAGCAGCACAATAAATTCTTTAGGAAAATGTTGACATCCCAATTTATGAATTGGGAAGAAATTGTAGAATTGAGCAACTGAAATTCAGCACCCACTTCTCTTGGAAAGGTAAATTTGATTTTTAAAAAATTTAGTTTGTACTGTGTTTTTTCTCATTCCTTATGTGAAACTAAGAATCTAGTTTTGGCGTTTGATAGTTGTATGTATAGCCAGGGATATTGGCCTGTTATCCTTCATTCACATTTTCTGATTTGTGTTGTTACTACTTAGGAATGGAAACTATGAATTGTAATTCCTCATCTATAAGAGAAAAATTTTTCATACTAGCATGTATCTATTATATACAGTATATTCACATATTTCTGTATAGGATTGAATGCACATTTATTGTAGACTTCTGGTTGTTTTATGCCCTATTTGAAAAATATTAACTCCTTAAGAGTGCTTTCAGCGTTGTTAGCCTTTTTAGAAATATATATATATACACACATAACACATTGTGAGATGTGAATATATGGACTTCCAAAACGTGTTAAATATGATAAAACAGCTGTTCACAGGTTTCTAAGCAGACACATGATTGCACGGGTGTGGAGTTACCACCTATCAGTCAGGAGAGAACACAGGCACACGACTGATCATTGTCAGCTGCAGGCACACTAAATCTGTTTTTTATATTTTTTACAAAAGGGGAGAAGATATAGAAATGCTCTGCCAGCATGCCTGGGGGGTTTGTAGGGGAGGCTGCTAATGTAGTGTCTGCCGTGGGCTTTGTTCCTCAAACATGCTGTCCTTCGGCCAGAATTTTATTTCTGTTGCTTGTTAACTAATGCCAGGTTTGACATGAAACTGAGTTAACTAAAGCAAAAGATTGTGAAATGCTTCATTATGTTTGGAAGGAAAGAATCCTTCCTATGGATATTTCCTCACATTTCCTCACCCAGCCTGAGACCCTACAAATGCCATTACCTCTGTCCCTGTTCTTCTGTCTTTACTGGTAGGTTTCTGTACCCTCTCTTCTTCCTCAACTATCTCTGTAAGGAAAACAAAAATACTGACCCAGGGTAAACCGATGTCAGTAGGCTCATGTGCAAATAACAGAGTAAAAATGAGCCCTTCCTAAAGTAGGAGTACAAGTTTTTATGAAAGAGGTGTATCAAAATGGAATCCCATATTTGCAAACTATTTCTTCACAAAGGTGAAGAATAAAATCAGAAGCCTGGTTTGCCTTTACAAACAGTACCCAAAGCTTCTGAGCAGCTCCTCCAAAGGGCACATTGTCGGGGATGAGTGAAGACGTGGCATCTTACCCAGGGGCCTCCTCAGACTTGCAATCTCGCTTATTGGGCCAGCTTTAAAAACATCATTATTCTTGGGTGTTGCACGTTGAATGTTCAAAACCCAAGTGAAAATGGAAGTTTTCACAAACACTCATCCTACTCACTAATTCGATTAAATGCATCTGTTTACTAAGTCCTCAGAACGCCTTGCATACTGAACATTTTAAACTATCAAATGTGGCCACGCTGAGAAAAGCAAACTGAACTGCCCTGGTTTTCGTGGGCCGGACGGCGGCGAGGGCTGAGCCGGGACACACGGGTGCAGGAGCAGGGCAGGAAGTTGCCGGCTGCATTCCCATTAGGCAGATCTTGGAAGAAATCAGGAAAAAATAACTGTATAAGGCTGATGCTATAAACATCCTGGTATAGCGAGAGCCTTCCTATGACTTATTTTTCAAACATCTGACCTTAGGCATGGTCCCTGGCCCAAAGGCACAGACCAAGTTTTTCCTCCAGAAAACTTGCCCATCACAGTGTTCATCAACCAAGTGCGTTTTCAGGGGTCCTTCTGGACCATTTGAGCACTTTTTAATAGTACTTCCTCTGAATAATATAACATGATAACAACTTAGAAAAAGACTTTCAAAAACCAGCCTGAATAATATCCACTGGAATTCCCCAAGTGCTATTATTTTCCTTGAATAAAGCAGAATTTGATTTCTGAATTTGCAACCAAATTACCTATAAATCCTTGCCAAGTATGGGGGGATTTTTTTTAGAAGAGAGTGTGTGCTCTTGAATATTGTTCTGACTCACCTGATTTCTTGTTTTGCCAAATAAAAATTAGGAGGGAAAAGGCATTAAATCATTATTGTGTGTGAGAGCAAGGGGGAAAAATCAGCTAATAAAAAGGCTAGTGAATCGGTATGATTATACAATGATTTCAGGTGAAAATTACAAAGCTAATAGCCTGGCACATTTAGTCATTGCCTTCAGTAATGATACAGTTGTCAAATTTGTATTTGTGCCAATGGAACAAAAGTTGTAAGTGGCATAATGGAAGATAATCTCTTTTTTTTTTTTGTGGCTTTTTAAGTTCAGTGTTTTAATCCACCCATTTAATCACAAAACATATATCACATCAGTTATAATATTTAGTGTTTAGGAAAGTGATTATAAATAGATTATAGCACGGTTGTCAGATGCATGTGTGTGTGAATGTATCTCAAAGGCATGCAGCATGTCTACAGTTTGCACTTGGGACCAGTTTTATATGGAATAGTCACCATATATTTGTTTTGTTTTCAAAATCCCCGTTCTGTTGTTACCGAGCTTGCTCATTATTTTGTAAAAACAAGATTTGGTATTAAAAGGGCCTGATACTTTATGCTGTTGAGATCTCTGCACTGAGTCCACTGTCTGAAAGTGTTTTTGTTGGGAGGCCCCCAAAGTGGTTCAACCACAGAGTGTCTTTAATACGTTTTTTAAAGTAGTTGAACCTTAGGTGAAGATGGGGCACCATCATGGCAGTCAGTGGCTGGACTCGTGGTGTGGGCAAGCAGGATGGGTTATAGAGGAACCTGTGTGGCTTTTTGGTACAGCACCTTATCATCTCCTGGGAATGTGTTCTCTTATTCCACACATCCTGCTTGGGCCTGGGAATTATAATAGTGAAGAAAATTATAAAGGACTGTGATAGGCAAGGGAGACAACCATCTCTCCCTGCCCTAATGCTGGAACGTGAGCACAGCTTCCCCAACTCTTTGGTTGCAGAGAGGGCCCTTGTTTTCTGAGCAAGGAGGAATGTGGAGTTCCTGGGCTTCCTGCGTCTCGTCTCTCACCCCATAGTCCTTGAGGTTGGGAGGGCCACCCTGGACCTTCCTCACGGCAGGAGTGAAACTCACCCCACTGTGAAATCACCCCTGCTTGGGCTGTCGCTGAGCGTTGTCAGCAGCTATGGAAAGTGAAAGTTGGTCAGGATTTCAGTGAAAAGATTAACCGGAAAACATTGCTGCTCCATTTTATAAAACTAAATTTTCTCATGAAAAAAACCAAAACTATTCCTAGGAAGAAGAGGCCACAGTAAGATCCTAACACCCAGGAAGGCCAATGTGGAAGATTTCTTAATATATCCTGTTTTTTTTCTCCCTCCCCTCTCTTCCTCTTCCCCGAATTGTGCATGTCCTAGAGTGGTGGCAATGAGTGGGTGGGTGTCTAGCACAATTCAAGGGCAAGGTCATGGGGGTCTAGGGAGCCTCCAAGGAGGGTCAGGAGGCAGCAGAGGCCCTGGCAGACCTGCTCGGGCTACCCCAGCCCAGCCTTGCCCGGGTGGCCAGTTCCTCTTCCTGGGCAGGGCAATCTAAGGTGGAATGGAGTTTCCTGGGAAGCCGGGCACAGGAGGAACTTTTGAATTTACCAATGGCATAAAAAGTATATATATTTTTATGACGACGGGCAAGTTTCAATTGGTTGACAGAAATGGCGAGATGTGACGTCAAGGGACACTGGTTAGAATGCCAAGGCCTGCTGGGGGGGTCGGGGGAAGAGAGGCACAGAGAGACATTGGGGTGGGGCCCAGGACGCCTTTTTTCTCTCAGGCGCCTTCATGGGCGTCCGGGGACAGCCAGGTCCATCTGGCTCTGATCGAGGGCACCCGGGCAGAGGGAGGGGGTCTGAGCATAACGCCCCGGTGTCGGCATTCCCTGAATGCCAGAGACCCAGGCCCCTCTGCGGGAAAGCCACCCAGGCGCCCCTGTGGACCTGGCAGGAAGGGCTGCTGAGGCCTCCTTGGCATTCTAACTAGTGTTGGACACTGGAGCCTGGCTGGTTGCGACCCCCGGGAGGGGGCGCGGGAGGGAACCGCGCGGTCGGGGCAGCACTGTAGTCGTGCTGCTCCGTGAGAGCAAAGCTGCGGCCTAGAACTTCTCCCCGCAGCTGCAGCGCCCTGGGCCGGGATCAGGAAGTTGTTTCTGCGAGGAAGGAAGACAGGGAGCTCAGAGCTGGGCAGCCGCTCCGGGCACAGTGCCTCCTCCATCCTACTCCTCCCCGGACAACCTAAGGGTACCCCTCTTCCGCCCGGCACCTTGCGCACCCCTTCCATCTCAGGGCTCAGTGCGCTGCCCTCCACTTAACCAGGTCCGTGCACGCTACCCCCACCCCACTTGGCACCATGCCGCCCCCCCCTCCGCTGGGCAGCCGGTGTCCGCGAACCGCCGCGGGGTCGCCCTGGCGCGCGCCCTGCCCCGGGGAAAGCCAGCTGCTACCCACGACCCCAAGCCCGTCCTGGGGCCTCGTCTAGAGCTGCCCGGCGTACACTAGCCCCTGCAGGGTCAAGCCCGGCGACCGCAGCCTCTGTCCGCGGCGCGCACGGGACTGCAGGCAGGCCAGGGACCGTCGGTCCGAGCCGGGCCCGAGCGAGCGCGCGCGCCCCGCTGCCCGCAATCATGGCAGCCGGCTCCTCCGAGCGCAGCTGCCGAGCGCGCTCCGGCAGCCACCTCGGTGCCAGGGCGGCGGGGGCGGGCCCGGGCCGGAGCTCGCGCCTGCTCGCCTCCCTTGGGTGCGCGGGTCGCAGGGCGCAAGGCGGGAAATGGAGGGGTCCTCGCTGTGCGGTGCCCCCAGCCCCGAGCGGGGATGCGGGCGGGGCCGCGGGCGCGCGGGCGGGGACCGCCCGGGGCGGCGTGCCCGCGGGGACGCGCACGCGAGGCTGCGGGGAGAGGCGCGGGGCCCGGGCGGCGAATCCGCTGCTCGCGCCGCCCGCCCCGCCCGCGCGCGCCGGCCCGGGAGGAGGGTGCGCAGCGAAGGGGGAGTCGGAGGGGCCGCGCCCGGTCCTCGCCCGCAGTGGGCAAGGCCGGGGGCCCCGCGAGGCCTCGTTGGTATTCCGGGCACAGCTGAAGCCCTGACCTCCCTGCGGAACAGGGGCGCCCGGGCACGGCCACCTCCCCCGGGCGGTCTCTGGCTGCAGGGCCCTTAGCGCCTTGCTCTCCCCAACCCCTGTTCCCTCCTCTCCGGGTCCCTTGTACCCCCTCCCCCGCCCTGATCCGGCGGCGAAGGGGTGGGCAGGGAAACGCGCTCTCTGGGACAGGTGCCAACTCCAAGACAAAAGACATAAAATAGGCGGCAACGTGGGAAGCACGGCCGGCGCGCTCGGGCGGGGACGGAGGCGCCGCGGGGGCCGCATCCTCGGTGCCGACCAGGGAAAGTTTGGGAAGTCGCCGCGGCCGCTTCGCAGTGGCGGGGGACGCGCGGCCGGGCCGCCCTCCGCGCCGCGCTCGCCGTCTCCGCGCCGCTGCTGAATAATTCATGGCGCGGCCGCCGGCCATTAGCATGCACCGGGCGCGCGGCGCGTCTGTGCCAAGCCGCCGCCGCCGCATTCGGCGCCCGGGACCCGCCAGACTAGCGGCCGCTCGGCGGCTGGGCCCGCGTTGTCCCCGCGCCCGCCGGCGGCGCCCATTGTGCCCGGGCCCGCGCCGCCGGCCGCGCAGTCCTCCCGCAGCCCGCCGCGCGCCGACGCCCGGCTCTGCAAGTTCGGGCCCGCGGCACCCTCCCGCCTGCCCGGGGATGCACGTGAACTTGGAGAAAGTCGCAGGCGCGCCGGCCCGGACCTCCGCGGCAGGGCGTGGGCGCCCCCAGCCCAGCGCACTTTCATTTTCGTCCGGGACAAAGGTCCATCGCGGCGCTGGTGGCGGACGCGGAGGCAGGGTCCTGCGGGCCACTCTTTGGCGAGGACCGGTCTTCGATCCAGGGAAGCCTGAGCCGGGAGGAGAGCGGCGCGGCGCGGGACCGGGGAAGTGGGGCCTGGCCGTACGCTACGGCGGCGCCATCCTTCAGCTGTCCCGCCCTGCAGAGTTGCGGGATATGGCACCACTTTGCCCTCTGCCGTTTCCACGCGTGAAGGAGGGAAGTGCTTTCAACCCAGGACTCAGACCGATGGCCGAGGGCCTGTGCGCCCCCCGGCACCACCGCGCAGCGCTGGCTGCGTCCAGGCGCGTTCCTCCGGCAAGGGCAGGCAGGCGACCTGCGCGCCCGGGTCACGATCGGTTTCAACGCGACTCCCGAGGACGGTAAGTGCATTTTTCACTTTCGCTGCTTAGTGATAATTTAAATGTTAATGAAGGGATTTCTAAGAAGAGCCGCCTGTACGGCAGGCCTGCCACAGACGAAGGACATGCGAGGGATCTTTAATACGATCTTGAACCTGAAGCCGCACCAGCTGGGCAAGAACTCCACGGCCGTCATTAAAATTCAGGAACTTGAAATTTGTGAAATACAGCTTCTAATCTCATTTGCAAAGAGATTTTTGTTGAACACGGAAAGTAGTGTCATCAGACATCTTAAATAGGATAGAAGCGAAAGAGAAAACATGTTTTACGTTAGATGTGTTTGGAAAGATTATTTGGAAGCTACAATTCTTGTTTGAAAAATCGAAGCCTTTCATTCACTTCCTAAACCACCGCTATCTTCTGTTTGTTTTTGTTTTTGTTTTTTTCCTGCTGGCCAGGCATTTATGGAGAGCTGATTTGGGGGGACGAGGGGGCCCCGGTCCAGCAGTGGCCCCAATCAGGCCGGTTGAGTGAAAGCCCTTGTATGGAAGCTGTGGTTTATGGTGGCATAAAACGAAAAAACAACTCATAACTTTTTGTAACAAATCTCCCTTTATAGGTGACTCACACACAGACCCGACCCGCGGCCCTGGGGAGTTTTGGGGGAGCAAGAAAGGGATGAAGGACTGCGTTTTTGCCATAATTACAGGGTTTTAAGGTAACACTGAAGTTAATTTTTTCAAAGTTGGGTTTCAGAATGCAGGGCAGTCTCTGCAGGCCAGCGGTACCTTCATTTTATTTTACTTCGTTGGTTTTAGCTATTTGGGATTTTAAAATGCATGTTAGTACTTGTGTGTGTGTACCTATCCTGTTAAAGTGAAACCCGTAACTGGGGGATTAAGGCCGCTTTTTAATACGATCGCATCACAGGTGCGATTTCCCCTCTGCTCTCCTCCATCTGATTGATGTGGTTTGGATAACCTTGCTGGGTGCTGTGACCACAAAATAGTGGGGTAAGGGGGCCTGTTTCCATAACACCCCAGAGTTGTGAGCTGGCACTTGGAGGCTGTGTGGCCTGGAATGTGGACAGGGCCTAAGTAGCCCAGCCTGCCTCACTCTCCCATCTTCCTGGGCTGCCTGGTTCCCCAGATCAGAGGGAAGAGCCCAGAGGAATGGGGAGACCGTTTCTGTAAGGTCCGGCCAACCCTGGCACAGGCTGCAAGTTCACTTCGGTACCTCAGAGCTAATCTGGCCATCTTTTTGGGCTAGGCCATTACCCTTCTCTCTCCTATCTGCCCCCGTTTTGAATTTTTATTTATGAAGTCATTAGAGGCAGTTAGCAGATGTGAAACCAGGGAGGAATATTCTGGGAGCGATCTCAGAAGTGGGGGCACAGCAGCTGAAGCTGCTGCTTGGTATGGCATGGCGGTGGTGGTGACTAGGTTAGCAATTATAAGCAGCTCAGGTTCCACTGGGGCCCCTCCTGCAAAACCAGGATATGGTTTCCCCAGATCCACTGATGACCTGACGTATCTCGTGGTGGGCAGGAATGGTGTGGCTTTCTGCTGAGGCTTTGTGCATCCCCCAGAATTAAAACAGAGCGCAGAGCTAGAGGCATTCGTTGCTCCTTCTCTACAGGCCAGAAATGGGGCAAGCACGGAAAGGCGTGGGCATCCAGAGAAGCACCCCCAGGGCCACAGAGCTGGCAGGTGCTGTTTGTTGAAGCTGCAGCATCCATGTCTTGTCCCAGAGGGTGGCTGGCACACGGAATATGATGGGATTGAGAGTGTACCGTAAGGCGTGGGGGGCGCCGGGGACAGAGGCCCTGTCTCGGCGCCACTGCCGTCCTGCCTTTGTCCTTGACCCACAGAGCCAGGGGACCTGGTGCCAGTGCAGAGTTGGTCCCACCAGGAGATTCTTGCTGTGTGGGGATGGCCCATCCAGGCAAATATATTTTTGAGGTCATACATACAAAAGACGAGGTTCTGAAAACGAAACCGGCGCCTGTTTTTTATCACTTCTGGATTTAATAAAAGTAATGTGCTGAGCAAGGAGACAGGATTGTGTGGACTATGGTGGGCTGGTATACCTGTTTTTGTTTTAAACCAGGGCCAGCCCCCGGGGTACCTTCACCCCCACTGGGGCCTCACCATACCCAGCCTCTGGCCACTTGAACCCCAATACTAGCTAAAGGGTCTCTGAGGTGCTGGTGGGGGCTGGCTGCTCAGCACCGGCACCGTGGGGTGACGTGGTCCCTGCCGTGGCCGGGTTCCACACCACCCTAGCAGGTGCAAGCAGCATTTTGCTTCGCTCAGCGGGAACAGCGGGGAGCCGTTTGCAGCAGGGTCACTTTTGGGGCCCTGTGGTCTGCACCTGACTGGAGCACTCTGAACCGGTCTCACTTGCTCACATCCTCAGAAGGGAACGGGGGCCTGTTCCACATGGGCATGACTGGATGGCAGCCCGCCAGAGGGGCTGCGGGAGGGGCTAGAGGGCTGTGCCCGCCCTGACAGGCACCCTGTGTGGGCTGCTGCTCCCTGTGTCTGGGGAAACTGACATGGGCCCCCAGAGGGGGAGAGTGTTTGGGAAGAAAGGGAGGCCCTTCCAGGCCATTCGGGAAAACATCTTAAAACCATCATGCTTGGTTGCTCTTGAGGTTGGAGCGTGTATTTGCACGTTTGCGGGGAGGGAGAATATGCTTGCAGAAATCCCATTAAGGGTCCTGGCTCACATCTGGGCAGTTCCCATCCAGCCCCTGGCCCACACTCACTGTGCAACCCTGGGCAAGTCATATTCCCTTCCTGGGCCTGTACCCCCCTCAGCTCTAGAGCAGAAATAATGATGCTGACCTCAGAGGGTCACTCAGAGGGTTCAGACATTACTTCCACAAAGTGCACAGTTCCTGGCACACAGCAGGGACACCACAAATGTCTGCTGCTGTTGTGATTGTTACCGTGGTAAATGGTAATTGCCATTTTTATTGTTATTATTATATTTTTGAGTTTCTAAGAAACAGAGAACCCAGCTTTGGTTTCACCAGAAAGGGCACCTAAAGTTTACTCCCCAGACCCAGGCTTGGTGGAAGTGAACCTTGATGACACTGCTGTCAGGAGCTTTCGAAGCCAGGGCCTGTCTTATCATGGGAACTTGACCTGGATGCACGGGGTATGCCAGGAGGGGCCAAGTCCCCCAGAGGTCCTGGGATGTGCTGACAGAGGAACATGCCCCATCTTAGGGGCAGGAGTGGAACTTCCCTGAGAATGGCACTCAGAGCTCACATGGGTGCTGGCCCCAGCATCTGACCTGTGCTCTCGCCACTTCAGGGTCCAGGGAAAGCAAGACATCCCGATTCAGGGGTCCAGAGTGTCCACTTCAGCTACCAGCGTCCTTGCTGGCAGTGCGGCAGGCGATGCTGTGGGAGGGTCTCACCACTGTGACGGGCTGATTGTTCTTTGGCCACATGCAAGCATACGTTTACGAAAATGCTTGCTTTGGGAGAATTTTATCTCTTAGCTGATCGTTCAGGAAGACCCAGCAAGATTGCCCTTTCTCAAAACATCTTGTTGGAACAAGAAAGAACTGTAAATGGCATCGGCCATGCTTTCTGATGTTATGGAGCTGAGGAGGGAGAAAAAGCGACAATTGTGTCCGAGTAAAGACAATGGACCTTTTATATGAAATATTTATTTTCAGGGCCGACCGGTGTCCTGTTGGCTGGGACAGTGGAGCTCGAGTATCGGGGTATTGCAGGCCCTAAGAACTCAGGGGCAGGGATTTATAGAAAAGGAAGAAATAAAGTCCCCTAACTTGGGGTTCTTGGGAAATTTCACTGGGAACATTTGACTTTCTTTGTTGAGTAGAGTTTAAAGTTTCACGAGTTTGTGGGTTTTCTCCCTTCTGTGATTTCTTTTGAAAGGCTGCAGGGGCTCATTTGCAAGCCCCAGAAAGGTAGCCAGATTTCCAGGTTTTGGGTCATGGGCTAGATGGGGTCTCCCTCCCTTGGGCTGGCCCGGTAAGCTTTTGTCTGCTGGGAAGTGAGATAAACAGACACTCAAACAGGAAGGGTCCGTCCCCAGGGGTTGTGGGCAGTCTGTTGAGGGCAGTTTTGGATGATATTTGTGATTCTCTGGGGACCTTTACTCTTCCCCAAATCCCATTTTCAGATGACTTTGGGAGCGGCCTGCAGGTTACTGGAGAGTCTGGCCTGACTGTGAAGCCGCACACAGGCCCTCAAACACCCTTCACAGCTGGAGAGGGTGTGTTTGTAACTCGTGACAAACCTGGCCCAGAGTTGGCACTGGGTGGGTATTTTCTGAATTAGCAGAATGAACAGAATTTCAGTGTGGGCCTACCCGTGAGCCACCTCCATTTCCCTGCTCTGGCGCCGCGGATGGTGCTGGAGCAGTTCGACTGGGTTCCTGCTGAATTCACAGCCTCCATGCAGCCAGGGCGGCTTCCCGGGAATCGCGGGCTCATGTTAGGCAACTGGGGAGGAAGTGGTTTAGCTGGGTCTTGTAATGAGTGCACTGGGGAGCCGGTCTTGGTGGGGGGATAGTTGGCCAGGGACCCCTGCCGGCTAATGGGGTCCCTTGTCTGGGTGCTCCTGTGAGGCTAGTGGAGGACAGCAGGAGTGGCCCGGTCAGGGTGGGGCACAAGAGCCCCTCCCTGCCAAGCCTCCCTGTCCCCCAAAAAACTTTGTTGACAAATGATAACATTTGGCTTCAAAAATGAGGTTTTGTTTTTCAAATCTACTGTCATCTTTTTTTCTTTCTAAAATCCTGGTCTTAAACTTAAGGTCAGACAGACATGGTCTGTTTTACCTTCTGCATTACCCGGCTGCAAAAATCCTCTGAACAGAGCTCTCTTTTGGGGATGACCTAAACAGCTTTTGAGGCCATGGGTAGAACTGGTAAAATTGAAATGGGAAAGACTGAAATCCTAAAGCACAGGCTTTTATTCACTTTTTTTTGGAGGAGGGAAGCTGCTTTTAAAAGTACTATGAAGTTTGGGGTGGGAAACTTGTTGTTTGACTCCGGATTCAGGAGGCCTGTATCTTGGGATGGCTCAGAAACCCGAATGGATGTGGCAATCCGGCCCCTTGGCAAATGGCGGGACCTGCTGTTTAACCAGTGGCTTAAGGGGTTTTCTGAGCAGAGCTGTGGCCAGCAGGCAGTGGCTATTACCGTCAAAAGGGGCTGGTAGTTGTGGTTAGATACGTGTGCATGGGCTGTACAAAGTTAAGAGGCTAATTTTTTTTTTTAAGAGTAGAATTTTCCCTTAGATTAGAAAAGGAGTGTTGTCCTGGTAACTTTGGTTTCTGCTGTCACGGCTAGGTTTTTCTGTGAACCTCCCTTAATTCTGGGGTCTTAGGTGGTAGGAAGAGCGGTTAGCTGAAATATTTACCTACTGATTTGGGCTCTTAAATCTATATTCGCCTTTCCTGTGTTTAAGAGTGATATTTACATTCAAATCAGCCTTTTATAATTACATTTTAAATTATAACAAAACGATGGTGCTGGGGCTTCAGTCTTCCATATGTTTTAACAGTAAGCAAAGCTGTATCGAAGTTCGTGGGAGATGTACATCCCATCTCCCAGGCCTGCCTGGGCTCCAAGCAGGTGCCAGATATGCAGGTTCTGGCCTACAGGGACACAGGTGTGTCCCAGGCATTTCAGGATCTGTTCATGTCACCTCCACTGTGGAGCCCTCCCTGCCCTGCTGGGAGGAGAAGGACTTGTCGATGGGAATTCTGGCCCCGGCACGGTGGCAATGCTGCCAGACCTTATGGCAGGCGGTTCCATCCGAGGACCTGATTCTGGCCTGGCTGCCCTGGCTGATATCTTGTGCCCTGAGACCCACACTGGCCTGTAGACCTTGGTGTAGAGTCTATTATCTCCTGGGCCGCCAGCTGGGCATAGCAAAGACCACTCCTGGTGGAGGCGATATTGTGCGTGTCAGGGTGGGATGCCCGCCACCTTCAGCAGCTGTGACCCAGCTTCTGCCCCCTCTCCTGCCTGGACCAGCCCCAAGGTGGCTTCCCCTCTGGAGCATGGGGGGACCCTCTCCTCTCGGGGCCAGACTGTTGGCAGCTGTGCCAGGCTGTTCCTGGAATGAAATTCCCAGCATTCCTGGTCGGGTGCATGGCATTAGGATCCTACCTGCTTTGTCTCTGGCACCAGCTGGCAAGCTGGTCACGTGGCCATGTGCATGAGCCTGGAGCCTGGAGCCTGAGGACCAGAGGGCTCCCCCTGGGTTGTTTCCTTCTCATTCACTCAGCACCACCCCTTCGCTTTGGGCATGACTGTCTCTGAGCAGGTGCAACACAGTATTAAAATAAAACGTACTCCAGGCAGCCTGGGGAGCCCCCATCCCTGGATGGCGGGGTGTCCAGCCCACCCCTTACCCTCTAGTCGTTACCAACAGAAGGCCCAAGAGCCGAGGAGGCAGGCCTTGCGCAGTCACCTCACTGTCCCCTCCACTCAGGTGCAGAGTTGGCCCTGCCTCCAGCCTTTGGCACCCTGCTGGGCAGCCGTGTGGTCGCCACCCCAGCGCCCGACCTCAGAAAAGGCAGAAGGAGACACTTGGGCAGACAGGTTGGCCGTGTGGACACAGCCGGGTGCCTGCGGCAGAGGATAGCCGAGCCCGATACATCTCCACATGAAGCACACCTGCATTAAAACCTCAAGCCCGCTGACCAGGGCCAAGGGCTGGGTCAAGAGCACGGGCCCCTTTCCCCATGGGGTGGTGAAGACTGGCTTTGGTGAAACTGAAGGATTAGTGGTGGTCCGAGGGGGTTGGGGACACGCCTGGACTCCGCACCCCGGTGCCATGTGGCTGCCTGACCACCGTGTGGCCCGTCTTGGCATGATAACTCTCCTGAGCGCCTGCAGGGTGCTGGGTGCCATGCTCAGCACTCTGCATGTATTTTTCAGCAGCCTGAGTGGTAGGAGCCATTATCCCTGTTCTCTATATGGATGGGGAAACGGAGTCTGGGAGGTGATGGCTTGCCCAGATCAGGTGGCCAGTTGCACCCAAGGACAGATTTACACCCATAGCCTGGGCTGCTGGCCATGCTGGCACAGCCCCCTGTGGCATTGGTTAGAAGGGGCTCACTCTGTGGGCCCAGGCCCAGGCAGCTGTTGGGGAGCACGGCCCGGGTGCTGGCCACGGTTGGCCCCTCTGCAGGGCCCAGCGTGAGAACAATGTGGCCTCTATGCCCAGAGCGAACCCAGGCCTCCTGGACTTGGGAGCAGCCCGGCCAGGGAGGCTGCCTGCAACATGGCGCCAGGCTGCATGGCCTGGCCCGGCCACGGAGGGCTGCCACCCGGGCAGCCTGGGCCAGGCCCGGCTCTCGGAGGCCTCCTTGGGCCAGCCGCTGAATGGCCGGCCGCTCCTGCCCCCTCCTCCTCTCCCACTTGGCTGGCCCCCCCTTCCTGGTGGTGGGCCTGGGGGTCTGGCCCACCCGCCTCTGCCACGTCTGCCATCCTCCCGGCACCCATGAGCATCTTTCAAAAATTCCCGGTGGGCGGGGCCGAGCCGCAGCGGCCGCCTCTGGCCCCCCCTCCCCGGGCAGCCCTTGCCAGATGAGAGCAGGAGACAAAAGTAGCATTTTCGTCGTCCTCCTGGGCTGGCAGCAGGGCCGCCCCCAGCGCCACTTGGCTCCTGGCAGCCGTGCCTCCGGGTGCCGGGGTGGCCGAGGCCCAGGCCGCACTGGCTGGACCAAGAGAGCAATAGATGATGGTGGCCACAGACCAGGGTGCCCGAGGGCCTGTTGGTCGGGGCTGGCACCTGTGACCGGCCTGCTCGGCCAGCGGGACCTGCCCTCCTCTGCCTGCCCCTGTGACCAGCCGGGCATCGGGACAGCGTTTTCAGTGCCTTCTTTTGAGAAAGCTCCTCACTCTCTTGGGTAAGTCACCTTCTTCCCTTCTTTTTGCTGGAGACAAGCCGAGAGCTCTGCCATCTTGTGCTCCACGCCTTTTACCTTTTCTTCCTTCTAATTGGTTATCTGGAATTCAAAATTCAATTTCAGACACCCCCCCTCCGCCATATCTTGGTTGAAATAAGCCCTTCCAGAAACTGCAGGGTAAAGAGGAAGAAGCCGAGCCCATTTATTTTTAAGATCCAAAGCTACAGGCTTTAGAAATCACAATAAAAATGGAATGTTTGTTATTTCACAGTAGCTGCGTGTTCCATTATAATCTGAACAAATGTTTTAGGAGGTATTAATAGGCACGGCCTACTCTTCTGTGCTCAGTTGTGTCAGTTTGTCATGGGGGCCTCATTATTATTATTATCATTATTATTTAAATTTTTGGCGGCACTAGGAATGGCAAAGGGAAAAACACCAGAGGCATCCCCGCTCCTCCCAGCAAACTCCTCGGCAGGCAGGGCCAGGCTGGCACGCGGGAGGGTGGATTCTGCATCGAGAAACAGATGCCCTTTTATTTTGTCCAGCATGTCTGATGCCATGTCTACAATTTAGGTATGCAGTTCTTTCTCCCTTTCTTTATTTTATTTTATTTTTTGATTTGGGTGGCTGGGAGCTCTTTTGGGCTCTCAGCTCAGGGTGGGGTAAATCTCAGGTTGTTTGGGGCTTTGTTTTTTAAGCACTTATTTAAGCCTTGGGTTCCACCTAACGGTGCTGTCCCTGGCTCAAACTCCCCTTCCCACAGATGGTGCAGGGGCGCCCATGCATACGTCCACCAGACAGACCACAGGGGCCCTGAGTGGCCCAGGCCTGCCTGTGCCCTGATCCCGGCCTGGTTTACCATCTGCAGAGCTGTGGGCCGAGACATCGCGATTGTCCAGAGCCTGAACATGTCCACAGGGGTGGGAGTCCTTCGAAGACCTTTATGTCCCCACTGCACTGCCGCCACCATCTAGGAGCTGAGTTCTGTGGCTGCCTGAGTTTTTCTGTTCGTCCCTGACTCTTCAGAACTGCTGAACCTTTTTATTTAAAAGGTGGGCTTTGCAGAGTTGAGCTCAGAGCTTACCCCTGTCCTCTAGGAGGCTGACAAAAGCATCCACAGAGGTGGCCTGCGTTCCCCACGTCTGTGGGTAGCCGGGGTCTTGATTTATGGAAAATGGAAAATCAGGCCCAGAAAGTTCTTAATTTCAACTAAGAGGAAAATTCCCACGTAAATACATCTTTGTTTTCCTTGTTTGTGTGGGCCTGAGCAGCTGGCTGGAGCAGACACCACCAAATATTAAAACTGAGCTCAGCTCACACGAGGAATATCACGGCTGCTTTTGTTCTTAGATTAAACAGCAGTCGATACGGGAGGTTTGCGGCTGCAGAGACAGGCGTATATAGCTGAGATAATTAGAACACTTTCGTGATTATGACAGCCACATTCTGCTGCCATGAGCTAGAGGATCACACCACCCAAATACTCAGCAAGCATCAAATTAAACAAAATAAAAGTAATAGGTAAAAACAGTACAATACCTTCTAAAGGCAAAAGCCAAGAGTATAGAAAGTTGGGGTGGGAGGAAAGGAGAGTTAATCATTTTGAAAGAATGTATGCTTTTAATTGCTGCCCCCTCCTCATATTTAAATTTTTAATTTTTTTGGTATATTTAATGTTGGTGAACAACACTTGAATCCTAAATCCTGGAATGCAAGTTAGATTTCCTGAGCATTAATTCATTTTCTTTCTGGACAAGGTAAGGGCAAGAAACATAAAATCAATTAATTCCCAAATGAGCATTTTCATTCTGCATTAGTATTTTCCACCAAGATTCCATTAATTTAACAATTCTAGTGTATACAGTAACATGTTTTCCACCGTGTCTTATAGAGCTGGGGTGTTTATATGAGATCAGTTATAATAGTTTTTTAACATGGGTAGTAACCTCTACCCCCTCTAGATCAGTAAAATTCCATATAATCTTTTTTTCTAATCAAGCAAAATATCGGCATTCTCCACAGCACCCATTACTTCTTAGCAGTTTTTTTTTTTAAAGTACCACACATAGCAGTTTTCACATCATCACTTCTATATAAATTCCACTATAGAGTGAAATTATACATTCTCACAGCACAGATGGGCTGGTCTGTCATTACGACTGCTGGGTCCTTGTTAGAACACACAGCATATTTCAATTGTGGCGTCAACAATTTCGAAGAACTGAGGTCAAAATAAACAAGTTGCACTTGCATATAAAAGCAGTTTCATTAAATGATATTCTCATCCCCTGAAAAATTCGGTAGAGGAACAACCATCATTTTCATTACATTTTAATTTAAATTTTAGTCCATCTTTGGCTTTGAAGACTTCAAATGCCCTATGTCAGGGGACCTTAAATGTTTTAATTAATCACCAATTTTTATCTTGCTTTGCAGCACAAACAGCATAACGCTGGATTTAAATTTGAAATCGTGGGGGTTTTAGGACATTTGATTGTAGTATCTTCATAATCTCTATAGGAAACACATTAAATCTCTAGCTGTTCTATGTAGACATCCATAAATTATTTGTGAGCCATTTATGAAAGATTGTAATTATTTTGCATGGTCTACAAGGTACATTTAAATTTTAAAATTTTTCAAAAGAAAAATAAACTACAAGAAGTAGCTATAAAATACTTAAAAAAAATTATCTCACCGAGATAACAAAGTGAAGAATTTATTGGTCCGTATCATCACACATGAGGACAGAGCAGTTTTACAGCGACAATAATTTGCCAATGATGATAACTGTTTATTTTGCAAATTTGCTTACATTATGATGGAATCAGTTCTGAGGGTTCACTCCCCCACCCCACCCCCCCTTCCTTATTTTTAAGTGTCCGCCTCTGCGTATCCAAATTCTGGATTCAGGCTCTGCCGTTCTTAGCCTCTGGGGCTGCCCTCCTGTTTGTTGTGCTGAACTCCTGGCCGGTAGGCTCCCGACGCCCCTTCCATTTGTGAATAGAAGTGCTTTGTTTTGGCTTATTTTTAAGGAGTGTACCTGTTGGCAGAGATGTTGGGGAATAATAGGAAAAGTGTAAAGTTGGTGAAATTTGCCAGAGCCGTTGGGGGCCCACTTTCACGGGTGGCTCTGCTCTCAGATTTTTTAACCGTGTCATCCTGTCCAATCTGGGTCTTTGAGCCTATTGACCCCTGCGTCAGCAGCAGAACGGTATTTATTAGCAGCCCCATGAATGCGGCACCGGTCTGGGTGCTCCCAAAGGTAAGGCAAGATGAAGCAGCCCCGCGTTCACGAGTCACAGCCCCAGAGTAACGGTGGTCATCTAGGAATGGTGACAGTGACAGTAAGTGTCCTCACCGTGGCAGGGCCCACGCCAGACAGGTCACATTTGGAAAGCAGAGTGGGGATGAGCGCGGCCCCAGAACGGAAGCCAGGGTTCCGGTTGGGTTGCTTTGTTTCCTGCATGTGTTGCTCAAGGGTGAGTCGCTTTGCCTCTCTGCCTCAGTGTCCTCATCTGTAGAATGGGGACAGTCAGTATCCCCGTATCATTGCAAGGCAAATAAAGCACTCAGTGCGATGCGTGTTCCTGGGGAGCACCCCATAATGCTGTTACTCCTCAATTTCTTTCTGAGCCTCAGGCATGCCTGCGAGGTGGGGGCCGTTGTCTTCTCCATCCCTCCAGGGATTCAAACCTAGGCCTGCTGCCCTCCAAAGCCATGTTTGTTCTGCATTAACGGAGGAGTGTGGACATGCATAGGCATGCGGTATGTGCATGTGACACGTGTGCGCACATGCACACGGGTGTTCTGTGCTTCCCCTGGTATTTCAGTGGTCCCCAGAGGTGGGCTGGTGTTTGGGGGCACTGTGTCCGGTTGGGGCTGGCCCCCCTCCTGGTTCCATGGTGGGTCACTCCTGGGGATGCCTGGGCCAGCGCCCCCCTCCCAACTCTGACGGGTGCTTCTCCCAGCCCAGGGCCAAAGAGATACTGGGCTCCAGGGACGGGAAGGCGGCCCCTTGGCCCGGCCGGCTGCGCTCTGGGCCCTGGCCAGGCACGGCGCTGTCTCCTCGAAGGGACAGGCGGTTCTGGGCGCCGGCCATTTGCAGACTGCCAAGGATGGAAGTGAGCCTCCAGGCCCGGAGAGGAAATGGCGGCCCGGGCAGGCCCGGGACAGGATCCGGGAAGGCGGGCCGCGGGAGGGAGCGGCCGGAAGGCCCTGGGGTGGGCCAGGCAGTGTGCTGGACGCCCCCCTCCGAGAAGTGGGCCACAGGCTGGCCTCCCCACAGGGAGTGCACACGAGGCCTGCGTGGCAGGCCCAGTGGCCTGGTTTCCCCATCAGGAGCATGGCGGGACTGGAGGCCCAGTGAGACGGCGCCAGCGCGCAGCGAAGCTGTGATGGAAAAGGCCTCAGTTCTGTCTTTAAGAGGGCGTGATGGCGCTGGACTCAGGAAACAGTCAGACGTCAAAGGAGGACCCGACTGGGAGGCACACAGTGGGTTGGTTTTTTTCCCACATTGACCTCCTAGAAAGAGAACAGAAGCCTGGGCACTCAGGTGAGCTGCCTGCCTGTCCCAGACTCAGTTTCCCCATCTGTAAAGCCAGGCATAAGTCCTAACCATGGGTTTTTTGGGGCATTAGATGTAGTGATGTCACCCGGCATTAATCTCGTGCCTGCAGTGGTCCCTTGACGGGAAGCAGATGGTGGTGGACCCTGGGAAAGGGTCTCCGGCCTCCGTCCCTGAGACGCTCTGGCTTCAGAGCTTCTCCGTGGGCTCGAGGGGAGGTGGGGGCGGGGTCTCACCCAGAAGGGAGCAGCTGGTGGGGCATGTGAGGGAGCCTCTGGCCCAGTTTCCTGGGCGCCAGGCCCTGCCCCAGGATTCCTGCGGAGGGTGTGCCCGCGCTTCCGGGCGTGGGCGGGGGGTCCTGGAGTCCCCGCCGTTTCCTCTGCTGAGCCGCTGGGTGCTGCTGCTGCCTCCAGCTTGGGACAAGGAGTCCTGCCGGGCCTGGTGCATGGGGCCCAGTGCCCAGTCTCCCGTGACTCGGCCGCAGGGATCTCAGCAGCATGGTGAAAGTGCCCTCCAGCCTGCACCTCTGTTGTTGGGATGCACAAATAGTAAATCGCCCAACGCCAACACTTTTGGAGGCTTCGGAACCTGCCAGGTGGGCCTCGGGTCTCAGGCCTCCTTCCTGGATGCTCCGGCACCAGAGGTGAGCTCGGCCCCGCCACGGAGTCACGCGCAAACAGCCGGCCTGGTTGGTGCCCATGACAGGCTCTCAGAAGCAGCCTCCAGGTGGGCACTCCTGGGCCAGGCAGTGTGGCAGGCCGCCACAGTTGGTATCAAGCTGCCACGGGAGGGATGAGTGAGTCTGGCTGGGGCAGGGCCACTGGGGGACCCAGAGTGGCAGAAGGCCCTTTCCGGGGGCTGGTGGAGAGAGCTGGGGGCCGCACTTGGCCCCCCAAGGGAGGGCCAGCGCTTGTCGGATTGCACAAACAGGACTCAGCCCTCAGGGTTAGAGGCACTGTCTTTTGTTGACCTACTGAGCTCCAGGCGCAGGGCTGAGTACTTTAATCCACTTTTGTTAAAGTGTCCATTCCTAAATTAAATCTGCCCAGTGCACTTCATTTCAACATCCAGTCGGAGCCAGCATGTGCCAGCGCTTGTCCAGCTCTGGAATATGGTGCAGACGGGATGACCATGGATGGTCCCTGCCCGCGTGCACGGTGGATGTTAAGTTTTCTGTGTAAGAAAACCCCAGCTCAAAGAGGCCAGAATGTCCCCAGAGTCACACAGCTGGCTCGTGCAGAGCCTGCCCCCATGCCCAGGTCTGCCCACAGGACCCACACTCTCCCTGGCTGGGTGGGAACCTGCTTATTTTCAGCCTCTCATGGCTGCTGGGTTCCTCCCGGACCTGCAGCATGACGGGGCCCTGCCCTCTGCCCCAGAGTTCTTCTGCCCTGAGGGAGAGCCAGCATGGCCTCCATCCATAGCGTCCCAGTGGCGTGTCGCACTGGTTCTGCAGGTCCTCAGGACTCAACTCTGGCTGGGTTTCCATTACCCCAGGACCTGGGACTTGCTGGCTGGGGCTGATGCAGCCTGCGAGTGCCCGACTGTGGCCAGGGCTCCAGGCCCTTGTGACTCAGAGTTCTGGTTGGGCTGTGCACGATGCACAGTGAGGCAGCAGGCGTTGGGAAGGAGAGAGCCGTGGGGTCACCCTAGAGCCTAGAGGTGGAGTGGATGAGCTTGGAGGCCCAGGTGATCATGGATGCTCTACAGAGAGTTTATCGCTCAGACACCAGGAATAAAAACCTTTGGGAGATGGGGTAAAAACTAAAACAGGCAAAGCCATTTTGCAGCCATTGGTGTTCTCAGAATGGCCCTTTCTGCTCTGTGCCAGACCCAGACCCTTCCACTGTGCTGGGAGCCTGCAGTGTTAGATGAGGGCCTGGGGTTTTTCATGGGTTCTTCACGATGGCATCCACTGCAGATGCCATTCTGCATCTGATGGGTGCTGACCTCTGTCTCGTGGAGACGCTCACACCTTATCTTAGGGGTCCAAGGATCAGCTGGGAGCCGGGGATCACTGGCACCTTCCGTGGTCTGCTCCTTGGCTGGGGTCACAGTGTGAGGGGGGCTCCTGCAGATCGGGGCAGAACAGAGGGGCCAGGGTGCATGTACAGGCCACGATGAGCCAGTGAAACCAGCTCTCTGTGGGCAAACGGACCGTGTCAGGTCCAGACAGCCCTCTGCCACCCGCCTGTGTGGCCTCTGCTAAGGGGCCCACAGCCCTGATTCCCGGGCCCCATGTGTCTTGGAGTTGCTCAGCGCTCTCTTGATTCCCCAGGACACCTCTCAGGAAGGGCAGGGAGCCTGCTGCCAGCTGGCCCTGGCTCAGGGTACAAGGGAAGCCCAGCTGCACTGTCCGGCGACTGGATGGAGCAGCGCTGGTGAGCTCAGGGTCCTTGCTGGAGGGCCGGAGCCACCATGTGGCGTCCGTCTCCCGCTCACAGGCAGGGCGGCCTCACTCGGCAAACATGGGCTCCCTCAGAGAGGCCCAGACCCAGGCTCAGAAGGTGTTGGCAGGGCCTGGGTCCAGCCGGGTGAGGACCAAAGGTTAGCCTGGAGCACCCAGTGCTGGGCTGAGGGCCCGAGGAATCTGGGGAGCATCCTGGAGGTGGCAGACCCCCAGCCCCAGGCTTCTTACTGCATCCAACCCCGGCCTGCCACGTCCCAGGGCCCTGCTGCCAGGCACAGTGCTGCCCCTCCTGCCCCCACGCCAGCCCTGCACAGGCCACATCTGCTGCTGCAGCCCCGCCAGAGCTCCGCCTCCCCAGCTCTGTCCCCATGGAAACCGGGGTGGGAGGGGGCGGGGGGGGGCGGCCCTCCTGCTGCATTTGGCCCGCTGACCGGTTTCCATTAGAGCCAGCCTGCTTTCCTTGAGCCCTACCCCTCAGTTCAAGGCTTCCGCCCATGGGTTTCTTCCCGCATTTACTGAGCACCAGCCTTCTGTGCCAGGGGGCCCTGCTGTCGGCCACCCGCCCGGATGACACCCACGGTGGAGTGAGTGCCTGAGGGCCCGCATTTCCCTGGCCGTGGCTGCTCGCAGTCTTGGCAGGCTGCAGGCTCAGACCCAGTCCTTTCTCACCCACATCAGCAGCTGCCGAGGACTGAGCCCTGGACTTGGGTCCGTGGCCCCCTGCTCCTATCCTGGACGGGGGCCTTGAGTAAACCCCTTCCTGTCTCCGGGCCTCAGTTTACCTATCTGTAAAATGAGAGGATAAAACTGTTTCTCCAGTTCCTTGTGATGCCAAACAAGAAAAAGAAACAAAGAGAACAGGAAGCTGCAACGAAGCCAGCTCTTCAGAGTCCCAGCTCTGGGACTTTTGTTTGTTTTCAAAGAGGGATTTTTTTTTTTTTTTAACGAGAAGGAGTCATGGAATTTGACCAGAGACGGTGGTTTGAGAGGCCGAGAGCCCGTCGAAGCTTGTGCACCCCGGGCATGGGAAGGCCCCGCCCCTGGCTGTGGGCGCCCAGATGCCTGGGCAGTTGTGCCCGCCAAGCTCCACTCGGCATCTGTCGGGTGCCTGGCTGTGAACGCGGTGGGCGGAGGTGAACCGTGCCCGCGATGGGATACAGAGGGCTCTGGAAAACTACCCGCGAGGTTTCCGGAGGTCAGAAATGTGGGCAGAAAATGAGGTCCAGCTTTAAAAAAACTCAGCCGGCTCCTCTCCTGGGGAGACAGGGAGGGCACCCTGCTGCTCGGCTGACTCGGAAGCTCCCGCCCAGGCCCGGCCCCTGGCAGCGGCCCCCAGACCCAGTCGGCCGCCCTGGTGGGGGGGCCTCTTCCCCTCCACTTCTCGGGAGCTGGGGAGTTTCACAGGAGGTGATGTGGGGCTGGGGGGCTCGGCTGTCCCATGGGGGGGGTCTCTCAGCTTCTGTTTTTTAATCTCACAGACATTGTGGGGGCTGGCCTCTTCTGGGGGACACTTCCCAGCTCACAGACAAGGAGCACAGCCTCGGAGGAGGGAGGCTTTCGCGGTAGCCAGGAGCATTTACCTGGTGTCTGCGAAGACTGCTCTCAACCCTGGGCTTCAGCGTCAGCCGTAAAATGGGGATGAGTAACTGCAGTGTTGTGAGGGGATGAGGGGGAGTTGAGCCAGGCAAGATAAGTGGTAGGCGGGTGGTGCCGTCACAGCTGAAGCCCCCACCCCCCAGCATCCTCATCCTGAATGGTGCAGGCCGTGCATCCTGGGGTGGCCGCAGACCCACCCTGGGGCTGACACTCACCCAGCCCGGCCCCAGGGAAATGGGGACAGGCAGACGTTTCTCCAGGTCTCCAGGACCTGCTACTGGGAGGCCTGAGCTGAGGTGTTCCGCCTGACCCATCTGGGCCGAGGGGCTGGTACAGTCAGTCCCCCTCGACTGTGAGCCAGCCTGCCACCCCACCCGAGGTATCCTCATTTCTTCACAACCCCGTGGCAGGCGCAGCAGCCCGTAGGTCCGGGGGACATTGTCACCGCAGCTCAGGGGCTGTTCCACGGCATTTTCAGTTTTCTGTCCTGGGCAGGAATGAAACTGGTTTGAGTGGCCGTATCCAGGTAGCCATTGCCTCTCCGGGTGGAAGTAAGGTAGGCCGAGGGAGCTGGCTCAAAGAGCAGGCTGCCATGCTGGCCGAGGTTGATTTAGACGTACAGGAACACTGGGATAGTGTAGGAAATGGGGGATATTTCCCCAGGGAAATGGGGAAGAGCAGAAGGAGGAGCTAAATGCCCCAATAACTATAAAGCCTGGTGTGGTGATTTATGGCAGGTGGGCACACCCTCCTGTTGTCTCTCCGTGTGTCCAGGGATCTTCTGCGGGTGTGGGGCCAGTGAGGCTGGTGGGTGCTGCCTAGTGCGTAAGCTCTGCTTTGTCTCCTGGGGACTGAACCCCCCCGTGTGCTGGGCCCTAATGTCTGTTATCTAAGGCAACTTTGTGGAGTCCCGACCGGGTGCCCACCGGGAAGTTGAGATCTGGGAGGCTGAGCCCCTTGCAGATCCAAACAGAAGAGCCTGAGCCAGACTGGCTGGCATCCTAAACCCCCTGGCCCTCCCCTGTGCCCTCAGCTGCATTTGGGGCCTCTGGCAGGCAGGACCCAGGAGGTGGCCCATTAGAACGATGATGAACAGAGTTGGGTGGCAGCTGACCCTGCTGGTGCCCATGAGAGGGGAAGCAGCGGAGGCCACAGAGTTGGGCAAGAAGCAGGAAGGCACATTTCTCTGCCTTGGGATCTGGGCATGCTCTGTAGCTCGGTGTGAATACACCTTCCACACGTTGGCAGAGCACAGGGGAGGCCGCCGCCATTCCAGGCAGGCTGCCTGCTTGGTGTACCAATTTGGCCTGACCTTGGGCCGCCCCCACTGGGGACTTTCCTCTGCTATGACCACACCTATTCCCCTTCCTCCCCCCTTTACTTGTGGGGTCATCCCTGCAGCCACTGACCTACAGGGTCATCCCTGACTCCCCTCCCTGCCACATCCAGATCATTCCCTAGTCCCGCCCCCTTTCAGCCTGGCCCCCACATCACTTCTCCCCCGCCTCCACATTGCCATATCTTGCCCAACCAGGGACATGTGATCACGCTGCAGACCTCTGCCCCAATTCCTACCCTGCAGGGCTACCATCCAGCTCCTGGCTGATGCCCGGTCTCCCATCTGTGATAGACTCAGGAGGCTTGCGTTGCCCGCAACCCATGGCACCATCCCCCATCTCTCCAGGCTGTTGCACAACATCACCTCCTCCTGGAAGCCCTCCCTACTGCCCACCTGCCCACTGCCCTGCAGGACTGTGACCCAAGCTTGGATGATCGGTTCGTGCCCGTGTCTGCTGAGGAAAACTGAGTGCCTCCGGAAGGACAGGCCAGAATCACCAGCCTGGCACTGGGCAGGCTCTTGGGGAACGTTTCATGAATGAACGAAACAGAATCCAGAGACTGAAATGGAAGAAGAGGGGGCCATGGACCAACCATGCGTAGTGCTGTGGCCCAGCCACCAAGCCTGCCACATCTCCTGGGGAGTTGGGATGCTCAGAGAAATAAATGGACAGGAGTTAATTTTTCTACCTCCACTAGGTATGCTCCCTTTTAGGACTAATCTGAGGGGCTCTGAGACCACGCCTCATCACAAGCCGTGTGGCAGTGCCCAATGGAGAGGCCCACAGAGGGACAACGTCCAGGTAACACCAGCCACTGCCCTGGGGGTTTCAGTCAAGAAGACCAGCTGTTACAGGTGTATGGACGTCTGGGGCCATTGCTCTCAATCACTAGGTGGGAAACGCAGGCATCTGTTGGCCCATCAGATGTCATCAGTGGGTGACAGCACATTCTGCTAATTTAGCTCAGATGTCACTGCTTCCGGGGGTCCCCGTCCAGGTGGTCCTCAAAACCACAAGGTCCCTCGCCTCCCCTCCTCCAGCAGTGGCAGGTCAGCCTGGGGCCTGCTCAGGCCCTCCGTCCCACCTGCCAGTCCCCTCTGCCGATGGCCTGCTGTGTGACCTTGGGCCAGTCACTCCCCTGCTCTGAGTCTCAGTTTCTCCATCTGCCCCACAGTCTCTTTGACCTCTACCTCTGACATTTGCTGGGCTCTGGAACGTTCTGAGGGGCCAGGTTTGGAGTGGCTGTCTTGGGCATGTGGCAGATCTCCTGGGCTTTGAGCCGGAACCCTGCTTCTGGAGGTCTCCCTTGGGGAAGGGCGGAAGATTTGTGCATGGAGCTGTTCGTCCTAATGCCCCTTACAAATGGGAGAACCTGGGAGCAGCCAGCCATTCCCCTGGGTTCGGTGTTTGGGTTACATAGTCATGATGAAGCTACCTGATGGGACATTATGTGGCCATTCGGAATGACACTGCAGGGTTTATAATCATGTGGGCAGCGCTTCCAGGAAAGGTCAGGGCAGCTCCGTGGATGCGTGTGAGCCCTTCCCGGAGGGCATCTGCTGTGCTCGGGGCTGGGCAGGGGCGGATCCAAAGTGCTGGCTGCTTCCTTCTTTCACTTTCCCGGATCTTGTTGATGACGGTCTGTTCCTTTTGCAATGGGGAAAAAAAGTCGCTTTAGTTACAAAACTAACAACCTGGGCAGGATGCACCCATTATCATGTTCTCCCCCGAAAAGAGACATTTGTTTACCAAAAGTGTATGAGGTCATGGGGGCAGGGGCGGCCAGCATTGCCCAGGGCGCGTCGTGGCATTTAAAAGGAGCAGAGGTGACTTGGGGGGCAGTGCTCTGAGGCTGGGTAGCACATGGAGGCTCCTTGTGGCCGGTGACAGTGGCGGTACTGTGGCTTTGGGGCAGACCCGTCTTCAAGTTTCCATTTGAGTTAGAATGTTCTGAGTCCGACACCTGGAAGTGACATCTGTGGATGAAGCAGGAGTCCTTGTGGTTGTGGGGCCGGAACGGGGGACCGCTGCTCCGCATCGCCTGTGACGGTCCCCGACTCAGTGGCGCTCAGGCGAGTGTGTGACCCTGCACCCGCCGATGGCTTGCATCTCCGGAGCCCGCGTGGTAACGAGTGTGGTGTTGGCCCTGGCCTTGCGTGAGCACCTACTGTGTATGCCAGCCGAGCCAACCGGATTTTCAATCATTCATTTTCCCTGATGTCAGCTTTGTATGGTAGGTGTAAACGGTTCCTTTTTAAGATATAAAACATGCTCAGAGCGGCCAGGTTCCTGAAGGCCACACAGCCTGGAAGAGTCTGCAGCCTGTTTGGCTCTGCAGCCTGGGCTCCCCCCAGGGCTGGCGGCTTGGCCACTAGGTGCTGTGACCCTGGGGACAGAGCCCGCCTGCGCCCTGACCACACTGGCTGCCGTGGTAGCTGCTGGCTGCAGAAGCCGGCTGGCCCCAGTGAAGCAGTGGAGGTGCGGACACACCCCTGGTTTGTGCAGCTGGCACACACCCCTGGTTGAGGCTGGAGGATGTGGCTGCCCGCGGCGTGCTGGCCTGCTCCTGACCCCTCCCTGTTTGTCTCGGTTGCTCTGGGGCCCTGGGTGTCCGACACGGCTTGACCCGGGGCCCGGTGTCAGGCCTCCTGCGGCTCTTCTGCACACTGATTGCGCCCCGTGCACTATTCATTAGCAGCTCGCTCTGGCAGGGAGAATGGTTCTCCCACACGTGACCTTTGAGAGGGACCTAGTGCAATACGGAACACAAGTGTGGACAACACAGGCTGAGCCCGTGGGCCTGGTCCCTGCACCTCAGTCAACACTGGGGCTCCCTCGGGGCTCGGAGCTTCCTGCCCCACCCCACGGCCTACCCCACGTTCCCAGGCCCAGGTAGCCAGTGCCTTCCAAAGGACAGAACCACGTCTGGGCAAAGAAGCGCCACGAGGGCCCAGCCAGCCCTGCCATCCAGCAGCCTGCACCATGGGGCGTGGGCTCTGAGCGGGGTGGGCCCCGGGGCGGGCCGCCGGACGGTCCTGGGACTGGAGCAGGGCCGTGGTGGCAGGCGCCACTAGGAGCCGGCCCGGGTTTGGGGCTCCTACTCTTGTCACCTGTAAGGCTTGCCGTAGCCCCTGGGGTGGGCAGGCTGTCCCACCGCACGGGGGAGGACCATGGGCCAGAGAGGCCAGTCCTGTGGCAGGGGCCACATGACAGGCAGAGCCACTGGGTCTGGCCAGACTCCCCCACTCTCCCCTAATCCGCTCGTGGCTTCCAGAGCTTGGGGTGCTTGTGCCTCTTGAAGGACTCCAGTTTGGAGTTCACTAGTGACCCTGAGACAGGCAGGGACCCCTGGCGACCCCTTCCACTGCCACACCCTGTGACTGACCAGCCTATTGAGAGAGGGCACCGCGTTGGGAGGCTCCAGCAGCCGCAGGGGAGGGCGATGCACCCTGGAGGTTTTTAAAGGCTCCGAGGGTAGGTAACATGTTGTGTCTAACTTAAAACCCAGTGGCTGGAGACAGGCAGAAAGGGAAGCCAGGCAGGCCTGGGGAGGGCCTCCATGCTGAGTTCCAGGTGGGGCCTCTCCTACATGGGACCCCAGTGGTCACCCACCCTGGCAGTTCTGTGGCCGTCGTCGGGAGAGTGTATGAAAGGGTATGGGAGCTGCAGAGAGTCCCAGGGGAGACCCTCCCGTGAGTGCTGCTCTGAAGTCAGAAGGGGTGCCCTGCCCACAGCGACCCCCCGGGCGCTGCCCTCAGGTACTTGTGGCTGCACGGGACTCCCGTGTCTCTCGGGGACGGAACCAGGGCCCAGAGCCACACGTGCCCCTGCAGTCGGCGCTCCACCCATCTGTCAGGACAGAAGTCCCTCCTGTGTCCAGAGCAGTCCTGGGATGGCTTCCCCTCCCCAGCTCCTGCACCCTGGAAAGCAGCCCTCTGTGAGTCTGAGCCGGGCCCATGGCCCCGAGAGCAGAGCAGGGTCCGGAGCCCGTGCTGCATGAAGACAGTGCCCCGGGTTCCCAGGTTCCCGCCCCCATCTTCAGAGAGGGGCCGCTCTCAGCACAGCCTCCACAGCATCAAAGAGGGGTGGGGTGGGGGCTTGCTGTGGGCTCTACCTGGCATGTCAGGGCTGGGGTCCTAGCCTGTCCTTGGGAAGCCACCAGCAGGTCCCCTCTGTCCTTTGAGGGCTTTACGAGTCCCAGGACACCCACCGTTGAGACCCACGGCATTGCTGAGGGAAACCATGAGTGGACTGGTGGTGGCTGTCCTTGCTCTGGGTGGTTCTCTACAGGGGGCACAGCCCTGGTCCTGGCACCCTGGGTCCATGGGAGTAGGCACCCAGCCCACACCCTTCCTTCACGGACACTGGAGACCTGGAGCCCACGGTTGGGGTTGGCATAGGTGTGAACCCGGTGCCGAGGCTGGAGTGGGCAGTCAGACGAGGCTTTCCTTGTAGGCATTCTCGTCCAAGTACGGTTCTTCACCTCTGAGCACCTGGGCACTCGCCTGCGGCCAGTGGCAGCCCCTCACAGGGTCTTGCGAGCACAGATGAGAGGCGGGGGTCGGGGGGCAGGTGGCTCCCAGGGGGGAGGGTGCTCCCTGAGCCCTCCCCAACCTCCCCGGGTGCCGCCGGGCCTGCTGAGCTGACTCTTTGGTCGTCTTGTCTTGCAGAATGTGGCTCATCCCAGAGCACCCCTGGGACAGCGGGACCCCTTGTGGCCTTTGGAAGACACTCTAGGACCGCACGGCCCAGGTAAATGGTCTTAGCCCTGGGCTGGGCAGGAGGCAGCCTGGGAGGTAGGTGGCCTGGCCAGGAGGGGACTGCAGACCCATCTTTTAGGAGACCTCAGCACCAGCCCCACCCACGCAGGCCCCAACCTGCCCAGAGTTGTGAGGGACAGCCCGGCCCCAAGCTGGTGGAAAAAGCCCTACTTGAGGACCAGGAGCAGGGGGCATAGGGCACAGGGTCCTCTGGCCTGCTGTGAGCCAGAGCCTCCCACCAAGTCCTGCTGCCTGCCCTGTGGCCCAGTTGCTCCGACCTCCTCAAAGCAGATGGAATCAGAGAGGGCTTGGGGCACTGGGTCATTGGCATGGAGACTCTCCTGAGCCAGCTCTGAGCCAAGCACTGCCCAGCCCCCAGCCCACCTCCTACTAGCCATCCAACTAGACACTTCCTGGGTGCCCTGAGCCTCAGTTTAGCCATAAAGCTAAGGCAGGAATTCCTCCCTGTGGAGTTTGGGAGGTGCACAGTGAACCCCAGAGCACCCATAGCTTCAGGGAGGGCCTTGGGGTGGGACACAGTCTTGCACACAGTAGGCATTGGAAATCACAGGGCCTTATAATTCACTGAATTGGCCCGCCCTGGCCTTGTCCTGATGGCTTGTCCCTTCACTGGGGCTCAGCAGGGTCCAGTTCCATCATTTGTTACTGGGGGTTGGGTGCTGGGTGCTGACTGAGATGAGACAGCAGGTCCGCTGCCCCGCGCCCCCTAGGGACTTGCAGGCAACCTCAGCCCCAAGCGGCCGGGGGCCTTGGCCTTGTTCGCAGTACCTCTGCAACCAAGAGGGTCTCAGGCCCCAGGCCTGCTGTGGCCATGTGGCTTCAGGTCGATTTCCCAGCCTCGGGGAGGTGGCCTGGCCACGACAGTGTGGGGGGTGATTGAGTGGGGAGAGGTCTGGCTCGAGGTCAGTCATAACCCCCTTGAAAAGATGAAGCCTACACGTGTAGCCCTCACTGATCACGCAAGCCCAGGGAGAACCGAGGGGTTACACATTTACTTGTTTCTGTCCTGCCATGTTTGGTGTATATATATATATATTAGATATATACCTATATTTTAAATTAAGTGTATTGTAAATTATGTTATTGCATGTATATTCTATTAATATATGATGTATATGTGTTATGAATTTCATGTGCATGTACATGTGTACACACACAGAGCAGCTTAGAGTGATGTAGACGATACAAAAGGGTAAAAATAAATCGCCAAGGAAACTGTGGCAAAGGGAAAATCTAAGGTAGGCCTAGAAGAAGCCATGTCATGTAAAAGCTTCCCAGTTGCGGGGGGTGGGGGCCCTATAAATTCAGCTCTGAGCTTCCTAGAAGCCAAAGCAAAGAGGGAAAGTTTATCCCGTGCTGGAGGTAATGTTTAGGGAGTACTGTCTTCAGCAGTGGTGCTGAGAGGGACCTGCTTGGTGCTGACACTCCAAGATGTCCCGAGCACCCAATGAGGCCAGGAGAGGAAGAGAGGGGGGAGCTCCCTCATGCTGAGCATAGCTCTGTTCCTCTCTTCATCCTGAGCGCTTCGTGCATTGTTTCTCTTAATTCTCTCCAGCCCTGAAAACCTAGATAGAGAGAAAGGCATTGAGGGCCCCCACTCTGTACCATGAGCTTGACTTTGAACTTGCAAATCCATATCCTCACAGCCACACATGCTGCCAGCTACTGCCCCTTGGAGAGGGGAAACCCCCAAAAACCTGGGTGTTTCAGCCCCTGTGTTTTGGGCACAAAGTCACATCAATGCGGTGGCTTGTCAGCTCCCTCTGAGAGGCTCTGGGTGGCCTCTGAGCCGTGCTAGGCCTCATGGGGCCTTAGGGAAGGGTGGGCTGGAGCTGGCAGGGTACAGTGCGGGCTGTTTCCTGGGACTCACCCAGCATCTCTCCCTTTCCAGGTCTCACCACTTCTCCCGGCCTCCTCATCCCCAGGTGACGCCTAAAGCCCACATCACCCTCAGGTCAGTGCAGTGTTTTGAATGACTACCCACCCCCTTCCTTCAGGTACCTAGGCTGGGCATGCCTGAGTCGGGGTATGCACACACATGTAACACATGGGCACACACGTGGATATACCCACACGACTTCTGAAGGCCTGAGAGCCAGGCAGGCACTTTTTACACGTTTGTAGAGGCTCTGCAATCTTGCTCTGACCTTGGCCCCCTTCTGCAGCATAGGGACCAGGGCTTGCCCAGGTCTCTTACCTGTAGGAGCTGGTCTCAAGCCTGTTTCCTCGGCCCCCTTTTGCACGTAAGTTGAGTGAAGCTCCGTTTGCAAGGAGCCAGCCGTTGTGGGGTCCACCGTGGGAAGGCTTGGGCTGAGTGCTGGGGTGGGAATCCGCTGGGCGGTTTGCAGTGTGCGTGGAGTAGGGCAGAGCTCACGGCCTCATCAGGTGAGAAGGTCCTCAGCCTGCTGCTCTTACGTCACGGCTGCCTTGTGGCCCTGACAGAGGCCTGTCCTACTCAGGGCCAGCCCAGGTGCCTTGCCCACACCCTGCCCCTCCCGAGAGTTGGCCCACAGTACAGACTGTTGTGCCCACTTGGCTGATTCTAGCCTCCTGAGGAATCGGGACCATGTGGGCTGGGGCTAGACAGGCGTCATCTCCCCTCCCCTGCTGTTGCCATGGCCAGGGGCAGGCCCGCCCCCCAGATCTGTGTGGAGAGCACCCTGGGCTGCTGCGTCTGAGCCCAGGACCCCTCTGCCATCTGGGCCTCGCATGTTTACAGGTCTAGCTCGCCCGCCAGACTCTGCAGATGCTGCCCCCGGGGCTTTTGTGTCTGCACGCAGGGCCTGCGCCAGCCGGTGCCCGAAGCTGGGGTGGGACACGGGTGGGGAGGTGGAGAGGCCCCGGGGGGACATCAGGGACAGAGGGGAAAGGGGGACTTGGCGGGGGGATAATGGAGGAAGGGGGAGAACAGAGTGCAGGCAGAGAGGAAGCTGGCAGGGCTTGGAGGAGGAAGGAACACAGCAGAGCGGCCGCAGCTGTGCAGGGAGTCGCTGGGGAAACGGGACCCGAGGGTTCGGTGCGGCCTGCTGAGCCTGCCAAAGGCCATCAGTCCAGGTGCTTTCCCGGCCCCCCACTGTGGAATCCCTCCCGTGTGCCCTGGGCAGCAGTGGCACCGGGAGGCGGAGGCCCTTCAGGATGCCGGGTTGGGCAGGGGGACAGTGGCTCACTGGAGTTTGTTTATTCACGGGAAACCGAAGCTGGGGCCGTGGGCCTGGCAGCCCATAGCAGAGTCACAGTGAGAAGCCACATCTGCCAGCTCCAGGACTAACAAGCGTCTGGTGCCCACAGCTGAGGTGGGGCAGGAATTTGTTCTAATGCCTAATATCCAGGTACCTTTATTTACCCAGACTGAACAAATTAAGGACTTAAAAATAACCTTGCATTTGATTCTGGTCCCAGTGAAAATATTGGCAAAATACAGACGATTGGCTTCGTTAAACACTTACCTGTTGGCTCTGAGCAGCTCGCTGGGAGAGGATGACCCCAGTGAGAAGGGGCGTGGTGGGCAGACCCGTGAGGGTGGGCGCGAGGTCGTGTACCCTGCACGCTGCACCTGGATGGGGTGGCTGTGCCGTTCGGGTGGCCTGCTAGGGCACTCCTTGTTCCCATGTCAGGCTCTCAGCCTGACACCATTCCAGTGAGCCGTTGCTTTTAGTGACAGCCCTGCCGGGTGGGGATCTTAGAACAGCAAGGTCGAGGGGCCAGCTCTGGCCACCAAGCTGGCCAGCCTCACGGCAGGGGCCCAGGAGCATGTGGTCACTTCAAGATGTTGGGGTCCCGCTGTAGTGTCGGGCTGCCTAATCCCAAGAGGCAGCCTCCCTGGGGGGCAGGCAGGAGTGGGGGCAGGGAGGGGGCAGTTTGGGCCTGCTCTGGAATCGTGCCTGGGGTGGGCCAGGGGTTTGTAAGGAGTCTTTCTGTGGCGTGAAGCCAAGAGGCCCCCAGAGTCAGTGCCCCTGGCAGTGCCTAGGGCTGCTGCCTGGACTGCCCCAGGCTGGCCTGGGCTTGGCCAGACACCGGGTCCCTGGTCAGAGGCTTTGTTCCCTGGACACTACTAGGCTGCAAGCTCAGCCTGGCTAGTGCTGGACAGGGAAGGAGCAGGGCCTGCTCTCCTCAGTGGTCAGACACCCCAGACCGTGCTCGGGGAATTGGGGAGCCAAAAGTCCGTGTCTGGGATATGAGGCTTCCTGGGGTCACCCAGTACAGAGGGGTCCGGCCCTTCCAACAGCTGCGTCTCTGGGTCTCCAGTCCCTCATCCCTAGAATGGTGGCAGTGGGAATGGTAAGGCCTGCCCTGGCTGTGTGACTGTGGGGAAGTGGCTGAGCTGTTCTGTGCTCATTCCTCATCTGCAGTTGCCATGGGGACTGAGACACCTGGTGGAATGGGGTCGGGTCAGGGCCTGGAATGCCACAGTGCCAGGTGTTTGTACTCGCTGGGTGCTGACGGGGGGTGTGTGCCCAGCACACAGTGTGGAGTTCACAACAGTGTTGGGTGAGTGGGGACTGGGACCCAGGCCTGCAGTTGTGAGGCTCGCTCGAGCCCAGGGAAGCTGCTCTGGGAGAGGTCCTCAGTGAGGATGGCTAGAGAGCTGTCAGGACACAGGTGATGGGGACAGTGGCACCTGCCCTCTGCCCCCCAGTCTGTCACCACAGCAGCCCTGCCCTAGAGAAAAGGCGTGGGGCTGACCTCCTAAGTCCACACTCTTGTTTCTTGGCACAGGCCCTGCCCCTGGCTCGGGTCAGCCCGTCCCTGTCGGAGCACAAAGCCCAGGCTGTGTCCCAGCTGTGGGATCAGCATCTCCCTGACCCATCGCCCTTATGGGCCCCACTGGCACAGCAGGCCCAGTGCACCTCGGCCCCGGGTTTCGGTCTGCACGGGCTGAGTGCGGCCTATCCCTGTGCTGCATCTGAGGTTCGGGGTAGGATTTGCTGGAGATATGTGGAGACCACGGGCAGGACGGAGCAGGAGGCTGTGGCACTCGGCATGCCCGCTGTCTGCCAGGCTCTGCTCTGGAGAGGCTTCCCGTGCAGGGGTGTGTGCTGGGGCTGGGACAGCTGCGCGGAAGAGATGGGGGGGCTCCTCGGCGGAGACGTGAGCAAAGTGTGGGTGGGTGCTGGACACACGGCAGCAAGGAGACGCCGGCCTGCACTGCGGGGTGGGTGTGTACACCATCTCTGGTGTGCAGGCCAGCCCCTCGGGCCACCTGGTCAGCGGAACCCAGGCCTGGGAGGCCATGAGCCTGGTATTCACCCCTCCTGTCGTCTGCACAGCCACCTGTGAGGTGGGGGACATCGGTGCCACTCCCCCGGGCAGGAGCCCGTCTCCAGCACCTCTGGAGGGTGGGAGGAGGGTTTTGGACGGTGCCACCAGCCCCTCTCTGGCCATGTGCTCCCGGGCCTCCGCAGGGCAGGGCCACACTTGCCGAGTAGCCGCTCGCTGCCTCGTGGAGCGCACCCTGCCCTTGGGCTGTTGCCGTCTGAGGTCGCACAAAATGGCCCGGCAGCCCTCCGCCATTTTGTCTGAGGCCGCAGCAGGCGGCCTGGGGGAGGAGGGAGGGAGGCCTCCGCCCGCCCCCTGCCTGCCCGGAGTGGCCTGGACAGAGCCCAGCACCGGCCCCGCCCCAGCCAGGCCTTGGCCGTGGCTGCCCTGGGCTTGGCACCAGCCAACTTCTTGGCACGATGGTCTGGGAACCCGGCCCCTCACCCAGCCCTGACCAGCCCCCTCGCCGCCCCCAGGCTTCCCCGGAAGCAGATGGGGACACTGCACACCAGAGCCCACAGGGCTGTAATCAAAGCTGTGCTCCTGAACGTAGTCCCTGGCAGGCCCCGACCAGCTCGGACGGTTCTGGACATGACGCTCTCCCACGTGAATGGGGTGGGTCTGTTAGAGGCCACACTGGGCAGGGGAGCAGCAACCAGGGTCCTCCGCTGGCTCACCCCTGCCTCACCTGCCTGAGGAGCCTCCAGACCCTGTCCAGGCACTGTGCTGGGCACTGGGGCTCACGGTGGCCAGTCAGTCTCCCAGTCTGGACACAGGCACTGCCCATCCTCTAGAAGCAGGGGAAAGGGCTTCCTAAAGGAGGTGATGGGCTGTGTGCTCTGCAGCTCGGCCTCCCATTGGCCGGGCCAGCTGACATTCTGCAACACACAAAGCCTGATCAGGCCGTGTGCCCCCAGCCCCGCCACAGCTACCCAGCCCTGACCCCTTTAGGTCTCATAGACCCAAGACCTCAGCTGCCCCGCAGAGCATTTTACCCAGCTGGGAGCAACCAGGCATCTCCCTGCCCGCTGGGGAGCCCCTGGTCTGCTTCTGAGCCTCCTGCTCCGGCTCTGGGCACAGCACTGACAAGCATCCTCTTCCCACAGCGCCCAGCCGATCAGAGGTAGCACCTTCCCAGGTGGAAGCGGGCATGCCAGAAGCAGGCTGCATGGCGCCCAGGGAGTCTTGGCAGCCAGGGACGGGACAGCAGCTTGGAGGAGCCAGCTCTAGGCCACTCACTGTAGGACAGGGCACTCCTCTGGCCTTGGCCGGTGGACAGGGCCTGCCCCTGGGAACTGCCAGCCCAGAGGGTGTCAGTGCCCGCCTTTAGTGCCCATTGATAAGGTCCTTTATAGGTCAGTGCACCTCCTGGAGGAAGTTCACAGACATTGTTCCCTGTACAGAAGCCGGGAATGGCATTTTGGGAAAGAGTGCATTTTAAAGCGACGCGGTTTGTCTGGTGGCTTGGGGCAAGCCCTGTGCTGTTCTCTGCTTTGCGCAGGGTGGGTTCCTCACTGTCAAGGGGACCAGAATAGAAAGCACGGGTAGCAGGGTGGGGCCTCAGAGCTGCAGGAAGCTTCCCCAGGCACCTGTGGCCCAGCCAAGCCCTGCAGGCTGGGAAGGTTGCTGGACACCACCACAGGCCCTTCCCAGACACCCCTTCTTGCACTTCCCGGGGAGAACATTCCGTCGCCATGAAGTGAGGTTTGCTCCATCTCCCTCACCCCCTGAAAAACCCAGCCAAGGGCGGGATGGTGGAATGCCCAGATCAGCACCCCAGAGCCATATGCCAGGCCAGGCCCAGAGCCTCCTGGGGTCCAGAGAATCCCCCAGCAGGAGGGCCATTCCCAAGAGTGGCTGCCAGGGCGCAGGGAAAGGGGGTCACTGCAGGGTGGGGTTTCCCACACGCATTTTTTAATGACGTGGTTGCATCTGGTCCCTCCCTTCCCCCATCTCCTCACCTTATGACCCAGACTGTGGTTTGAACTGAGAATATTTTCAGATAAATAACACACTTTTGAGGTCGAAACAGTTGCCTAATGGTTAACGCCAGACGGAGACGCCCACACAGTCAGAGGCTGTACATTCTCGCTTTTTCCTCTGGATTCCAAACCAACCCTGGAATGGCGAAGAACAGCCTCCCTTACTGACAGCCCCTCCCTGGGCACAGTGGCACCTTGACCGTCCCCTGCCAGTCCCGGTACCCTTGCCCCACTTCGCAGAGCGGGCAGCTGCAGCCAGGGGTGCTGACAGCCTGCCCAACGCCTGGGCTGGTTGGAGCCAGAGCCCGGGTCTGAACTGTGAGCTGGCGACCCCTGAGCCAGCTGGGTCCTCCCGCAGTCCCTACGGACGCCCATCAGGGCTGGGTCCCGCTGTCTGGGGCCACGCGGCCACCCCAGCCAACACCAGCCGCCTAGCTCCCCAGGGGCTGCCGCTACTCCTGCGGGCTTCCAGGCTCATGCATCTGTGGCTCGGGCATCACCGCAGGCCTGGCCCCGCCCTGGGGAGTGGACAGCTGGCCCCATGCTGGCCACCCCTCCCCTCCAGTTTGGAGGTCTCTGGGGACAGGACGGCAGCCGGGTCGGGGCACAGATTCCTGAGGGTGAGGGACCCTGAGCTGGAGCGCCACACATCCATCTCCAGTGTAACTGGACAGGGAGGGAGCCGACCAGAGTCCCCTGGGGCCCCGGAGGTGGCACGGGGCGCTGGGGGCGCCAGTTCCCCACCTGCGTGGCCTGTGTCACCCCGAGATGTGCAGGGCTGTGGGAAGAAGCTGGGTCAGAGAAATCCGGATCCAGTTCTGGTCTTGCTGCTGCGCCCCCAGGTGCGCTCCTGGGGGCTGAGGCTGTGGGACCCGCACTCGCAGAGCGGCTGGGGCCCGAGGCGCCGGGAAGCAGCAGGGACCCTGAGTCATCCTGTCTCTACAAAATTGGGTATTTTTATACCATGGGCCTTTCTGCATTCAGTTTTATTTTTTTAAGTTTTACATTAAAACACTTGTCTCGGTTACGGAGCTTTGGTGCCCCATAATTGTGTGCCTGAGGTGAGTGTCTGGCACCTCACCTGTCAGGCCCCGCCTGGCACACAGTGGGCACAAATCCCCTGCCCTGGCCTGAGTGGGTCACGCTGCCTGGTGTGCACGTCTCATTAACTTTGTGTGGGCTGTGTTTGCAGGGACACTGGACCCCTGCCCCAGCGCCCGGATGCCACCCCCATGTCTTTCCCCCAGACTCCATTGTGGGTGCAGCTTGCCGAGCAGAAATACTGGCCACTTTATGGGGAGAAACCTAATAGGGGCGGCAGTGGGGGTGCAGCCCTGGGGGGGTCCTGGCTCCTGGTGGCCTCGAGCCAAGCCTGAGGTGACTGTGGGGTGACACCGTCTGTCTGCCTTACTCACTCCAGACATCCATCCACCCGGCCCTGAAGGGACCACCTGCCCACCGAGGCCTCCCACACACCTGTCCCTGCGGCCTGGCCCCTCCCATCCCAGCCTGCCCAGCACCCAGTCTGCAAGCAGACAGACATTGCAGGGCTGGGGCGGGGCCAGTGGGGCAGCTGCCAGATGGCAGGGCGCCTGCTGACGGCCCGCTCCCCGGCGGTCCTGCTCAGGGAGCCCCTGCCCGCGCGCGCTCTTGCCCACCCTGCCACCAGCCCTCACCCAGGCTGACTGTCTCAGGATCCTGCCTTCACCCCAAGAATGGGGAGGTCTCTGCTGTCCCTGTCTAAGCCTGAGGACCAGGCTCACACCTAGGACTGTAGGGTAGATGTGCCCAGCCCAGCGAGTCACACCACTGGCACAGTCTTTCCCTGACTAGCTCAGAAATGTCGCCACCAGTGGGTCACGGATCCACATCAGCTTCCTGCCACAAAGGCCCAGTTAACCGATTAAAGGAAGAGCCAGGTTCTGTGTGAGCCCTCCCATGGTGGGAGTGAAGCCAGAGGGGACCCCGCTGGGGCCACGTTACCTGCTCACTGGTCCCCTGGAGTGCCTGCAGCAGGCAGCATATGCAGGCGGCCCGCCCCAGGCCTTCAAAGGCACTGCTCCCATCAGCCGTGCCACCTGCCGCTGGGCCAAGGGTTCCAGATGTGAGGCCTGGGGCCCCAGAGGGCAAGGCTGGGCGCCAGAGCCGGGCAGAGCTGAAATTCATCTTGGGGCCCCCCGAGGCCTCCCCTTGGGTCATGAGAGAGTGCAGAGGCCAGGCAAGGCTAGAGGTGGGGAGCTGGGGAAGGCTGGCAGGTGGGCCGAGGGTGGTGGGGGAGGATTCCTGGGGGCATTTTTCTGCTGGACTGGGGAGCTGGCATCTAAGGGCAGGGCAGGGTGGGGGCGGTGGGAAGGAGCAGAGGTGAGGCTTTGCAGAGGGCATGAGCTCCGGTGATGGACGGCCTAGCCTCTGGGGGCACTCGGAGAGGGCAGGACCCCACACAGCCCAGTGGGTTGGGTGCGGACACTGAGCCCCAGTGGTCGGCGTGTAGCGGGGCTGCACAAGGCTGCACGTCCAGCCTCTCGGGCTCGGCCAGCAGGCCAACTGTGTGCTGGTCTTGCACCTGTGTCCCTTCCCATGCGGACTTGTCCCCCCAGCTCCCCCCTGCGTGCCAGCTCCGGGAGGGCACCCTGCTGGGGCCAGATGGGTTTGTGCCCCACTGAGCACGCCCTGACTGAGGCCTCAGGCTGGGTCCTGGGAGCTGGTCCTGGGCATCTCTGCTCCTGGGAGGACCCCAGGCCTCACTTGCCGTGGGGCAGGAGCCCCAGCCTGTCTGGAGCCTCCTCTGGGAAGTGAGGGCTTCAGCCCCTCCTCCCGGCCCCACCAACTGCCAGGGATCCAGGAGGGCAGCATGTCCTCCACCCTCCCCCAGGCCCCGGGTGTGAGCGTGGCATGATGCTGGCCACCCAACATGGAAATTCCAGCAGCTCTGACCATTCAAGGACAAGGCCCGGTTCTCAGTCATATCTGATCTGGTATTATCCTGCACGAGGTGGCCACAAAGGCCATTCTCTCCAGGTCCTTGCATGAGGGCGTCCCCAGGTGAGGTGGCAGCCAGACAGGCTGGGTCAAAATGCAGGACACATAGCTGGTGGCAGGGCGAGTCCTGGGAGGAGGCACAAAGCAGTTGCCGGAGCTCCAGCGTGCCTGCATGTCTCCGAAACCTGACCCTTGTTATTTTTTTTCTAAAACCCAAACAGGTCGAGAAGTGACACTGAAACGAAAACTCCTGTCCACCGCAGACCTTCCTCTGTTGTCCTCAGAAGGTTCTCTCTGGTCTCCCCCATTAGACTGGACATGGCCTGAGGAGGCGAGGATAGAAGAGGCGCACGCAGCCCCATCTCTCTCTGCTCTGTGAGGACTCACTGTCCCCAGGGCTCAAAGTCAGGTGCACCTGCACCCCCTGGGCTCGCCCTGCCTTGAGGGCCCCCTCTAGGACTGGGAGTCCCTGACGTGGGCCCCTTTTTTCCGCCTGGCTGTGAACCAGCCCTTGAGTGCAATCCTAATATGCCCAGGCCACCTGCCGTCCACCCGAGATGCCACGCAGGTGAGTATCCTGGAACCCAAAGGCCAAATGAGGGAAACTGAGTCACGTCTGCTTCTCCCAGACTGGGCTGGGGACCGGGGATGGGGTTCATGGCACAGGCTGTGTGTCTCCTCTTTTCCTGCCTGTCTCCCTGCCCTTCCCACCCCGTGGAGCCCAGCCTGTGGCTGGTCTGTTATGCAATCAGTGCCCCCCAACTGGTGCTGGGCCCTATTGGGTCAGCACTGCCGGCTCTGGAGCTAAACCCTGGCCCCTGGGTGGGGGCAGGGGAGGGGGGCGCAGGCCACAGGGCAGGGTCTGTCTCGTCCCTGCAGTGGCACAGGTGTGGATTCTGGCTCTGATGCTGAATAACGGTGGTCTGCCTGCTGCTCAGATCCCCCGAGGGGCGGCTGGGCCTTTACCCCACATTGTAGTGAGGAGATCAGGGCCTGTGAGGGCATAAGATGTACCCAGGGAAGCACAGCAGGGGGGTTCCCGGGCATCTCCACCGACTAGGCTGCCCCGCCCCTGCCGCCCTCAGCCTGCTAGGGCCTGTGCTTGGAGCCGTGTGGTCCATGTGGCCTAAGGGGGCTGAGTCTGTGAGCCCGGAGCACACGCTCAGGGCGCCTCCCTCAGGGTGCCCCTGAGATGTTCAGGGGCAGCCCTGGGCTGGGAGCCTGGTTCTTGGCTGCCCCTGTCCCCAGCGATGAGGCTCATAAGGGCCGGTCACCCCGCAGGACAGCTGGGCAGGCCCTTGACAGCCAGCCAGAATCTTTTTGCCTGGCTCACTCACCATGGCAGGGGTCGGGGGTCAGAGGAAGACCCTCGGCTGCTCTCCCCTCAACCCCTGCCCCAGAGGTTGGCTGACTCTCCCTGGCATATCCTTGAGGACACCCCAGTCCTGTCTACCAGCTAGCGAGTCCGGGGGGAGGCCACAGGACCCTGAGACCCTCTCATGTAATATTTTATTCTGGGCCCTCAAAGGGACATGGGCCAGCCAGGTCCTGGGTAGCGGCCAGGCACTCTTGTCCCCACCCCCAGGTGGCTGCATCTCAGGCTTCCCCTCAGTGGACAGCGCTGGGCCTTGGCCCTGAGCCTCTTTCATTGCTGGATGAGGGTCCTGGGACTTAAGCCATGACCTCCAGTGGGGAAAAAGGCAATTGCCCTGCACAAGGCGCCGTCAGTACAGCCCCTGCACCCAGGGGCTGTTCCGGAAGCTGCAGCTGCCCCACTTCTTGGGACTGGGCATGAGCCGCCCCCTCAACCTTGTAGCAGGGGCAAGGCCCAGCCTGGGAAAGCCCAAGAACAAGACCCCCGCCCAGCCTGGGGCCAGGGACCCATCCATCTGGGCCTTAGCATCCTCACTGCTAAATGGGGCTGGTCATCCCAGCTTCCCTGGACCTGTGACGACCCAGTGGTACAGCCCAGCCTCGTGCCTGCCTGGAGAGGACAGTCTGTTGGGAAGGGGCGTGGAGGGAGGTTTAGGGCACTGAAGAGACAGAGCTCTCCTACCACTTTACTACCACTTTTCTGATCTCCTGAAGTCTTCGGTGTTAACCTCTGCTTCCATCTGCTCACCTGCTAGGTAGGTGGCTGCACCGGCGTTTCCTCTGTGCCCAGGCAGGTGGAGGCCGTGCTGGAGGCTGTGGCTGATGTTTACAAGACTGGCTGCCATTGGGCACTGGTGCAGAGCCCTTGAAAGGCATGATCCGCCCCAGGGAGGGACACTGGGGCCTGTGTGTTTCCCTTGAGGGTCTGCAGTGCTGGCCCAGCCACCCTCCCCAGGTTGCCTTTTGGGAAGAAAGAATAGCCTTCTCTGGCCTGCCCGATAGTGGGGACAGCTCAGGGCACCCTGAGCGGCAGGACCAACCAGAGCCCGTGGGAGGCGATCCCCGCTGGCCCAGTGGCCCCTCAGGCTGGCCCCGGGCCCAGCAGTCCCTGAGGCTCTCCTGCTGGACCGAGGGTGGGCGGCCGGGTGTACACTCCCCGCACTTGTTTAACACATGCTGGCCCCCAACAAATGACAGCCTCCCTTCCAGTGCCACCGCGCAAAAGGTACTTGGGGGCATGGCCACTGCTGTCCAGAGGGGGGAGACCCAGCCACTGTCCAGTTTCCCCCAAGCCACACTACCCTTCCCTCCCCTTCCTTCTCCAGCAGCTGGCGTCTCCTGTGGGGCTGGCTCCTCTCTGCCGTGGGCATGTGGGCACTGACCCAGGCCCTCCGCTGACCCGCCAGCCAGAATCCCAGTGGCCTTAGCAGCCGGCTAGCCCGGCTCTCAGCCCTGTGCCCCGGAGCCCCCCAACCCCAGAAGGAGGAAGCCATGAAGCCCGTTTCGGCGCCCAGACTGACGGCCCTTTGGGGTGAGGTAGTAGGTTGTATAGTTTGGGGCTCTGCCCTGCTATGGGGTAACTATACAATCTACTGTCTTTCCTGAAGTGGCTGTAATACCGACGGTGGACGGCACATAGGACCCGTTGGGAAGGGGCGGGGGGCAGGTTGGGGTGGGGAGCAGCCTCGGCAGCGTGGGGGTCACTGGCCGCTATGCTGAGCCAGTTTCCATGTGCTGTGTGACCTTGGGCAGGTCCCTTGACCTCTCTGGGCTCCAGTTCCCTCATCTGTGAAAAGCAGGTGGGTGAGAATTGACGGAGATAGCTGCGTGTCGTGCCCAGGGCAGGGAGGGCCTCAGACTTGGCCTGCCCTCTCCCCCCACTGTGCTGACAGCCGGCGCACCCACCGGGCGGTTTGTGCAGCCTGCCCCCTGCCCACCCATCCTGTGCATCAGGCCCACGAGCCGGCCTGTCCGGACTCTCCTCCACCACATTCCCATGGCTGGCACTGGGCACCAGGACGAAGAGCCTTGGGCCCGAGGAGGACGGGGCAGCTGAGATGGCAGGGAGGCCCATGGCTCCCCCCGGCCTGCCCAGCCCGGGACGGGGCGGGAGCGGCACGGTCCTCCATGCCCGCCGTGCCTGAGCAGGAAGCAAGGAGCGCTCCTGACACCTGTACCCCTTGAGGGCACACGCCCGTCCCACCTCCCAGTAACCACGGGTAGAGGGTGTGGGCTGCACTGTGTGGGAAACCGAGGCACCGCCCGCTTGTCCCTCCTGCCCTGCACCTGCCCAGCCCTCCAGCTCGGCTCTGGTGGCCAAGGACCACCAGGCAGGGGCCGGGCTGGGCGTGGGGCAGTGGCGGGTGCGGACCCTCCCGCTCCTGGGGCGCCGGCGGGGTGAGGTAGTAGGTTGTGTGGTTTCAGGGCAGTGATGTTGCCCCCTCAGAAGATAACTATACAACCTACTGCCTTCCCTGAGGGGCCCAGCGGCACGCTGGGAGGGCCGCCCCATCGCCACTTCTGCACGGGAGGCCGCCACGGGCGAGCACACCTTGACTTCAATAAAAGCTGCTCTGACATGAATCCAGAATCCCATGTTCATTTAGGAAGCCCAGCGATGGGCGATGTCAGAGGTGGGCACGTTGGCCATGGAGGAGCGTGTGTGGCCCGACTGGGGAGCTGTGTCCTGGACTGTTGGGGGCTCACCGGCTTGCCCGTCTGCAGCCCTGGCCTGCCCATCCCAGCAGCCTCTGGGCCACCCAGAGGTTCAGTCCCGGACCTCAACCCCCACTCCGCCTAGCTCCCTGGGAGCACAGGGCTGTGGGACTCTGGCGCCGAGGCATCACTCCACCCCCACCATGGTGGGGGGCCCTGCAGGCCCTTTTGCCAGGGGTGTGGACCCCAGTCGACAGCTCTGTGTGCAGTCCAGGGCTGGCCCCAAGGCCACTGCAGCACCTGGCCCTTGACTGGAGCCTAGAAGCCCCCCCAGGACAATTTCTGGGGCACAGTCCTTATTTAGGGTGCCCATCTTTAGGCCAGATGCCATCCCAGATGTTCACCCACGATTCTCCCAGATGCCTTGGGTCCTCATGCGGGCAGCTGCCACAGGCCTATCCCCAGGATCCCAACTGGGCATTCAGAGAGGGCCACCCGTGCCTGACCAGCACCAAGAGCAGCCCTCGGGCGATGCCGGCATTGCTGGGTCCACACCCTGCCCCATGCCCAAGGTGCCCAGCGCAGATCCTGGGTAAGGCACCACCTTTCCTAACTGGGCCAGGCCCCCAAGGCTCCCCACAGCCCCCTGCTAAAGACAATTCCAGGCTGGCCCTTTACAATACCCTGGGGCACACAAAACCGGACACCACCATACCCCCCAGTACCCCGGCCTGATGGGGACAGATGGGACACTGCCCTCAGATGGTCGTCGGGGACATGGACCAGCAGAGGCTGATCAGCCAGGTGTGAGGAGGGGCTGGTTGAAGCGGGCACCTCTTGCCAGTGCACAAAGTGCCCAGGCCTGGCCCTCCTGCTCTGAGTGTCCCCAAGCTGCTGTGTTGGCCCCAGCTTCCATCCCAAGTGTCCTGGCCTCCTGCCTGGTCTTTGCAGACCCACTAGCTTCACATGGCCGCACCTGGGCAGACCAGCAGGCCCCCACCCAACACCCATAGGTGCCCATCCTCACCCAGGCCCGCCTGCCCCACAAGGATCTGCTGCTGTTAGGCCATGGGTCAGGCCGGGGGAGCTCAGAGCAGGAACCGTAGACAGCAGGGAGGGCATCCTAAACGGGCCGCCTGAGCTGGATCTTGATGGCTATGTAGGAGTTTCCAGCTGGAGACGCAGAGGAGAGGCCCTTGTATGGGGTGCTCCATTGTCCCCTCCTGTCTCCCCGGGGCCAGGGCCAGTGACACACTTGGGCCCTGACCCCCTCCCCTTCTTCACCCCGTGGTCAGTCAGCAGCCGCCTGGCCACCTGTGTCCCTGAACATGTCTGCCCCTTCCCCCTCCATCCCTACTCCCACTGCTGGGCCTCAGAGCCTTTCAGACGGGCCCCCTGCCCTTGTCCAGGCCCTGGGCCCCTGTGCACACCCGCCCACCCTTCCTGCCTAAATGCCCGCAGCTCAGGCACTGCCTTTGAGCACAGTACCTGGGTCTGTGTCTAAGCCAACCAGCACTGAATGCCATGGAGGCAGTTCAGCCCGTCCTCCTCGCACCTCCTCTGGGCCCAGCCCCGCAGTCGGAGCCAGGCTCTGCCCAGGGGAGCTCATGGCCTGCTTGGAGCTGCCAGGGGAACACAGCACCACCTGTTGGTCAGCACCCTGATGGGCAGCCCAAGACCTGGGAGAGCCCTGAGGAGTCCTGGGCCCAGCCCTACAGTCAGGATGGCTTCCTGGAGGTGGCACTTGTCTCACCCTGTGTCCTCCTCAACCTTCCAGCCACCCACCTACCAGCCTTCCCTTTTCCAACTGGCTGTCCCTCAGAGACAGGGTGTGGAAACCCCTCCAAATGTGGGCCTGATATGGGGCCAGGTGCCGCCTATCGCCTGGGCATCAGGGCCGTGGAAGCAGTTCAGTCCTGAAAAAACTGGATGAAGCCGTTGGCATGGTCAGCACCGCTGGTTTGTTTCTATCCCAGTCAAGGTGGGCCGCCAAGGAGGAGAGACTGTCAGATCAAACGGCCCCTGGGTGCCCGGGTGGGCCCTTCCAGGGACTACAAGGCCACCTCTGACCTCGGCCCCACCAGGAGGGATGGCTGAGCCTGTCGAGCATTTAGACCCTACAGCCTGGAGACAAGCCAGGGCTCGCCGGGCATGTGGGCACCAGGGCTGGCCATCACCCAGGCCAGGACTAGGGTGCGGCGGCAGGGCAGCGTTCCAGGGGCTCCTTACTCTGAAGGTCACTGGCACGGCCGGCCTGCATCAGCACAGGGGGCACAGAGCTGGCCCACATGCTGGTGGGGGCTCACAAAGCAGGTTCGTTTCCTTTTTTTTTTTAATCTAAAGGAATATTGTATACAACAATATTGAATATAGTAAGAATTTATATGCTGTATTTGTAGTGCATGTATATATGAAACATAGAACATAACATGTATAATAATGAATCCCGCCTGGATTTATTCATCTTTATATCACCCAGTTGAAAAATTGTTTTGTAATCTGTTGAATGGAGGAAGAACCCGGAAAGGCAAAGAGCCCAAGAAGGCCCCCCCTTTCCTGACCAGCCAGAGGCCTGGGCCACCGCGGCTGGGGGCCCCTGCCGTTGGTGTTTCCCAACAGCGACACCGTGTGGCAGCAGCAGGCAGTGGCGGCCGTGAGCCGTGAGCTGCCAATCCCTGCCCTGTGGGAGGGGATGACCCCCTCTGGGCTGGAAGCCTCAGGTTCAAGGTCAACCCCGGGGAGGAGGCCCAGTGGCGCTTCCTGCTTCTCTGGCGTGTGGGGCCTGAGCTGCAGACTAAGTAGTAATGGAGCAGCATTTACCCGCACCCCTGCCAGTCCTGCCATGCCTGGGTGCACCCCAGTGACATGCTGGGGCACCCCTGCAACGGCCCCACTCAGCAGAAGGGGCTGAGCCCCAGGGGGCGCAGCTGGCGGTGTCCCGCTCACCGTCAGTGAGCTATCAGCATCGCTCTCCCTGGTGCCCCCTCACGGCCACACCCACAGCAAATCTGGGGGAGGCACAGGGATCCGCAGGTTGCTGCCCAGGATTCAGACCCACATCTGTCCTCAGGCACTGCCTGCTGACCCAAGGCTGGGCCCCCTGCAGGAAGGGAGACCGTCCCCAAGCCTGGAAGGTTGTCTGGATGCCCAGAGAGGGTGGCCCCAGGCAGAGGAGCCAAGGGAAAGAGAGCTGTCATGAGGGCCCCAAAGTCCAGGTGGAAGGGCGTAGCTCTGCGGTGTGAGGCAGGGCTTTGCTGTCGTGCCCATGGATCCCCTTGGCTGGGCCTCCGTGTCCACCCACATCATTTAGCGGAGAGAGACTCCCCCTGACGTCCTCTCCTGGGGCAGGCGAGGCCTGAGAGGCCAGAGGGGAGGGTCTTCAGGTCTGGCTTGCTGAAGGGGCTCCAGCCCCACCACAGCCCCCGCTGTTCCTGAGTGTGTCTGCCTCTCTACTGGCTGCCTACTTGGTGCCAAGTTCATGGTCCACACTGCTGTCAACCAGTGCCCCAGACCACCCGGCTCCCAGGGCTTCCTGAGTCTACATGGCAGCAGGTCTCTCTGGAAGGAGTCCCCAGAGGTGGGAGCAGAGGGCTCAGGCCATTAGTGTAAATAGTGGCGAGTCAGCCCCCACCGATGATGCCATGTGCAGGGAGGAGTCTCCTGTCCTTAGGACAGTGCCAGAGGGACTGCTATCCTGAGCCCATTGGTGGACATGGACACCAAGGTTCAGAGAGCAGTGACTTTCCCAAAGCCACACAAAGGCCGGGGCAGAGCTGAAACGGCAACCAGGTCTGTGAGGTCAGGACCCATAGACCCCTGCCCACCTTGCCTGGGGCTAGGGAAGGGGGATGGTGGTGAAGATTAGGGACAGGTGGGACTCGGGGGTCCCTTCCCTGTGGCCGAGGAGGCAGGCCAGGCCCAGGGCCCTCCCAGGCCCCTCAGCTGCCCGCCTTGCACATGAGGGTCCACCTTAGCCAGAGAAAGTGGTTGCCTGTGCCCCAGGTGTCTGGCCCTCAGAAGGAAGTGACTTTCCTCTCCCCTCCGCCTTGACATGGGCTCAGAGGGGGTGAGGCCTGTGCCTGGCAGGCCCGGACCCCAACCCTCCACCTTCTCCTCAAATCCTGGGTGTCCAGGCCCTGCCTCCTGCCAAGCCCCAGGCAGGCCATACATGGTGAGCAAGAAATGCTACCCCTTCCGGGGTCTGAGAATCCACCAGAAAAGGGTGGCCTGTCCCAGAGAAGGCCTTGCCCCTCCCCTCCTCCCCTCCTGTCTGCCCACTTCCTGGGTCAGCCCCAGGGAAGTCCAGGGCACCTGGCACGCATGTAAAGCGCTTCTGGCCCAGCACCTGTGGTGGGAGGCCCAGGTAGCGGGTGGTGGGCAAGGAGGAGAAGGCCTGGGTGGGGAAGGGAGGGCCAGGTGGGAGAAGAGGAGGGGAGAAACCAGAGGGAAGGGGAGGCCTGAGGAGAGCCGTCTGCAGCAGGGGCTTCTTCCAGAGGAGGCAGGAGAGGCCGCGGAGGAGGGGCGTGCAGGAGAAGGGCTGGGGCGTGGCCCATGGGGGTCTGCCCCGGCAGCCCCTGAAGTGGCACAGAGGGGCCCCGCAGGGGGAAGAAGGAACACAGGGCCAGAAGACCACCTAGCGGAAGGGTCCCAGCTCAGCCACAGATGAGCTGTGTGACCCAGGGCAGGCCCCGACCCTCTCTGAGCCTGTCCTTCCCAGGCTGAGGACCCGAGATGCTCTCATGGGGCCGTGGGGCCTACGGGCAGCAGGGATGGGCCGCTGGAACTCCCAGAGCTGGCAAGCTCCACAGGAGGAGGCCCTGCCGCCTGCCTCCCAGAGATGCCCAAGAGGCTCCCCGGGCCAGCAGCTCACACACTCCCTCCCTGTGTCCCTCTCTTCTCTCTCATCACCCACTTTTTTTTTGTTCCATGAAGCTGTCATAACCCTCCAGCCAAAGGAAATTGGGGACCCCATGGTGGAACAAGGGGTTTATCATCTTGTGTGTCCTGTGTGCCCTTTATCACTTTTGCTGTGCCCTGAGAAGGCCGAGATGCTATTGGACTCATTCCTGGACAAATATGTCCAGAGCTGCCGGCCACAGTGGCCTCTCTTGGGACCCACTGAAGGCCCTGACATGGCCTGCAAGGAGGAGTCAGGCCTCCTGGACGACTTGGTTTAACCCAGTTTCCCAGGCAGGCCTGACCACACCAGCCCAGCTGGGCAAGTCACACCAGTGGCCCTTATGGAACAAGAGCCACCACAGTGGACTGGAGCCCTGCCTGGACTTTCTGCATTTGCACAGGTCCCTCTGGCTGCCGTGGGGGGAGACGGCCCTGTGGTGGCAGAGCCCCCAGACGTGGGGCCACCAGGCTCAGCCACAGTAGGTGCTGGCCCACGATGGTGACCACAGACAGCACTGCAGCAGGGGTTTGGGAAACACTAGGCCCTGCCTCCCCGAGGGGCCCAAAGAGGTCCTGACCCCGCTGTGGGCCTCAGTCTCCCACGCGCACAATGAGGAGGGCACTGACCTGAGGGTCCAGGACTGCCTTGGGCTGTGCCATCAGGATGCGCCGGCCTTAGGGCAGCCCCCGCAGCCATGCCTGAAGTGGCCACCAGGTGGCGCCCGGCGCCTGCTAAAAAGTGTGGCTCAGCTTGTGTGGGTGCCGCCCTTGGTCTCCAGCGGTGGGTCTGACTGCCATACCAGCGTGGCCACTGCTGTGTAGCCCTGGGGGGGCCATCACCCTCCTAGAGCCTGGGGGGACCCCATCCGCAAGGGAGTCCTAGGGCATCACTCAGCTGCAGAGAGGCTCCCCAAAACTCCGGGGTCACAAGGGCAGCTAGTGGCAGGGCGGGCAGGGAGCATGAAAACAGCCGTGGGGAAGGTGCCATCTTGGCAGCTGATGGGAGCTGGGTGCACGAGGGCATGGGAACCACAGGCTCTTCCAGCATGGCTGACCTGTGCCCTGGTGAGGGCAGGAAGCCGGCTGGTGAGATTGCCCGCGGGCAGGAAGGGCACCCGAGGGAGCCGGGTGGCCGTCAGGGAGGAAGTCAGGGAATGAGGCCAGGGGCCAGCAGACCCTGGCGAGCAGGGCAGTACCCAGCTGGGCAGGCATGTCAGGGAGGCCACGGTCTGTGCGGCCTCCCTGGGTCTGGGCAAGGTGGTCCTGAGTTCGCCGCAGCCAGGATGCCATCCCGCCCAGCACCGGGCCCGGCTTGGACAGGTTAGGCTGCCAGGGCCGGAGGACTGGATGTCACCACATCATCCCCGACTGGTTCACAGCCCCGGCTTGATCTCCCCCAGTTCCAGAAGGCTCACTCGGAGCAGGGCCGACCCTCTCCCTCCAGCCACAGGAGGCCATGGCCCCCCTGGAGCAACGGCACCCACTCTGTGCTCACGCAGGGTCCTCTGCCTGGGGTGCCCTCCCTCTGGCCCTCCTCCCCAGTCACCTCCACCTGGGCCTTCTGTTAGGGCCGCCACCCCCAGGTTCTTCCAACTACTATGTGCCTGACCCTGTCCTGTCATCTGACCTTCCAGTGGGTGTTATTTTGTCTCCCTGTCTTGATGAGAAACCTGCCCGAGGTCCCACAACCTGGCAGATGTCCATTCAGGAGGGTCTGGAGCCCTGGGCACACTTGGGGCACACCCGGCCTTGCTACCAGCAGCCACTCTCACCTCTGGGGAACCTTCCTGGCTGCAGTCTTCTTTCCATGCCCCCAGGCTTGTACCCAGATGCCCCTGAGTCCTGGCACCTGTGGGTAAGGGGGCAGAGGGAGAACTCAGGGTGCAGGGCTGCCTCAACCGCAGACCACCTGGAACAGGATGTCCCTCACCTTGAGAGATCAGTGGGGTGTGCAGCCCTCAGAACCAGCCTTCATTTGGTATATTCTGGTAGGACACAGACCTCGTAATGGCTATGCAGTCAGTTAGGGGATGGATGCCCCGGGCCTCAGAGACACAAGACAGGAGGGAGAATCCACACAGCAGGGGTGCGGTAGGGGAGAGTTCATGCACAGCTCCCTGGGAAGGTAAGTCCTGAGTTGGGTTTTGTAGGATGAATAGGAGTCTGCCAGCTACAAAGTAGAAGAGGAATGAGAAGCCTCCAACCCAACTCTGTGATTATATGTGTGTGTTGGGGGGGCCTGTGGGAATTGCTGTGTGGCACACTGATAGGTAGGGTAGCAGGGCGAGAGAGTCTCTGTGGGTGCTGCGGACCACTCATGCCCCAAAAGGCAGGTCATTTCAAGAATCAGTCTCAGAATTAATCGGGCAGCTTCACAGGCACCTGACAGAAACCGAAGCCAAACCAGCTTTGGCCCAGAGGGGATTTGTCAGCTTATGTAACAAAATATCCAGGCACTGGACCAGCATCAGCCATGGCTGGGTCAAAGGACTCTGCCTCCCCCGTTTCTGCTGACTGCTTCCCTCCGTGCACCCCTTCCCCAGGCAGGCCCCCTAACAAGGCAGAGATGGCTGTCTGCATCCCACCCTGACCCCATGGAAGGCTTTCTCACCTCCAGCAGGTGTGTGTTGCCTCTGATTGGCCAGGCCTGGGACAAATGCTCAGCCTAGGGCCACTGGCCGTGTGCTCCCTGGCAGGCCAGGGCCAGCCCCAGGGACTGCCGTAGGGCAGGGGAGCACAGAGAAGCAGTGGGTCCCCGGGGAGCAGAGCCAGCTGCTGCTCCCTGGGTGGTGTTGGCATCACTGCTGGGCAGAAGGGGGCTCCAGGACGGCAGGCTCCTTGCAATGACCTTGAGCTGTTCAGGGTTGAGGCTGTCCCCATGGCTGAGTCAGCCAGCACTTCCCACCAATCCGGGCGCTCAGCTCTGTGTGGCAACTTGCGGCCAGGCCTGTGTTCACCCTGGCCAGACAACCGGAAGGAGAGCGGCGGCGCTTGAGGCCAGGCTAGCCTGGAACTGGCAGTGACCTCTAGACACAAGGAGAGGGCATGCTTGCCGGCCACCCGGCTTCGCTCTGGCTGCAGGGCCCCTGCGACAGCCTCCAGCAGCCACTGGGGAGGCACTGCTGGCTCCTGCCACATTCTACAGACCAGAAGCCGAGGCCCAGAGCTCCGTGACCCAGCCAGAGGCAGCCTGGAGGCAGTGTGCCGGGACTGGGCAGCAGGCCTGTCATGCCCAGGCCCAAGCCGCCCCGTGGGACATGGGCCCGGCTCTGCTCTCCTTCCTGTCTCTGCCCCACAGCCCAGCCCCCTCCTGGGTGCCGTAAGTGGCCTACCTCAGATGGACACCCTCACTAAGTGCCCACCCCCGGGGACCAAGGGCAGCATAACACAGCCACCTCCCACTCCATGTCATCTGTGTTGGGGAGCAGGTGCCTCTCTGGGGAGGGGGACCAGGGTGGGCAGCAACGGACTCCAGCCCAGGAGGAACCAGCAGAATGTTCAGCCTTGGCCTTCAGAGCAGGCGCAGGCAGAGGCCCCATGGTCATCTCATTGCTGCCCCTGCCCCCATCCTCTTGGGGGGCCACACTCCTGTGTGAGCTCAGGGTGTGATGTCACCCACCCCACTCTGCTCTGACTCCCCACCTGGCAGGGGTCACATGGCAGGGCCCTGAGTCAGATGTGGGGATCCACCCAGCACCCCAGTCAAGGAGAAGGCTGTCTCATGGGTTCAGAATGCCCTGGACCACCACCCCAGGAGGAGATCCCAGGGGGCCCAGAGCCCAGCACAGGGCTCCTCACCCTGCTTGCGAGCTCCTTCCCCTGCCCTGTGGCTCCCCATGCCCACCTTCAAATCTGACATCAGTGCTACCATGCTGAGCAACGCACCCAGTGAGTCTCGGGAGAAGCCCTTCCAGACAGTGAGACCCACCGAGGACAATCACCATGGCAATGACTGGAGCTCTCCGTGGCAGGGCCCAGGCTGCCCAGCACAGAGTGGTACCAGTGAGCATTTGGCAGACAGACAGACAAATGAGGTAATGTTGGAGTTGGGCTTTGAAGGATGAATAGGAGTTCGTCAAGGGGAAGAAGAGAGGCATATCCCAAGTGGAGGGCACAACGTGAGCAGCCCAACGGTAGGCAGGAGCTCTGTTGTAAGTTCGGCTGCTGCAGAAGAGATTGAGGCCCTGTCAGAAGGAAGAAGTGGGGTCCACCGGGAGATGATGTCCACCCCTCCACGCCCTGGCCTTACTGTACCCCTAGTCCTCTGGTCTGGCTCCCCAGCATAGTCCTTGAGCCTCCCTAGCCCTGACCCCCCGCATGTCCCTTTCTCTTCCAGCCCTGCCCCTTCCAGAAATCCTCCCCTGACCTCCCCATACACTGCCTATTGGGGCTTCCTGCCCACCCTGTCACTCTCCTGCTCCTCATATTGCACTCTGGCCAGCCCATGTGACCCCTGCCAGCACAGGGGTGGCCAGCACCCACTGCATAGAGGGGGACCCTGAAACCAGGGAGGGGCCAGGCTGGGGCCACAGGGCACTGGAGGCGCCCATCCTTCACCCTCCCATTCTGTTCACTGCCTACCCCCCAAAAGTCCCCCTACTGTGCCAGGACCACCAGGCCCAGCCTGAGTAGCCCAGTCCCATGGAGTCCAGACTGCCACACCAGCAGGTGCTCCCCCTGGGCCAGAACAGGCTCCATCATCTCCCATGACCACCCCCTGAGGCTGTGAGGTCACTGTGCCCAGCCTAGTTGCCCACCCTCTCTGGGCCTCGGCAGTAGTGAGTAGCCACACAGCCTAGAGTAGTGATGGGGCTTAATGGAGCTTCAGCGCACCAGCTAATAGGGAAGAGACCCAGATGCCGCCTCCTCTGGGAAGCCACGTGGGTTCCCTGGCCCCAGACCACATATGCTGCTTCCTTCTTTCCTTGGGCCCCGGCACTGTGGCCCATCCCCAGCAGGGACTAGCCTGTTCTGAAATCAGCTGAACCAGATCGGAGTTCCTTAGGGCCAAGGCCAGGGCTTGGCACAGTGCTGGACCCAGGTGGTATTCAGTGGACAAAGTGCCCACTCAGTGGAGAGGGGAAGGGGTGGGAAAACTGAGGTACAGGTTTAAGTGCTCCAGCCAGGCCAGTGCCACCCCTGGGCTCCATGCAGGTGCCCTCACCCTGACAGTCACCTCCCCTGCACCAGCCGGCTGATACCAGCCCTGAGGCTCGACCACAGCCTGTCCCCTCCGGAGGGGCTCTCAGCCAGGGCAGGGGCTGGCTGCAGCTGGGAAGGGCACCCTCAGCGCCCCATCGTGGCAGGAAGAGGAAGAGGGGGTGCCCATCTGCTTTATACGGCTGCAGTTCCGGTGCTAAATGCAGAAACGTGGCTTGACTGGGTGCTGCGTTCAGGGCCGTCCAGCTCCCTGGAACAGCTGTGCTGGGGGCCGTGACCGAGGGCCTGGGGACACAGGCCGGGCCTCACGCTGCCGTGGGACCTCGGAGGGGCAGCAGCTAGGGAGGCCAGCGACCTTCCCAAGGTGGACAGCCAGGTGAGGCCCAGGAGCGTGCCCGCTGCCTCCTGCCCCCGCACCTGGGCCTGGCCCAGCAGGCTGGGGGCTCCCTGGGCGCCTCCTGAAGGCCTGGTCTGGTGCCGCCCGCCCCGCACCGCCCTGCTAAACCTCTGGCTCTGGTAGTTCTGTTGTCCTCGTTACACAGCTGGGGACAGGCTGGGCAGAGTCACCCCAAGGTCACTCGGTGGCGAGTGACGGTGCTGCACCCCACTCCCCTGGGCCAGGGGCAGCTCCCCATTTCACAGCTGAGGCTGGGTGTGGGAGAAGCTGTCCCTGAGGTCATACTGAGCGGGGCAAGCACTCGGCCTGTGGACTCAAAGTCAGCACTTCCCACCTTCACACCCCTGGCGCGGGAGTGTATGGCTTCACCAGGGAGACAGGACCTGAACAGGTAGCGCCATTGGCTGCGGCAGCTGCGGTGGGGGGTGAGGCTTCCTGGAGGAGGTGATATGACTCACCTAAGTCCTCCAGGACAAAAAGCCAGGATGACGCAGAGGGTGGGGTGGAGAGAGAAGCCTGTGGTGTCCCCATGTGAGGAGTCACCTGGTGGGAGTGGGGCCTGGAGGTGAGCGGTGGGTGGGCTGGCCATGAAGGGACTTGGGCACCACTGGGTTCTTAGGGGCCATGGGGAGCCATTGAAGGTTTTAGCAGGTGAGTGACAAGCTCAGGTGTGTGTTTTAAAAGTTTGCTGGCTGCCGTGTGGCTTCTGGCTTCTGCATCAGAGGGCATGAGAGCTGGGGCAGGAGGGCGGTGGGGAGGGCAGACCAGCCAGGCGCTGGCCTCTAGAGGGAGCTGCACGCAGCGCAGTCAGTAGGCCTCAGGGCAGCAGCCCCAGGGCTCCCCTGGGTCCAACCTCGCAGGCCTGACCAGCAGACTTGGCCCTGGAGGGTCTTGCTCTCCCAGCCCCACCCAGACACCAGACCCAGGGGCAGCCAGCAGCGGCCGCGTCCTGGGAGAGCTGGCGTTGCACCAGGAGGGCACAGGGCAAGGGGTCACTTCTGCTAGGGTCCAGGGAAGCCTCTTGGAGGGTGAGGGGCTCTGGCACATTGCCAGGCAGCAGGCACAGCAGGGTGCTTCAGGCAGAGAGAGCAGCATGAACAAACAACGGCCCCAGGACACCCCTTGGGGTTGCCGCGGGGGGTCTGGGGCTTGGAGAGCGCACTTCCTGTTCAGTGGGGACCACGGAAGGCAGCACAGAACTCCGGCAGGGAGACCAGGTGCGGGGCGGGGGAGGCAGAGCACAGGAATCCTGGGGGTCAGACCAGGAGGAGTAAGCCAGAACCCCTCCTTCATCACAGGACGTCTGAGCCCTCCCGTGGCCCCCAGGCTTATTTCAGGGATGGGGCAGGAGTGCTGGGGTGCGTTGCAGGGGAGCCCCAAGCTCAGGGAGAAGCAAGCATGTGCTTCTAGAAGGTGGTGTCCATCAGGAATGGTTCTTGGGGCCAGGGCGGGGGCCAGGCCCCGAAATTGGGAGGCACAGCCTGTGGCAGGAGCTGAAGGTGTGGTGCAGCCTAGGCGGCCAGGGCGGCTGGGAGAGTGGCCCGTGCCAGGAGCACCCACATCTGGCCTCTGGGTTCACAGCATGCTTTCCCAGCTACACCCAGACCCAGGCATGGCCGGGAAGGTGAGTCAGGGAGCTGGAGTTGGGGCCCCTGCTGGCTTCTGGGCAGTGTGTGTCTGGGACCCAAGACCTCAGGCCTAGCAGCAGGGTGGAGGCCCTGGCAGCCAGGTGACCTATAGCCGCCTCTCTCTGGACAGTGACATAGTCACATTCTCAGAGCTGGCCTCTCAGCCCAGGTCCCTGTGAAGCTGCATGCAGGGACCCAGTGCTCCCCATCCCTGAGATGGGGCTCAGCCCCTTTATCTGTTGACCCCCAACCAGACCCAGCCCGGAATTTTGTCTTGTACTCGACGTTTCTTGTGCGCTCAGCCTATGCTGGGTGGTGCCATGGGTGGTAGGTGTCTGTCTGGCTACAGCTGGGAGGGGTCCTGGGCACCTGTGAGGCAGGAACTCTGGGGGCAGAGGGCAGGAGGAGCTCAGCCTCCCACAGCCCTGGGGGTGCCCACTACTGCCTTGGCCTGGCACTGGGGCATTTGCCCAAGCACTGTTTGCTGGCTGGAGCCTGGCCAAGGGGGCTAGGGACATTCAGGGTCAGGGGAGCAGCAAGGTGGGCGGTGATCTGGGCAGGTTGTCATGGGCGCAGCAGTCCCCAGGAGCCACTGGGCCAAGGGCCTCACTCAGCATCCGTGTGATGTGGCCACGAGAGTCCGAAGGCCAGTCTGAGGTGACGTGTCAGGCAGGGCCCGCCTGGGCTGGGAGCCAGGTCTCCGATGCTGGGCCCTCTGCTCTGCACTGGCCACAGCACCCAGGACTCGGCCAGCACAGGGCACGGGGTACACTGTCCTGGGCCTGGGGCCTGGAGTGTGGAGTGGCTGCAGGTGACGGGAATCTGAGGACACCCTTAGCTCTCCAGGGAGATGTGGGGGTGGAGAGCAGGTGACCTGCACGCTGCAGGCTTCTCCACCCCGCCGAGCAGAGAAGACCTAGGGCTCCGGCTCTGCCGCCCCTAAGGGGCAGCTGCCTAGCAGAGCAGCTGGTGGCAGGCTGGGGTGTCTGGGCACCTGGCCCCTGGGCTGGGTGATCCCAGGCCACGCTCACAGGCCTGCTCCACAGACGGTGCTGCCACCACAGTCTGCTTGGCAGTCCTCCCCAGCCTGGCCTCTGGGTCTTGGGTCTCATGGGCTCTGAGGGCTGACAGACGCCACCCCTGCCCTGGGGCCCTGCTGCTCTGAGGAGGGTGCAGGTGAGATCGTCATGGTGAGGCCCAAGCACCAGCTCCTCTCTGACCTCCCACCTCCATGCAGGGGCCTGAGCACAGCTCGTGCCAGACCTGTTCTCCCTGCCCTCCTTCCCAGACTAAGCGCCCAGTGCCCACCCAGGGACCATACCAGATTCCAGACACCCTGGGTTCCTCTCCTGCCTTGTGCCCTCTCCCAGTTCTACCCTAGGTCCAGGTCTCTCCTCCTACCCACCCCTCAGAGTTGCCCAGTGCCCCCTCCCAGCCCCGTGCCCCCATCCCTGCAGGGCTGAGGCTGGTCCAGGGTCCCCTGCGCCCGACAGACCTGAAAGCAGGATGGCCCAGCGCTGGGGACCTGCCCCCACAGTCCCAGCCCTCTCTGCCTCAGTTCCTTCACGTGCAGAATGGGGGTCACTAGTACCATCCCACAGGGCCAGGGGGCTATTAAAGGAGTGGGCTCTTCTAAAGCCTGCTGTCTGCTCACAACACCCTCCCTGACAATGTCCCTGGCTTCTTGGTGTCCCACCCACCTCCAGTCCTCGCTTCAGCTCCCTAAAGCCCTTGCCTGCCACTGTGCACCGCCTCCCCTGCAGGCCCCAGGCCTTTGCTCTGGCGGCCACCACGATGCCCCCCTCCCCTGCCCCAAGAGTGACCTTTCCTGACTCCTGGCTGCTGACCACCCAGGCAAGGCCTTAGTGTGCTCCGCCTGGCCCGGGGCTCCTCCCTGCATGCCCCGTGCCCCTACAATTCCCCTACAGGGCCTGGGAGGCACGTCAGAGGAGACTCCTGTGTGGACATGTAGGGGGCTATCTGGGAGCAGGTGGTGGCCTGGCAGGGTGATGGGGGAGGGAGGTGGTGAGAGGCGCCCTCAGGAGGAGCTGGGGCTGGTGGTGGGTATGGCGGGGAGTAGGATACGGGGTGAGGCCACTCCCTGTGTCTGGCGTAGATGGAACCAGCTGGCAGGTGGTGCCACAGGCTGTGCTGAGAGCATTGAGGGGCATCAGGCTGCAGGGCAATTCCTGGAGGCCTGTGGCAAGGCACCCCAGCTGGCTGCTCAGGAGGGAGGGCGACCTGTAGACATGCTTGGAGGCATTACCTTCTGTGGGGTCCCTGGAGCCAGACAGGGACACAGGAGGGCGGGCCACCTGGGAAGAGAGCAGGACTGGCTCGGGCAGAGCTGGGAGCAATAAGAACCGTGCGTAAGGCCGCTGCAGAGGCCAGGGAGCCGAGAGGAGCCTGGAGAGAGCCCAGTGTCCCGGGTGAGGATGGAGTGGCCTAGTGTGTCCCAAACGTGTGTGGGATGATCACGGTGTCATGGGACGGAAGGGATGCCCCCAAGGCACTGGGGGGACAGCAGGACATGACTGGCCCTCGAGGCTGGCCACCCACACTGCCTGCCCCAGCCTTCTCCCAGAAGCCGCTTCCAAATTCCCAGGCAGCCCATGAACCTGGTGACAGGGCTCAGATCAGGGGAAGGAAAACTGACTTCTCTGTGCCGCACAGGCGGCTGCCCTTTCCCACAAGCCATCACAGTTCTGTCTTTGTTCCCAGTGAAGCAAAGGCTAGAGAAACCCAGGGCTGTCTGCATTATGGTCAAGCCCTAAGAAGTCCCCCAGGTGCTCGGCAGGGCAGCAGGCACAAGCTCAGAGGCGGGTCACTGGGGCAGGGGGCCCCCGGAGGCTGGCCGGGAGCAGCTCGCCCGCACCCTCGTGGGTGTGGGGACATTTCCACCTGCGATCGCGGTTGAAGCTCCTCCAGGGACGGCGCTGCAGCTGCCTGAGAACAGGCGCAGAGCCGAGTCACACGGCAAGGTGACCTCAGGTGGGAGAGGCTGGGACATAAGCTGTGGAGAAGGTCAGAGGTGCTGGCAGCACATCCGGCAAGCAGCCCACCCTGCTGACCTTGGTTTTGCTGAGTGCAAAGTCCCAGGGCCTTCCTGGTCTGACCAGCTGTGGGTGGTTGCAGGGCAGGGCCGGGCCCAGGCTGGCAGTTCTCTGCACCTGGATTTGCATCGACCTCCACCGCTACCCTGAACGTCCGCGGCACTGGATCGTTCAAGAGAGCAAACGAGAAACTCACATGTGCATGCAGAGACTCGGACACACACAGACAGGCTCACACACACCTATGTGAATGTACACCACACCAAACGTGCCCACACACAGAGCCATGTGTCTGTGCTCACATGCACATGCACACGCCCACACCTGCATACATACACATACTCAGGAGACACATGTATACACCATCCGCTCATGCACATACACACAAATGCAATGTGGGCTCGTGCACACACATTCTTGCGCACATGTACATGCCCGGGGTGGCAGGCGGGGCCCTGGACTGAGATCTCCCTGGGACACGCCTCCATGCTGGCTCCCCGGTGGCGTGGCTGGGCCTCGTCAGCGCCCTCCCGCCCTGTCTTTCCTCTCTGCTGCCTGAGGAAGCGGAGCTCCTGGTTCTCCCCTGTGCACAGCGTGTGCTCCCTGGAGGGCCGCGCGGCAGCGGCATGGGCTCACCTAGGGCAGTTCCCAGCCTCCAAGGGCCGTCCCCAGGGAAGGGAGCGGGGGCGAGAGCTCACAGCTGCACACCCCGCGGTGGCTGTCCCCACCCTGGACTTGGAGGCGTGATTTGTTCAAGGTCACACAGCCTGCTGGGGCCAATGTTCTATTTATTGTTTTGAAATAAATACCCCTCACATTATATGTTAACAGAGAAAAATGGAGGCTTTGAGGTGCTGGTGGGGGGCAGGGGGCGATGAATTCTGATTCTTTCTCTCCTCCACGGCCAGCAGATGACTCATTACCAGCAAGTGCACATTCCGCGCCTGTGACTTCCCAGCCACCCGGGAGGACTTGACCCTGAAGCAAACTCCAGTCCTTTCCTCTAAGTGGTCAAATCTGAGAAAAAACCTGGTGCGGCCATGGCGACTGGGGACACCCCTCTGCCCCCCAAGCCCCACTCCCAGGGTGTGCCCGCGTGTCTCTGAGAGTGGCTGTAAGGGCTACTCTTAGAAGGGTGATGGACAGGTGGATGGGTTTCCTGCCCACTGATCTAAGTGGCCAGTCCCTCTGCAGCTACATGGTCTGTGGCCAGGAAAGGTTCCAGAATCATGGCCGTGACTAGCATCACTCGGCATTTGCCAGGCGTTGTGGGCACAGCAGAGAGCCAGGAGACGGAGGCCCCCAGCAGCTGGAGCACCCCTAGCCGGCTTGTCTTTCTCTGATCCTCTGTCTCCTCACCCACACCGTGAGCGGTGGAACCAGGACATCTCTCTGGGGCTTGCTGCTGACGTGCCCCACCAGGAGCCTCCCCAGGTCTTAAGGAAGCTCCTCTAGGTCGGGGGTGGGAGAGGTGGCTGGGCCCATGGGGTCTAGGGGACAGACCTGCCTGCACACTTACTCTGCAGGAGCCACAGCAAAGCAGCTTCAGGTAGGGTGTTGGGGAAGCTGCCTTGTGATGGTCTGGGTCCAGCTCCCTGGGCTGTGAAGGGCCAGGGCCCTGCCTGCAGGCCCGCAGGCCAGTAAGGCCCCACCCCTTGGGAACACCTGGCAACACGAATGCAAAGCTCCACCACCCAGCGCTTCTCCAGCGCCTGGCCTGCCCTGAAGAGCTTGTAGACGCCACCTCACTGATCCTGGTGAGGCGGACTGTCATTATCCCCTCTTTGTAGATGGGGAAACTGAGTGAGGCGTGGAGGTACAAGGACTCCCCACAGCCTCACAGGCAACAAGTGGTGCAGCCAGTCTGTGCCAGCGGCACGCTCCTGACCGCCGCGGTGACTCTTCCAGGAACGGCCTTCCGAGGCAGCCACGTTCTGGTCCCCAGAATCTGTGCATATGTCACCTCATGTGGCAAAAGGGACTGTGCAGAGGGGATTAGGAATCTTGAAGTGGGGAGAGGATCCTGGGTCTCCTCAGTGAGTCCAGTGTCATCATAAGAGTCCTGAGAGGAAGAGGGGTATCAGAGTCAGAGACCAGGGGAGGCCGGGCTGCAGGTGTGCCGAAGTCGGAGGCGGGGCCCCTGACACTGGAGAAGAAGGGCAGTGGGCCCTCCCCTAGCGCCTCCAGCGGGAGCCAGCCTGCCGACCCCTTGGCTTTAGCCCCTCGGGACCCCTGTCGGACTGTGGCCTACACAATCGTGAGAATAAGTCGGGGTTGTTTTTAGCCACCCAGTTGTGGTCATTCGTGACAGCAGCCACCAGACACTCATACAATCACTGTGTTCTTGACCTTTGCATGCCTCTCTCATCTCACTTAAAGACAGTTCACCAATTCCTGCCCTGCTTCTCCGCAGTCTAGGTACCCCCGTCTTCGTGGGCACACAGTTGGCACCACCGTGCTGGCAGCGGGGAAGCCCCCTCCTCCAGGCTGTAATCAGGCAGGAGGGGAGGAGGTTCCCAGGCTGCGCCCGTCTATGGGGCCTGAGGCCTTCTCTAACTGGGCCCCTGCCCTCTGTGCTGTCTTCCCATCAGGTTGGGCACCCCCTGGCCTGAGCACTCCTTTCAAACGCACCCCCAGGCTGCAGGGGAGAACAGATAGTGGCGGGTGTTGAAACTCTGTGAGTACACTAATATCATAAATTGTGCCCGTTAAGAGCCTGAATTTGAAGGCATGTGAATATACCACAATAAAGCTGTCCAAAAAGAAAAGAGACACCCACCTTTGAATTTTGGTGCAGTATCAATGAAAACCCAGTTACCTGAAGCTGCTATCAGATTTCCACCCTCTTTCCACATGCTATTCAGACAGGCTGGATTGTCTTCACAGCTGCAGACAGAAACAGCAGGTTGCAGCCGACTGGTGACAGAGGCGAACTTGAGAATCCAGCCACCTTCGATTAAACCAGACATTAAAGAGATTTGCAAAAAATGTTTTTAAAATTTCTTGGGGGAGGCTTTGGAGATTATAATCATTTTCATAAAGGTGCTATATATGTTAATGTACAAAGGGCATATCATTATTTTTGTATGAATAAATGTTTAAAGCTTTTTTCAATTTTAATTTCTAATACTGGAAATATTGAAAAATGTAGCCCACGTGAAGAAAATGTTTTGGGGCCCTAAATAGCTTTTACAAGTGTAACTGAGTCATGAAACCGCAATGTTTTTTGAGAACCACCATCTTACACGGTCACAGCACAATGGTTAAAACCAGGAAGGGACCACCAAGATAACACCATCTGAACTACAGACCCCATTCTGACTTCACAACATGTCCCCAAAATCTCTTTTATAGCGACTAAAAAACCTGAATGGGAAATGGGGAGTTAGCGTTTAATGGGGACAGAGTTTCAGGTTGGAAAGAAGAAAAACATTCTGGCGGTGGATGGTGGGGATGGTTGCCCCACAACGTGAATGTGCTTAATGCCACGGAACCGTATACTTAAAAATGGTAAATTTTATGTTATGTAGATTTTACCACAACTTAAACATTACAATATTAAATAATAAATAATTTTAAGTATAGTGAAATGAACACCATATTTACCATAATAAAAGCAAGCCAAACTACACAGCACACGTGGGATACATTTCTCTATAAAATAATATGGCAGTATGAACAGAAACCATTACTAGAGAAAGTTTTCTGCACAAAAAGCTGGGCATTATTAAATCTGAACATGTAGGAGGTAGAATTTTTTTTAATGGTGATTTTTTGGTAACATCATTTCTGTTATTGTTATTAATGATCTCAGATAAGATCCTCATCCCCAGCAAGCTTCTCTTCCAGTGAGGGAGACGGACTAGCAAACAGACAAGCGTAACACGGGGACAGCAGCAGATGCACTGGGGCTGAGGGAGCCCAGCCCAGAGAAAGTTGGTCAGGGGGGCCTTCCTGGAGGAAGTGGTGTCTGAAGGTATTGTTAAAGGAAAAACAGAAGTGGGAGGTGGAGATGCATGCCCTGCAGAAGGGAAAGCAGGTGTGACATGGTGGATTGTATGAGGAGAGGCTGGAGAGAGATGTGACCCTGGCTGACCCCAGGGTTGGGCCCAGGGGCCCTGCCCAGGCCTGTCATGCTGCAAGCAGTACAGAAATGAAGTGAGAGAGATGTAGGTGGGACAGAGTCTGGCAGCGGATGGATAAGGGAAGTGAGACAGGAGGGCTGGCCGAAGGGGCAGAGTTGGGGAGGAGTCAGGGCCTGTAGCCTCTTGATTGGGCCACACTGACCTTCTTTACCTCTGACCCTGACAGTGACACTCCAAGGCGGCCAGAATTCCCGCGATAACGCTGTGGAGGTGAGAGGTGAAACAATTCGCCAAGTTTGCCCAGGAGAGCTGGGATTGGAGCTCAGACCCTGCTGACTCGCTGTCCTGAACATGCATGCGAGTGATAGGGACCGGGAGCCCCTCTCGGGGATGAGCCCCATGTCACCCACACGGTGGCCTGAGTCTTACTTTCAGTACCTGTGTCCAGCCTTGGGTTCCCAGAGATGATTCCATGGGGTCCTGCCCTTTCCTGGAGTCCAGAAAGTTCCAGTTGGACCTCAGGCCCTGCCCAGAGGACCCACCCCAGCCAGCTTCTCCAGTTTTCTTCCAAAATGGGTAGAAGCGACTGGGTAAGGAGGCCTGGGCCTAGCTGGGAACCAATCGTCTGTTTCCCTAAATCGTGCTACATGAGAGGAGGGCACAGAACAGCCCACCCTGGGTTCCCACTGTTCTGTTCATTTGCCAAAGCATGCCCCACCCAGGAACTTCATCTCCTCATCAGGATCTATCACCACTGGTTTCCAACAAGAAGCCAGAGTGTATTTTTAAACCAAAGCTGTGGGTGGGACTGGGAAAGTCACTGGGAGAGCAAGTCGAGGGTGGAAGGCCCTTGAGTGTCCCCTCCCTGGGATGGTGTGGACGGGACACGAAGCAAGCCAGAGCAGGCCCTTTGCTACATGTCTGTGGAAGGCAGAGGTGGGTGACTTTCAGCTGAGGGGCCTTGGCTTGGGGGGTTCTAGCTGAAAAAGGGATGCTGATTTACCCCCGGGTTCAAGCTCAGAGGCAGATCCCAGGCCTGGAGGCTGGTCCTGAATGCATTTCCAAAGCCCAGAGCACCAGATGCTGATCATAATTCACTCCAAGTGCTCAGCCCACAGACAGTCATGTGTCTTCTGCTTCCCCCAGTGAGGCAGGAAAAAAATGCCTTCCTCGTGGGCATCGGCAGCTGGCTTCTGGGGCATGTCACAGTCACACCCCCAAGCACAGCTCAGAATCTCCGGCTGGCAGGGGACACTTGGGGTCAGCCAGCCCAACCTCTCAGTTTACAGTCAGGAACGGACGAAGGGCGGTCGTGGCCATCCAAGGTCACAGAGCCCAGGACGGAAACCATGGGCACAGCGGAAAAATTGAGGACATGTGAGCCAGGCTGGCGGGCACCGGGCCCAGGCCTGCAGCTCCCAGGTACGCGGCTCAGGGCGACAGCTCAGCCCCTCCGCTTCAGTTTCCACAGCTGGGAGCAGGGAGAGGAGCAGCTGCCACTTGGGACTGAGCAGTGCTGAGTGCCAAGGGCTCTTGCATGGTGGACATGTCCTCAGTGGGCGCCACAGGCAGTCAAGCGAGGGCTGGGAGAGCTTGGGCACCTGACTTCTGCCCAGGAAGAGAGGTTGTGACCCACGTTCCTCTGGATCAATACAGTTTTGAAAAGCATGCTCAAAATCCCTGCTTAGTGACCACCCTTCATGCCAGGGGGAGCGGGAACACGGAGCATAAGGAACAGGCCAAGCTGCCTAATATCTTAATCAGAGACAAATACTCTTGGCAACTGAAATAATGGTTCATGCTTCTATGCCTACTAATGGCAGGCTAAGGTATGTGGACCGACTCTCTGGAAACAAGTAAAAATTTTGGATTAAAAAAAAACCATTAAAAAAATTATTGTTGAAAGCCTCTAAGAGTAGCCAAGACAGTGGAGAACCTGCTGGCTAAATTGGGGGGCAGGCGGGAGCCAGGAGGTGGCGCTGCAGCCATTCTGCCCTGAGGACCGTTGCCCTCTGGAAAGGTTGGGCCTTCACCTGGGGCTGGGATGTGGGGGGCACATGAGGACAGGTCAAGACCTGAGGCTCCACTGGGGTCTCTCCCTCATACTAAGTGGGAAGGCCAGCAGGCCACACAGCAGGGAGTCAGGAGCAGGGGGGTGCCGGCAAACCCCAGCAACCGCGGGGCGCAGAGCTCCCCTCACCCTCCTGGGGAAATCAGCAGCCGGCTGGCTGGGCAGTGGAAGGCGATCCCGCTTGGGAAGCGCCAGCTCAGTCTTGGGTACCTTCCTAGCATTCACTAGATCGTTTTTGGGGGAGGAAGGGGTGTTTTAAAACTCCACTCAGCACTAACCCTTGCTCAGATGCCTCGATTCAATCTAACGCTAGGGAAATGAAGTGACGAGTTTACAGTTCCCGGGTCTGTCTTTCCCACCAGCCGTCTCAGAACCCTCCTGCCAGGGTCCTGGCTCCGTGTCCTTCTGCCCCACGCCCCCGCCACCTTCCAGAGGGAGTTCCAGCGTGACTGCCCTCATGCAGGGCATGAGACGCGGCTTTCCCCGTGCCTCCAGCCAACTCCCCCGTGCACACCAGGCAGTGTGAAAGCTCTTCCCAGGCTGCACCCCGCCCTCACCGTGGGCAGCGGCCCACACCCTGCTGCTCCCTTGCTTTGTCAAAGATCAAGATTAGGCCCTCACACTGGATTTTATATTCCAGGCTGCAAGTCTCAACACAAGCCAAAGTGTTGACTTGAAAATAAATATCACAAGTAAATCTTGGGGAGAGAGCTGGGCATGAAAAGATTGGAAAACTGTCAGGTGGCCTTTGCAACGTGCAGCCTGCTTGTCAGTAAACAGAGCTCCTCTGGGCCAGGGGGTCCTGGACTTTGGGCTTTGCAAACCAGCAACATTTAAACGGCTCTGGGCACTGACATGGGAGCTGCCAAGTCAAAACACACCATTCCCTATCAACTATTATCAGCACTTCATTTGAGATATTTTTATTAAGAAAAGGCATTTTCAACATCAAAAGAATGTAGAGGACACAGTCTCGGAGAGAATGGCGATCCCTTTAGATGGACTAGAAAATGCTTTACAGAAAACTCTCCCCCCCATGTCCTCGCGTCTCTTCCCCATCTTGCCACAGACCAGGAGCACGTTGGCAAACATGGCCTGTCCCTGCCCAGGGACGGGGGACCCACAGTCTGCTTGCCCATTTCAGTGAAGCCAAGGCCTGGAGATGCTGGTAGGGCATTCTCGCCGTTCCCTGGCACGTTTCTGGAGTCCCATGTGTTCTGGACCCTGTGCTAGGCACCTGGGCTGGAAAAGCTGCTCACACAGGGCTCTCTCCTGGAGTTCACAGCCAGGGGTGGGGGTCTGATGATTGCCTGCGTTCAAGTTCACGCTGTCCCAACTGGCAGGCAGGACTCTTCTGTAAAAGGCAGACACCAGCATAAGTCTGGGGACCATATGAGTGACCAACAAATAGGCACCTAGTCTGGTGTCAGAAGTTTGAGGGCTCAATCAATGTCAGCTATTTTGAGAGGTGAGGCAGGCAGAGGAATGGGCACTGTAAAGACAGAAAAACTAGACTAAAGGTGGCAACACAGGAGAGAGGGCAGCTTTGCTAGCCCTGTGTGATGCCAAACAGGCTTCCTGGAGGAGGTGACCCTGGGCAAGCCCTTAGGCAGGTGGTCATGAAATCTCAAGTGTGATCCACCTATGAGGTCCATGCTTGTACTTCTTACACACTCCCTCCTAATTCTCACCCCTGGACCTGGGGGGGGGGTGAGCATCCCCACCCCATTTTATAGATGAGGAAGTTCTGGCAGGAGGTCAAGTCACTTGTCCCAAGGCTGTAGTATAATGAAAGGTAGAGCAAGGTTTTGAATTCAAGTCTGTTTGCCTCAAATCCTGCGTTCTACCTACTGACTTCACGAGGGAAATTGGGGGAGTCCCAGGCAGAGGCAGTGATGTGAATATATACTTGCATTTATTACGCATTTGTGGGCCACCACACCATGTCTCTGCGTTCCCCGACCTTGCCCATCCACAGCAGGGCAGTTCATGGTTGGGATAATGGTCTACCCAGGTCAGGTAATTCCAAACTCCATCTGCAGGGGAATGGAATGTCCTTTATTGACGAATGCATCTACACATCATGCTTTGCGGTGAGACTCTTAACTACCAGGTCACACGGGTCCTGAAGCACCAAGGCCATGCTCTGAACTGGGCAAAAGATACCAGTGACCCAGCCCCTGGCCAAAGGAGCTTAAGATCTCTGGAGATGAAATACTGTGTGCTGACCAAGAGGGAAGGAAGCAAGGACAGTGCCACTGCAGGTGGGCCACCTGGGGCTTCTCTGGAGCGACAGAGACCCACGTGGAGAAGGAGCCTGTAGCATAGCCAGTCTGCAACCTCAGGCAGGGACAGGTTATTTATCTAAAGGGTTGAATGTCTATGACTGCAGCAGTTGCTGGTCCTGCAGAGGTTCCAGGTCCTGCAGACTTCAAGGGTGTGCATAGTTTTGTCCATCACCATCATCTCTGCTTTGGAAATAACAATTGGTTAACAGGTGTCATTTATTATTTGTTACTAATATGATGGAGTCAAGCCAAACTCCCCACCAGTCTGCAAGACACAGCCCACCTTTGCCCACCTGGTACCATTTCTGTGCTCTCTCTCTCTCCCCCTGAACATGGCCCCCTTCTCCTGCCACAAGCTTCTTACATGCTGCCACTTGCCACTTGCCCTGCCCCCAGCTCTGGGGCCAAGACGACCCTTGACACCACACTCCTGGCTCTGCCAGAGGCAGCCGGGACCCCAGGCCAGGGAAGCAAGGGCTTCCAGAGCAGACAGTTGACCTGTGGGAGCACCCCACGGCTGGAGCAGGTGGCAGAGTGGGTTTGGACTCTGAGAGCCTGGTTCTTGATCCCTCTTGGGGACCTCAGCCAATTGATGTTGTCCTTTGTCCTTGGCTTCCTTGGCTGTAACATGTGGATGAACCCTGCTGCCTGGGGGACCACGGTGAGTCCCACGCTTTAACATGACAAGACATCATTACCTGGTCTTGTGTGGTTTTGCCATCATTATTAGGATAGCACTACGCAGAGGCCACTCTCGGGGTGTAGCCCTTGGCCATGGGGCAGCTCTGTACTTGCTGACAGTGAACTCTCCCTTTCTCAGTCTGTGTCCCTGCCCCTGTTGACTTCTACCACCTGACCTGAGGGCATGCTTCCAGGGGATCAGAGGTCACTGTCCTGGCTGACCCTGGGAAGCACAAACTCCATCTCATCGGGAGCCTTTGCAGATCAGCAAACCGCAAACAAGGGACCTGCCGAGGCCTTGGACATTCCTGGAAAAGGGCTTACCTAAGCTTCAGGGCAAACAGACTTCAGCCTGGACCCCCAGGCTCCTGGGGGATGCTTCACCCCCACAGGGGTGGGGGCAGCAGTCAGGACCACATTCTGTCTGAACACAGATGGTTCTGGTTCTAAGTTCAGGGTCTAACCTGCTGTCTAGTATGGAGTGGGGGGAGCCTCGTCCAGGTACCCCCTCCCCTTGAGTGCCCCAGCTTCCTGAGCCTCCCCCAGGGCCCAGCGGAGAGCCTGGGCTGCTCTGGTGGGAATGGGTGGGTTGGTACATCCAGGACAGACTCAGCAGGGCAGGTGTGGCTCCACAGGCCCACCTCCTAGCCTGGGCTTGGCAACTGGCCTGTGGGACCTGGTGCAGCAGGGGGCCTCTTTGTGCCTCAGTCTCCCTGCAGTAATATTGGCAGAGTAATAATTATCTCTCCAAACATATTTAAGATTAGAAACCCTGAAACCATCAGCACCAAGTAAGTGGAAGCTAGGAATTAAAATACATGTGCCCCCACACGCTCCTGGCATTTACTAAGGCTCCAAAGGGGACCTCAGGGTGCTCAGACATGCGGTCAAGAGCACCCATCTGTCCCTGACATTATGGATTCTTGCTCAGTCCTGCAGAGGCGGCCTTCTCTGTTCTGCTGTGTTGCTAAACGGCAGTCTGAAGGAGGTAAGGAGGGAGGGAGAGACTTTCAGGAGCTGTGGGAAGCGAGAGGGGTGCGCTTTGTGACTGCTTTCTCCTGGGCTGGGTGTGTGACAGGTTCGTCAAGGCAAACAGAAGTCCACTCAAGGCAACCAGGGACCCAGTTCCTGGGGGCAGCATGTAGAGAGCTGTCTCATGGAGTCTCCCATGAGAAAAGACCGGGGCACCCTTCCTTCCACTTTCTATGTGTGTGTGGGGGGTGGGGGGGCTGGGCTGGCTGAGAGCATTTGTTCAAGTGACAACTTTCAACACATACATGAAGAACAGGTTTTCTCTCCCTGAAACCTTGGGAGCCCCAAGAATATCAATTCTCCATGTCTGCTGGGTGTACACACTGCTTGTGGAACCCTATATAGCTTCCTCTGTTCTGGTTCAAAACAATTTTTACCAGGTCTTTCCAACGGGCTGGTGGAACTGAGTTTAGGGAAGGCCATCACTGACCTTCTGGGAACAGAAACCAACACCCCTGCCTTTGGACTCGTGGTCCTTGACCATCAGAGCTGGAGCATGTCAGGTGACATACTGGAACCTGGATGTCAGCATGAGCACATGAGCTCTTACTTCCTTGGCTGCTGCATCCACAGTACCCAGCACGGCACGGCCCCGGCTGCATCAGTAAAGCGCACCATTGCCTGCCCAACCTAGGAGCTATCCAGGAGATAGCACGCGGGGATGACTGTGTACACCCTACTACATACGCTGGCTATTGCTAGGATGTGCAATAAAAGCTGGGCTTGCCACTGTGAGTGGGAGGGTTTTGTGGGTGTCTGCAGGGTAGGGCAAAGTTCACCACAGCTTATGGGGCTAATCAACAAGGGTGAGTTTAAACCACCTGGGTGGAAGGTACAGGTACGCCTCGCCTCCAGGGTCTGCATAATGCAGGGATTCCCCTGGAGCTGTTTCCTGCCCCAGAAGGTCTTCCGGGGGCGCTGGCCGCTACAGGGGCAGCGGGAGGGCAGGGACGAGGGCTGGCACAACACTCATTTCATTCCCACAGGAGGGGCGTCCTGGTGCGCTGGCGTGGGGCTTTGTGCATTCCGCGTGGCGGGCTCCGGCATCGCCGAGCAAACTGAGCCGCTGTGCCCTCTCTCCTCTGCTCCTCGCACTGGCTGCCGGGCCGCGACCTCCCCCTGGCGCTGGCAGAGGCAGAGTGCCCTGCCTGGGCACAAAGTCAGTTCCTCACCCCGACGCACGGCTCTCCCGCAGCCGGGGGTGCGGGGAGGGTGGTCGGAGTTGGCAGCGCGTCCCCGCGCCGTCCGCACTGCCCTTCACCATTCTCGGTCCCCGCCTGCCTTACCCACCCCGGCATCTCCGCCACCTGTTCACACGTCCTCCCTGCTGGCGTTCCCTTGCACCCCCTTTGCATCTTAGGGTCCCCGGGACAAGTCCTTCCTCGCGCACCCCCACCCCGCACCCCCTCTCCGAAACTCCAGGGCACCCGCACCTCGGCCCGGGGTCTAGACTGGTTAGTGGCGCTCATCAGCGGGGCTGGGCTCCCGGAGGGAGGAGGGGCCTCGCCAGCGTGGCCAGCCTCGCGCCCGCCCCTCCTCGACATCAGCTCCTCCCGGTGCGCGGGGCTAGACGCGCTCCGACGCCCCGTCGCGTACCGCGTACCGGCCTGCTGGGTGACCCCGGCAGTCTCTCCTTCCCCGGTCTCAGTTTCCCCACTGGTGCGGCCCCGCCGGGCACAAGGTGGGAGCCAGTGAGGGCGGCCCAGCCCCCGCCCCGAGGGCAGCCAATCGGGCGCCGCCGCCCGGGGGTGTGTCCCGCCGGGGGCTGCGGCGGGTGGCCCGGGGCGGAGCCGAGGCCCGGGGGCCGGGGCCGGAGGCCAGGGGCGGGAGGCCAGGGGCGGGGCGGGGCTTCCGGGCCGGCCACCCGCGCGAGCTGCCCGCGCTGCAGGCCTGGGCTGGGGCCGAGGGGCGGCGCGTGCCGCGGGGGGCGCGGCTGGCACGGGCGCGGAGAGGCGGTGCCGGGCATGGGCAGGGGACGCGGCGGCCCCACGGCGCGGGGAGAGGGCGGCGGGGGCGGAGGCGGCAGCTAGCGCCCTGCCCGGCGCCGCCTCGCTGGGTGCGCTCGCCCGGCGGACCGGCAGGCGGCGGACCGCGGCCCAGGTGCCTGGGGCGGGCGGGCAGACGGGCGCGGGGGTCCGCGGGCCGGGCCTCCCCACTCGGGACCCGGCTAGGCGGGGGAGGGGCCGGCGCGGGCGGCGCATGCGCGGGCCTCGGGGGGCGCGGGCCGAGGGCGCTCGCCGCGGGCTCGTGCGGGGGATCCCCGGGCGCAGAGGCCGCCCGCTGCTCGGCCTCCCTCCGCGGCCCGGCGTCTGCGGCTGTCGGTGTGCTGGAGGCCGCGCAGAGGTCGAGGCCCGGGACCTCAGCGACTGCGGTCCCAGGTTGTGGCCCGAAGGGCAGGCCCACCAGGCGGGGGGCATCGGGTGCGCCGCGCCCTTCGCTCGGCACTGCGGGGTTTGGGCGTCACTACCTGGGGGGCGTTTCCGGAGTCCCCCGACAGAGCGACCCTCGGGGCTCAGCGCCCGGCGGCTGCGGTCCGACGGGAGTGACCCGCGCGGCGTGGTTCGCCGGCCGCCGAGCACCCTTGAGGAGCGGCCCCACTTGGCCAAGGCGGGCGACCCGCAGGGCCCGGCGAGCCCAGGACAGGTTCCGCCGCGCGACGTGCCTCCCGCGTGCGCGCCCAGGTCTCCCCGAGGCCGCGCGCCCCGAGGGGCGCAGTGTGGCGCCGGCGGAAGTCCGTGGCTCACGGCCGCCTCCGACTACCAGAGGGCAGCTGTGCGCCCGTGCTTTTCTCGCCTCTTTCAGTTTGAAGGAGGGACGGTGTGCCCCAAATGTCAAGGTTCCCTTCGAAGAAAAGTCCGTGGTTGCATGCCCTGGTTTCGCCGGGCGCCCTGGGACCTTGCGGGCTGCACGCCCACCCCGACCACTGCCACCTCTCCTCAAGGGCAGGGAGCCCCCTCCTTTCCCAGGGCTGTTTGGGAAGGGGTGCGCGGGGAGTGGATGAGGGAGCAGGGTCTCCCGGGAACCACCGTGCCAGCCCCCTGCAGGTGAAGAGGCGGGGTCACGGTGACTTTCCTCGTCCGCGGTGGTGGAGAGCTGGGGAGGATCCAGAGGACATACCGCGATCATTTCCTCCTTCACCTTCCCACAGCCCAGGCCGCAGGGACGGGCCCTGCCAACGCGCAGAAGTAGCTGTGGCAAGAAGCTCAGAACCAAGCCGGTGTCATCACAGGTAAATCGGATGTTGGATTTACTCATCCAGGCCGAAGTCTTCACGTGTTCACTTCCGTTGCCCGGCAGATGAGCAGTTTAGGGGTTATTACTTTGTGATGTAAGGCCAGATTTATTTGCAGCGCTTTGAAAGTAAGATAAATGTAGATACTTGTTAAGTGCTGAGTTCTTGTCGCGTTTCATTTCTTTATGGCAGGCTAGTTCCATGTCTTCTAAACCTAGATAATGTAACTGAGAAATGTCATTACTTAACAGACACGTGAGTTACAGATGCTGACTAGAACAGGACGCTGTCTCCTCGCTGTTTTAGTGCTAATTTGAATATCAAGCAGATGGCTTGCTGAGATAATAGGACAGGTCTAGAACTGCCACCAGGCTCGACAGAGGTAGCCTGGAGACGTGGCCGGATGGTGCCGGTGTGAGTGGTCTCTCCAGTGAGCCTGACAAAATTCTATACAACTTTGAAGCAAAAGCAAAGTAACTGATGGTAGAAAAAGTGTTTTTCTCTCTTTCCTTATGCCTTAGAAGAGGCATCCCATGATTATAAAGTAGTTGTTTTTTGCTGTGTTTGTCAAACTTGTAAATGAACTTTCAAGCGTTACAGGTGAGAGAGTAGAGAAAAAATACATTTCATCTGTAGAAACTATTTAGTGGCCTGCCTTATTGACTACTAGGTAATGGAAACCTTTCCATGTAAATAAGTGTGTTTCTTCCTCATCGTTTTAAATGTTTATATGTTTAAATGTTCCATTGTGTTTAGATACAGTCATGATTTGGCCAATCCCTTAAAATATATATACTTAATTATTATTCATTCACTCTCTAAGTATTTATTGAATAGCTGCTATTGAGCAAAACAACCATGAATCTGCTTATGGTGCTGATTTCTGTACCAGGATATTAAGAAGATTATCCTCATCATCTTAAAAGATGGACTGCAGAGAGGAAAATTGTTTCTGCCAGAACATTTTGCTGTTTAGCGATTGGTAACCAGGGATCCCTGTCTTGTATGCTGTCTGTGAGCATCTGTGTTTTTATAATAAATATTCTCTAATCTCTTTTTTAATGGTAATTGAAATGTTTCTTTGCTTAGTGTAAATAGAGTTTAAACACACCAAATTCTTTTCTTTTTCCAGTAGCACGGTTTTTGTGTGTGAATGGATGTATTCTTAATGGCACATGGGGCAATTGTCTTGACGTCCAAATGGCAGGTGTTTTTGTTGAATGTACTAATTTTCTTGCATGGCAGTTAGAGAGTGTGGCCTGTATAATTTCTGCTTTTTTTGGAATTTGAGGGTGTCTGTCTTTATTTCTGTTTTTGCTGGGTTGGGATAGAGTCAGTCTTTTATGTGTTCTAAGACATTTCAGAAAAAGGCAGGGTGGACGTTGGCTGTGTCTGCTGTTTCTGCTTTATTAATTATGTAGCATGAGTTAGTTCACCTCTAAGGCCACGTCATCTGGTTAGGGAAAATTAGGCAAAAAATTTCCATTTCTAGCTTGGGGTTAAGGTAGTTTTAAGGTAAGAACCAAATGGGAAAAAGCCCTGGATGGCCCAGTGTGCCAGGTTTGAAAGAATTGTTTCTTCTTCCAAATTATTTCCATTGCTTCCTAGTGAGCTTCCTATGGAACACACGCATGCCGGTTTTCTGTTCTGTTCTGTGGGCAACGGCCATGACCTAGTCTGACCTGCTCACTATCTGAAGACCTGTTCACTCCTGGCGTCTGGAGTGTTGATCATGGAGCGTCTTGTGGTGTGGTATTGTGGTGTCTGGAAGAGTCCATGCACTTCGAAGAGTGGGGAGTTTACTTCTTGCCATCCCTGTTCTAGTTCTTTCTGTGGTTGAGCTGCATTTGTTTGGAGATCCTCATATGGTAGAAGAAAAAGTGTTTGAAAATTTTGGTTTGCATCAGGGAAGCCGCTGGGTGTAGTGGAAAAGGTGTCATCAGGTCATTCATCAAGAGGTTAGTTTCTTGTCTTTAGCTGCTGCTGGCCAGGCCCGGGGATCTTCAGCCACCTCTCTGAACTGCTGTTTTCCCATCAGAAAATGTAGTTCCTCTCCGTTCCACCTCTGTTAAGGGTTGGGAAGCTCCAAAGCGATAGCTTACATGAAGAATCTTTGTTAAATGAGAAAAACCATGCTCAGCCCAGGCACCCTAAAGAGGAAGGAGTTGTGGCCTGTCGGCACCTCTCACTTAGCCACACCTGATACCTGTGTTATTTTGGCTCTGACCGTTTTATGATTTCTCAAAGGCTTTCAGAAAGAAACACACCTCCCCCCACCCAACACTTCTTTTTTTTCTATTTGTGGCTGAGTGAATGAATTCTGCAGCAGTAGAGACAGATGCACCCCGAGTGGTCCATGTTTTCTCTGAATGTGGATAGGCCCTCGGGTCTTGGTGTTCATGTATTTTGTGTTAGTCTTTTCTCCACTATGCTGAGATCATGCAAAGGACTGTCCCTCGTCCTCAGAGGGCCTCAGACTCGTGACACCTTCTGGACTGGGGCATGACCTCGGGCTGCTCCCAGGTACCGCTCACCATCATGCTTCTCGTTAACTCCCCCACTGAACCTAACCAGAGTCTAAACAGGAGGATGTCTTGTTCATTTATGCCCGGCTGGCCCTTTACACTGAGTGGGCACTCGTAAGTGTTCATCGGACAAAGTGATTAACAGAATTCAGTCCAGCGGAGCGCTTGCTGATGGGTCTCTGTGTTTTCATGGTGCTCCAGTGTGGGTGGCTGGCTGGGAGGACCACTCAACTGCAGGAGAACCCCCCTTGGTGTTTTGCAGCTTCCATCACCCTGTAGGGGGTGAGAGTGCCTCCTTCCATCAGTGCTGGATGGGAGGTTTCTGCACAGCAGGCTGGACTTCCATATGGTCCCCACTGCGTCCCTGTTACAAAGGTGGCAGTTGCAGCTGAAGTGGTTCTGTTTATCATTATTACTAGGTTTGAGGTAAGTTATGCATTAAATAGACCTTTGAAGACATGACCTGAGAATCTAATTAAATAAAATGCAATTTCTTTCTGTAAGGTCATGGATTCAAATTCCTAGCTGACTCCATAGGAAAGGGGCATGTTTAAACCCATGTGAGTTGGGAAATGCTTATATTTAATAGGGGGAGGGCCCGCTGCCACTCCAGTGTGTAGGTAAGATATGCACAGAAGTGAGAGAAAAACCATCGTCCATGTTCCAGGATGCGGCCCTCACCTGACTGCTTTTACTTTGCTCTATTTAAGGGATTTGCGAATAAAGAGGAATGGTGGTCATTTTGATTGTGATCTTCTTGCTTTATGCTCTCAATTTAGAGGCCACAAACAAAGCTTTGAAAAAGTATCGCTCTGAATAGTAAGAGTCTGGACAGCGTATACAGAAGGACTAAGTGCCTCAGAGGTTTGTGAGCTCCATATGAGTGCCTTGAAATCATAGTATAGTTAAGTGAACAATATATTGTAGTTCCCTTTTTTCCCCCATTTTTAAGAGTCGGCGAGGCCTCGAGTTTTCCTGCAGCCATTTGTAACTGAATAAGTCTGTGGTTATGTGATAACCACACCCAGGTGACAAATTGCCAAGCTCCAGGAAAGCAGACCCAGTTATTTAGAGGCTGACACGTGGCTATGTCCCTTTCTGAAATATTCTAAGGAGTGAGTCGCTGGCCTTGTCTGAGCATTTCTGTGCATGTTTACAGCCTCACCATACGGTTTGTAAAAGACAGGACTGCAGAATCAAGTGACAATCAAATCTTGGTCTTCTGGAAGCAAGTTTTTTTCTATCAACTATGTATTAAATGGGATTTTCATTTGTTTTTACCAGGAGAATTTTCAGGCAGCTTTCCTTATTGGTCAAGTTGATCTCTATTAGGCCACCAACATGAGTAGCATATTCCTCTCTGTCTAGGATCACGAGTAAATTTGATGAATGCTGCAATCCCATTTTGGCTTGTCTGCAGGGGCAGTTGATAACTGGGTTAGTGTCCTGTTGATTCCGTCCCCACTCACTGTCTATTTCAGTTATCTGCATTGGGATGGGATTAACGTGAATGATGTTTAAAAAGAAAATCGGAGAAATTTGAAATTTGGTTTAAACAGAATCATCTCTTGGTATGTGGAAGGTTCGTACAATAAAATGGGACAGGGCAGTATCTGATACACTCGTGCGATCCTTAGATTTTAGGATTTGTGAGGGGAGTATTTCACTTGGGTATGATGATGGCCCTTTTTCTCCGCTTTGAAAAGCCTTACAGAATCTGCCACCAGATCTGGGCAAGGGAACTTCTGCCCCTCTCTGTGCAGGGCTCTCCTGACAGTTCAGAGCAAGCAGTGCGGAGTGCACAGAAGTTCAGAAAACAACCTGCATTCTCTCCTTTCCTTAGAAAAACTCACATGTTGAGAGCATTTTCCAGAAAGGAAGACATGCTATTGCTCTAGTTCTCAAGTCCTAAAAATAAACCTGATCCATTATGTTCAGTGAGGAATCCTAAAAAAGAAAAGTCATTAAAGAAGAGTTCAGTTGTGCAAAGATATTGGTGGCAAGAGCTTAATGGGGGGGTGATAACTTGAGAAGAAGGCTTTGAAAAATAAGAGGCATGAAGAGAAAGGTATTAGAAATTTAAAAACCTTGGAAACTGATGTTCCTTGAGAGAAAAGACCAGCACAACAGGGTTAAAAGAACTTGTGTGACAAGGAATGACAAGAGAATGTGGGGGTGGGGATGTTCGTGCCTAGAGCATCTCTAGACCCGGGGAGGGAGGTAAGGTGGTGGCGGGCACCCTCACCAGCAGAGTGCCAGAGGAGCTGGAGAACTGGGCGCCAGTGCTGGGTAATGGGCCGCCTCCACACCGTCGGAGCAGCCTGGGAGCCAGAGCTTGTAACTGCCCGCCGAGCGCAGGAAGCGCAGGCCGGGCGCCAGTGCCCTGAGCTGAGAGCGGAAGCCCCGTCCCGGCCCATGGCGCAACCGGCAGCGGCAGGAGCAAGGACCGAGTGGGAGCTTCCCGTGAAGAGCGGCAGTGGCTCTGGCACAGTCCTGGGCTTTGTGTGGCAACATGGGATGGAAAGAGTATTTAGCAGGATATCAAAATAAGAGGAAAGTAACAGTATTTTTCTTTTACTCTGGAAACCAAAAATCACTGCCTTTTTTTCTATTCCGTTCTCTTTACTTAGACGAATCTAACAAAGTTAGCTCTAGCATCTAGGTCAGAAGTCTAAAGAGAAGGTGCATGTTTAACTACATTCCAGAACTGCTCATGATCTTTAATACCAATGGAGGCACAAGACTGCAGAGAAATAAGACTGAAAGAAAAAAATAACCAGGAAAGCGCATGTATCCACGGCTGATTCATGGACCAGCGAAAGAGCACAAAACCTAGGGAGCGCTCTGCAGGACCCGGATGAATTCAAATGGGCTTTCTGTGGAGGATAAATCATGTTTTAGAAGGTATTTCAGAAAGATATTTGCCCAGTTATATCAGATCTGCTACTGTCTCTGAGAATGAAACCTCTGAAAGGCAAGAGCAGGCAATCAGAGCTTAGAACTCAGAAAAGGAATTGCTTTTAGGGGATAAGAACTGCAGCCTAACCTACTGCCATCCTTCCAGCTGTCACTCCAAGTCCCCTGCCATCATATTTATACACGTGAAGTTAAGTTGTCCCGGGACCAGGGCAGTGGGTGTTCACTTATCCATCTGACGCACACCTTCCTTAGTGCCCTCTGGTTTTTCCTCTCCCTGTGCCAGCATTTAATCTCCATGGTTGCCGGGATCCAGCCAGCCCTGCTGCCCTCCTGAGGGCCCTGCCCTTAGTCACCGCTGCCGTGACCTCAGGCCTAACTCCACCAGCCTTCCTCTGGTCACGCTGACCCTCTCGGAGACTCAAGCTCAGAGTGTTGGGTTCGGAGTCATCTGGGGTTTTTTCACCCCCAACCCTGCTCTTCCTCCCTGTCCAGTAAGTAGCCTCCCTCCGGGGCATTAGAGGCAGGCCAATGGCAGGCTCCTGACCCACAGCTCTCAGCCCCATGCTTGCCTGGCCTGTGCCTCGGTTTCCTTGTCTAAATTGGGGCAAATGCTAGTGCTTTCCATGGATGGCTATATGTGCCACATACTAAGTTGTCAGAACCCTCCAGGTGTTTCTTTGCGTATTGATTCCCGGCCTGCACACTGGACTCATCCTTATCCATCAGCTCCCACGGGAAGCAGGCCTGGCCCTGGCTCTCATTCCCGCACACGGCCAGGTCCTCTCATGCACCACGCTTCTGTGCTGTGCTTGGGACGTGCCCTGACCCTCACTCCCACCTCACCCTGTAACCTCTACCCTACCCTTGAGATTTCAGCTTAAAATGACTTTTTTGGGGAAGCCCCTCTGAGCTGCGTGCTCAGGCTGCCCAGGCTAAATCTCTCTCTTACAATGCCTGGTGCTTTTCCTCTAAAGCAAGCTCAGATTGTGTGTTCATTAGCATGGCATCCTGCTGAAAGCGGCCCTCCCCGTGACACTTAGACCCTGGGAGGCCATAGCTGCCTTGCACACCGTCATCTAGGCAGGAGCTGCCAGCAGGTGCTGCAGGAGCCTGCAGTTCCAGTAGGGCCACTCTCCCTTCGAGATTCCTTCAAGGCTTACCCAAATGCCACCTCCTCTGTGACGCCTTCCTTGATCCTCCCGCAAACTAGATGCAGATAATGTTGGCTGTTTGAACCTTTCTAATTTGACACATTCTGTTTTCACTATAGCAGCTGTTCATTGTACCTCTGTCATTTATTCCTGAGCTCATGTATTCATTCAACAAATATTTACTGAGCACCTGCCTTGTGCCCAGGAGTGTTCTGGGGAAAAGCAGTGTGAACACATTGCGCGCAGTCCCCTGCCATCATAAAGCAGTGAGCCACCCGGCAAGCCTGCCTCCCAGACAAAGAGGAGAGGCAGATTCCAGAGCAAATGACCAGGAGGGCATGTTGACAGCTAGCGGAGGTGGTAGGATGGGTAAGGCTGTTCCTCCCGAAGTGCCACAGTGCCTGGGGAACCAGTGGCATTTCACGGTGATCTGGACAGGTAGCTCAATAAGTAGTTGTCTTCAAAATTCAATTTTCTTTCACTAAAGGAGCTAAGTTGGGAGAGAGGAAAGAGCGCAGACAAATTATCCACAAAATTTCAGAACCCATTTTAATTCTTCTGATTATTATTAAAGGCATCTAGTGCTCAAGTGAAGTCCTTCTGATCCGCTTAGGGCAGCAGAGTTTACCTGTAGGTGAACCGTAACTCTAATCACGCATCCAGTGACCTGTGTCCAGGATGCACAGTGCGTTTAGTTACAGCATCTCCCTTCTCGCTGTCACTCGTAGTTCCAGTTTTAACAGCAGGTAAGTCCTCCAAGCGTTGAGTCTGTCCTACTGTCTACTGGCAACTTACACCTGCTCAAGGATGCATGGGGCACTGAGACAGCTAAATGTGCCCTGTTTAGACTCGAGTGGGGTGACTTGTTCCGTGTCTAGCTCTGTCAATTAAGGGTGAATTGATAACATCAGAGATAAAAAGTTGTGAACTGAGTTGCCTGGTGTGTTGGACAGCTAAGGTAGGGCAGGTCACATGGGCCTTGCACAGGTTGGGAAAGTTTTGAAGGAGCAAAGAGAGTGTCTGAGCCCAGTGCCACTGTGAGGCTGATGCCAGGGGACAGCTTGCACTGTGGCTGTGGAAGGGCGTGCGATGCCCTGTTCCGGGTGCCTGTTTACAGGGAGGGAGGATATCCTACGTGTGCTCATTCCCCACTGGGGGGTCTGCTCTGACCCTGGGTTTATCACTGCAGCCCCCTCCGCCCCCATCTAACATGGTATTTGCTTTCTCTGCTGCTCCCTCCTCCATCCCCCGGCCCTAGAGTGGCAGTCCCATGAGGGCCGGGCTGTCGGTCAGCCTCCTCCACTCCCAGACCCTTACTGGCTAGAAGGTGGCCCAGCCTAGGAGGCACGTAGAAGTATCTGCTGGACGAGTAACACCTTCCTCTCAACTTAATGACCTGTGCCCTTGTACTTGTTGAAAAGATGATGAATTATCTGTTTCAAAATTTCATTAGAAAGTTGTTATTTGAGTAATACTGCCTGAATATGAGGAAATCCTTAAGGATAGTAAGGAAAAACTCAGGGAAATGTAATTGTTTTCCTATATTCCAGTCTATGGATCTTACTGAAGTGTACAGAAATACTTCTCTGTAGCTCTGGAAGTAAAAAATAAAGAGAAGCCTGGCCATTTCAAACTGCAGAGCTGGTAAATAGTCACAGCTATGAAACGGTTTAAGAACATTAATATGGGGCTCCATTTCTGATAATGGATTAGTAGTTTGGAAGCCAACTTGAAAAGGTGGACAGAGTCTTTAAACATATGCTGAAATTTGGAGAGCTCATGAGAGAACAGTTGCCAGGCTGAGGTCTGGAGAAGATGAAAACTTGACATTTGGGGGGTCATTTTGTCCCTGGAATGTTGGCCAATTTATGGATGAACCAGTTAAGAGCTAAATAGCTCTTCTGTGGGGCTAAGAATAAAAATTAGGGATATAAAGCCTGGAAAAAGGGAAAACCCTGGTAAACATCCCAAACTTTGGGACCCAGAAAGCTGCATCCTGGGAATGCAAGAGAGCTGGAACCATCCAGCTCTGTCAGGACTGAAGCCCAGTTCTAACTAATCTCAGTCCTGAGGTTGGATCAAGGTGATCCTAGATTGCTAGGACCTGTGGGCCTGGCAAAAGCAAATGAACATCCTCTCTGGGGGAAAAAGCATCATCCTAGACCTCTATTTCTAAACAGATTTTCAAATACACTTAGGCCTCACTTTGCACAGTTCCATTACACACAACTTCCAATCACCACACTTAGTTAATGGTGACACTGGTCTCTCAACACCAGGGCTTGAGTTTCAGTTACTAGGGCACAGTGACTGTGGGTGGTTACATAAAGCACAGTCTCTGCTGCTTGCTCTCCATTCGACAAATCACTGCACAGATAACAGATGCATAAGGATCAGTGGCCAATCCTGTCACTCCTTTCAAGATGGTCTGTGACTGTCCCCTGCACATTCATTCAGTGCTTGCCCAGACAGCAAAGTGGCAATCTTGTCTCCTTGCCTCCCAGTGATAAACCCATGTGACGTTTCATAAAAGCTGGTAAGGAAAAGAGGAGTCAGATAAAGGAAAAGTGAAGACAGTGGAAGGGAAATCAGAACCTAACACAAATGTAGTTCCAGGAAGAATAGCTGGCTGTGGGGCGTGCTGCCGTCTGGGAGACTACATGAGCAGCCAGTGACACTTAATAATAAGTGACTTAACCTAAATGAGGAAAACAGGGGTGACGATAAAGATGAGGCTGTCCTAGAGGAAGTGACCCCAGCAAACAACTTCACATTATAGGATCTCTGAGATATTTCCTGACAGTGAAAGTACAAAGGATAAAATGTTGGAAGCTGACCCAAACTGAGGAGTATGATAGTTTAATAAAATGCAGAAAAGATGCTCTGCTCACTCTGAATTCTCAGCTGTACAATGAGCATACATCAAACTACTCTTGTAAGTTTTTTACAAGGAAATAAGATACTTTAATTCTCAGCGTTTCTAATATTTTTAATTACAACGCACTAAATAAATATTGGTTTTACTGTGTTTTTATTCCCTGTGCATTTGTAGCTGATAATTACATTTTAGTGTTTTGGCAAAAAATTTTAAAGGTCATGGAATTCTTACCATTGATTAGTAAAATCACTGCACAGGTTCTGCCTGCACGATTCTCTCTATGGTCTGTTGCTACCATGCGAACTGAGAGTGTGCGTGTGGTAATGACACACCACAAAGCCAACCGGGCACAGAAAGAGAGAAGACCTCATGGTCAGCAGAAACGATAGATGCCAGAAACAGACCCATGGGATGCAAACTACTAAACAGGAAAGACATGAACTTTAAAATAACTTTGCTTACTATCTTCAAGAAGATGAAAGATAAGATTCAGAATTTTGGTAGAGCACCTAAAGTTATATTTTTAGAAAAGGCATTGATTTGAAAAGTAACCAGATGGACATCATAAAACTAAAAAATACAAAAGCAGGTTATCTACTCCGTAGATAGATTTAACAGCGGAGTAGACACAACTGATGAGAACTGGCAAATTATTAGATCAGACAGTAATATCCAAAATGGAGCATAGTGAGACAAAAGGACAGAACACCAATGTAGAGAATATAGTGAAGAGTTCTGTTGTACATGTAATTGGAAACCTAGTAAGACAAGAAAGAGGGGGCAGAAACAATATTTGAAGAGACAGTGGTTGAAATTTTTCCAGCAGTGATGAAAGACATAAAGCCACAAATTCAGGAATCTTGAAGTACTGCCAGCAGAATAAAAACAAAACAGAAAAATCCATACCTAGACCTGTGATAGTAAAACAAAGACAAAGAAATTATCTTAAAAGAAGCTGAAGGTTAAACAACCAAACAAAAAAGACATTACTTTCAAAGAACCTCCAAAGTCAGAGATCATTTCTCAACCAAAACAATGGAAGCCAGAAGACAATGAAAAGACATCTTCAATGTTCTGAGCTTAACATTTAAAAAGGAATCAAGCATCAAAAAATATGACATGCTTAGGGATGAAATGTACAGAGAAATCTACAAAACACTGCCGAGAGGACATTTTAAAAACATAAACAATTGTCAAGTTATATCCCATGCCCTTGAATCAGAACACCTGGTATCATTACGATGTCAATTCTGCCCCAGAGGATCTATAGATTCAAAGCAATCAAAATCGTGCCTGTTTTAGCAGTAGACTCATAGACCCGGAGAAGGGACTAGTGGTTATGAAGGGGAGGGGTTGGAGTGGGTGGGTGGAGGGCAAAGAGAATTAAGGGGCACAATAATTCACAACTACAGTATAAGTTGGTCATGGGAATGGTACTGCAGCATGAAGAATACAGTTAATGATTCTGTGACATCTTACTATGTTGACAGTGACTACACTAGAGGGGGTGAGTATTTAATAATATGGGTAACCGTTGAACCACTGTACTGTATATTTGAAACTAACATAAGATTGTGTATCAATGATACTTTAATTTAAAAAAAGGGAAAAAATGCCTATTTGTAGAATTTGACAAGCTGATCCTAGAATTATATGGAAATGCAAAGGACCTAGTGTAGCTAAAACAACATTGAAAAAGAAGGCCATCAGAGGACTTAGATTACCTGATTTGAGGAAATACCATAGAGCTATAGTAATCAAGACAGTGTGGTCCTGATAGGAAAATAGACAAATAGATGAATGGAACAAAACAGGCGTCCACCCATGTGTGGTTAGTTAATTTTTAACAAAGTGTCAAATCATTTCAGTGGGAAAAGATAATTTTCTCAACAGATGGTCTGGAACAGTAGGACAGCCATAAGCGAGAGGACAAACCTCAGGCCTCATCTCACACCATATTGAAGCAGAGAAGCAGGAACAGGAGAAGAATTTGAAATGGATCATAGGCCTAATTGTAAGAGCCGGAACTACAGAACTTCCATAAGGAAACAGATGAAATCTTCGTAATTTGGGGTTTTGGCAAGATTTCTTAGTCAAAAAAGCATGCACCGTAATATAAAAAAAAAAAAATTAATTGGTCTCGTCAAAATTATAAACTTTTCTCATCAAAAGACACGCAAGAAAACGAAAAGGCGAGCCACGGATTTGGAGAAAATATTTGTAAAACTGTATCTGACAAAGGACTTGTATCTGGAGTATGTAAAGAACTCTTACAATTCAATAAGAAGAGAATCCAACTGAAAAATGAAGCAAAAATGGGCAAAAGATTTGAACAAACCCTTTAACAAAGGGCATTGGATGGCAAGTAAATACATGAAAAGACATTCAACGCCATTATCACCAGGGCAATGCAAATCAGTAGTAGTGGCATCACTACTATTAGTAGTAGAGATGCATCACTACATGGCAGCCAGAATGACTAGAATTAAAATTAAAATGAGACTGACCAAGCATGGCTGAGGGTGAGGAACAGTGGGAGCTCGCATGCACGGGTGGTGGGAATGCAGAATGGTGCAGCCACTTTGGGGAACGTTTTGGCAAATGGTATCAGTGACATTATCGAGAGTATATACCTGAAAGAACCTGCTCTTAAAAGGCTACATGCTATATGTTTCCAACCATACGGCATTCTGGAAAAGGCAGAGCTTTGGAGACAAAGGATCCATGGTTGCCAGGGGTTACCCGGGAGGGCAGGGGGAGCGGCAGAGCATAGAAGATTCCTCTCTATGATACTGTAATAGTGACACACACCAGCGTGTGTTCGTCAAAACTCAGAGACTGTGCACCAAAAGCGAGCCCTAACGTAAACCACGGGCTTTAGTTAATAGTATTTTAGTGTCGTCTCATCAGTGGCAGCAAATGTATGAAGATGTTGCTGATAGGAAAGCTGAGGAGGGTGGGGGTGGGTGGGTACATGGAAACTCTTTGTACTTTCCACTCGGTCTTTCTGTAAACCTAAAACTACTCTAAATAATAAAATCTATTAGTTAAAAATTAAACTAAAAATATGTCTGTTGTATACCTAGGAATAAATCTGAAAAAGGTTTGCAAAACCTCTACCCAGAAAACTGATTATTGAGAGAAATTAAATATAATCCACATAAATAGATGGCTGTATATCATGTTCATGGAAGAGACAGCTCGGTATTGGAAAGGTGTCAGTTCTCTTGAGAAAGGCCTCATGTGCTGTACAAGGGATACTGAAATCTAACTCCACGTACTGGAGGCATCTCAGCTGTGATAGGCTGAGCAGTGCCGACTCTCAGAACTCATTACAGACAGTTTAAATGGCCCTCAAGCCCCTAAAAGCCCTCTCAGAATGTCTTAGGGTACAAATCTACTTCATAGCATAAAACAGATTGCTTCTGTTCCCTTAGTGTTCTTGCATTCTTTGTGTTTCTGTAGAAAAACAGTTCTATACCACGCTTTCCGCCTTTACACACTGTTGGTATCCCCTGTTCAGACTCCTTTCATTGGTCTGTTACTTAAAATGATTTGAGGGTTTTTTTGTAAGAAAGAAAACACTTCAGAATTTAGCACCAGTGTTAGCTGGGGGGCCTTGCACCTGGGTGGACCCAGGAAGCCTTTCAGGAGGAATCGGTATTTGCATTTCCTCTAAAATGTGTGGGAATGGGAGGCATTCTGGCAAAGGCCTAGTGTGAAGTACAGAAGCTGGAATTCATGAGGTGACTCTGGCAAATGCTGACTAGTTTATTTGGGCCAGAATGCAGGGTTTGCAAAGGGAAATGAAGAGAAGACTGAGTTGTTCAGGATCAGTCTTCATCAGATATGTGCTGAGCTCCTTAGCCCCAAGCATCATTGTAGGCAGTGGGGGTCAGTGAGCAAAACACAAGACCCTCTTCTCGTAGAGCTGGCACTCTGGCTGGAAGAGGTGATGATAAGCACAGTGACGGAGTACGTGGGCTGGTGCGTTAGAAGATGCTCGGTGCAGGGGGAGAGCGTGCGTAGAGCCAGGGGCGTGGGTCAGGAGCATAGGGAGGTGGGGGTGACCCCTCTGAGAAAGTGACATGAGAGGAAGGACGGGAAGGTGACAGAGTGGCTCAGCAGACTGGGGCGGGAGTGTGCGGGCGCAGGGGACAGCCAGGGCCAGGCTGTGGAGCGGGCATGAGGACGTGTGACTGTGGAGGAATGTCCTGGAGAGGACAGGAGGTCCCCGGGGCCAGGTGGCAGCAGGGCACCGTGGAGGGCCTTCGGGGCATCGGGAGTGCTCTGGTACTCTGGGAAAGCAGCCGTGGGGGAGGAGGGGTCTATGTCGGGGTGTGATAGCTTTGGTGTAGCTGTTAAGGCTCCTCTGGCTGTCATTGGGGGCCAGGGACAGAAGCTGCAGGAGGGTCAGGGGTCAGTATGTGGTGTGGGGCAGGGAAACCGTGCCTTTAGGTCCAGCCAGGCCTTTGAGTAGCTGTGTGACACAGCAGGACGCTTATTCTTGGTCTGTTAACCCACCTGCGAAGCCGGGTATTTGGAAGGCATGCTGTTCTGAGGGGTCCCTAAGCAAGGGTGGTCCGATTAGAACTGTACCTGAGGATGTTCAGCAGCAGCGCGTGAGACCCTGGGAGAGGGGAGACGGCCCGCGGGGTCCATCTGGGAGGCTGTTGCAGGAGTCCTGGCAGGAGGGAGCAATGCCACGTGCTGGGGTGGACACGGCATGGATGGCGTGATGTAAGAAGAAAAGACGAAGATTTAAGAAGAAAACAATATTTCAAACCAAACGACAAGCAAAGTTGACAGTCTAAAGGACCCTCAGATGTAACTTTGAGCAGAGTGAAAGACCAAGGTTACATCAGGGCGTGCTGGGTACAAGGCGTGTTGACAGCTGCTCCCAGCCTCAGATATGTGCCCTTGCTGGCAGCGTGGCCTCGCGGTCTTCTGCATATAAAGCACAGTCGCTTTGACAGGCTCCACAGCGCACCCCCAAATCGGGCCTGGAGGAAGCACATAAACCCCAGAAACATGACTGTCTCCTTCTTAGAATCCCCAGGCTCTTATGAATAATCCCTTCATAGGTTTCCTGTTTCTCTTATTTTTATGCAGAGCTTTACTTTATAGCAGAAAATTCCATTTTTTTTCCTTGAACAGATTGCTTCCGTTCTCTGAGAGTTCTTGTCACTTCAAGAGTCATTCATCCTTGTTTCTTTAGAAAAGGATTTGTTCTACTACCAGTTATTCAAGAAGCACTCGGTTTATGGTTACTATGGTTTGCCAAATGTTGGAATTGAATTGAGCTCCTAACATCAGTGTCAGGTAGATTTTCTTTCTGTTCTTTTCACTGTCTTCTTATTTGGGACTTTACGGAATAATTACGTTTTCAGTTTTATTTGTCATGGTGAATAGGAATTGAAGCTATGTAGCTCTGGGAACCTCTAGTTCCAAATAGAAAAGCCTTGTAAACATTTCCAGCTGGCAGACTGACAATACTGAGGGGGTGGAAGTTGCCAGAAGCGAGGAGCCCATCAAGAACCCGATCTGAGAAGGAGACCACGGGTGCCTGTGCTGGAGGTGCTTAACCGTGTTCCTTCTTCTCTGCAGACACCTCCTGAAAGTAGGTGTTCCTTCCAAGTAGGTATTAAAGCAGTTTCTACATTCTATTTAAAAACAGGAATGGGGAGGGGAGAGGTATTCCTTAAAAACGTCAATATCTTAAAACACAAAGAAAAGCTGTGCAAGTGTATCAGTTTAAAAGAGAAATGGCAACAAAATGCAGTCTCCAACCCCAGCTGGGTCCTGGACTGGAGGAAAACAAGCCTCTCAAGGACATTACCAGGTCAACTGTCAAAATTTGGCTGTGAACCAGAGAGTATTGCGGCTCTGAAATTGGTGTGCATTGGGTGTCAGAGAATGTCCTGACAGCAAACGCACACTTCAGTTCTGAGGGAACCGGGCCATGCCTCAAACACACACGCATGCCCGCGCCGTGCTTCACACTTGCATTCCACGGCTGCTTACCTGTAAAGGCACAGCAAAGGGTCAAGCGAATGGGAAGAATGTTAATCCCAAGTGAATGTGGGTAAAGGGTTTTCGGTGTTCTTTATGCTATTTTTTTTGTGGATGTGCAGCTTTTGTATAAGTGAAACTATTTCCAAATACAAAGTTAAAAAGTAAACGAAAAAGACAGTTTTCTGCATTGTGTAGCCTAGCCGCTTTATTACCATGCCTGCATGCCGAAAGCTGCAGATGAAAAAAGACGAGTGATAGCTCACCTGCTCTTAAAATATCACTCCTAATTCATCCCCCTTTTAGTGCTTTTTTAACTCAAAATTTAAAAAAAAATTAGATATAATTGAAGAGTCACACGCCATTGTGAGAAATATTACAAGGATCCCCCAGTCCTCTTCACCCCGTGTCCTCCAATGGTCACATTTGGCAAAGCAATAGTCCATCACAAGCAGGATCCTGACACCGACACCGTCAAGGTACAAGATGTCTCGTCACCCACATCCTCATGCTGTCCTTGTGAGCCACATGGATCCCTCCCACCCCCACCCTTGCTTGCCCCTGGCAGTCTTCTCCATTTCTGTCTTTTGTCATTCCTACAGTGTTACGTAATGCATCCTATGGCCCATAACTTCTGGGGATTGGCTTTTTCACTCAGCGCCATTCCCATGAGCTTCATCCAAGCTGTTAGGGTGTCAGTAGTTCCCTCCTTTTTGTTGCTGAGTAGTAGCTCATGGTACGGATAGACCACAGTCTGTGGGACCTCCCCCCCACGGAGGACATCAGGGTTGTTTCCTCTTACGGGTTATTATGAATAAAGCTGCAGTGAACGTTTGCATACAGGTTTCTGGTTTTGCTTTAAAAAGCTTAGCTCTCTGGAAGGTAGTGTATATACCATAGGACACTAGTTTAAAGTGTACAATTCCATGGTTTATATTATACTGACAGAGTTGCACAACCATTACCACAGTCTAATTTTAGAACGTTTTCATCACCCTTGGGAGGAACCGCATGCCGTCCCTCATTCCCTCCACCCTCCGCCACCCCCCAGCCCTAGGCAAGCACTGCTCCACTCTCAGTCTCTATGATTTGCTTATTCTGGGCATTTCATATAAACAGAATCTTAGCATCTTCTGTCCTTTGTGACTGTTTTTCTTTTCACATAGCATAATATTCTCAAGGATCACCCATGTTGTAACATGAACCAACCCTTCATTTCTTCTTACTGCCAAAAATATTGTAGAGATACATAGATAGGATACATTTTATTTATCCATTAGTCAGTCAGTGGACATTCCTGTTTTTGACTGTGATGAGTAACGCTGTCATGAACATCCATGTACCAGTTTTCATGTAGATGTATGTTTTCATTTCTCTAGAAGTGGAATTGCTGTGCCAGATGATAACTCCATGTTTAACATTTTTGAGGACCTGCCAGACTTTTTCCAAATGGCTACATCATTTTACAATCTCACTAGCAGTGCCCGAGGATCCCAGTTTCTCTGCATCTTCTCCAAGACTCGTTCCCGTCTATCTTCTTTATGGGTGTGAAGCGCTATCTCATTGTGATTCTGATTTGCATGTCCCTAATGACATCAAGCAGCTTTTCATGTGACTAGTGGCCATTTGTGTATCTTCTTTGGAAGACTGTCTATTTAAATCCTCTGCCCACTTTTCATTTGGGATATTTGTCTTTTATTGCTGAGTTGTAAGAGTTCTTTATATGCTCTGGATACAAATGTCTTACATGTGACTTACAAATATTTTCTCCCAGCTGTCTTTCACTTTCTTGATGGCAGTGTTGATAAAGTCCCCAATTTTAAATGTTGATTTCCAATTAATTTTTTTAATGGTGCTTTTGGTGTGTGTACAGGTTTTTGCGTGAATGTAAGCTTTCATTTCACTGGGATGAACGCTCAAGAGGACAATTGCTCAGCCGTATGTAGTATATTTAGTTTTATAAGAAACCACCCAACTGTTTCCTAGAGTGGCTACACTGTTTTATGTTCCCACCAGTGATGTCTGAGCAATTCTGTTTGTCTGCATCCTCACCAGCCTTTGCTATTTTCTATTTTAGCAGTTTCAGTAGGTGTGCAGTGATATCTCATTGTGGTTTTTGTCTGAAATCCCTTGTGGCCAATGATGTGGAACATCGTTTCATGTGATTATTTTGTCTTCTGTATATCCTCTTTGGTAAAATGTCTCTTCAAGTCTTTTGCTATTTTCTAATTGGATCTTTGGTTTTCTTTTATTTAGTTTTGAAATTTCTTTACATATTCAAGATACTTGTCCTTTGTCAGGTGTGTGATTTGCAAATATTGCCACACACACTCTACTTGTCTTTTTAGTTTCTTCATAAAGTCTTTTACAGACCATTTTTAATGTGATGAGGCCCAATTTATCAACTTTTCCTTTTAGGGATTGTACCTCTGGGTTTATTTTGCTATTATTTTTCTAGTTTCTTGACATAGGAACATAGATTATTGATTTAAGGCCTTTCATCTTCTCAACTGTAAGCATTTAATGCTATAAATATCCCTGTGATCACTGCTCTTGCTTCATCCTACATATTTTGATATGTTGTATTTCTATTTTCATCCAGTTCTGTGTTTTTTAAATTTCCTTTGGATTTCCTCTTGACCCACATTTTATTTGAAAGTATGATAATTAGAGATTTTCCTGTTGTCATTCTGTTATTAATTTCTAGTTTGTTTCTGTTGTGATTAGAAAATACACACTATAAGGTTTCAGTTCTTTTAAATTTGTTGAAGTTTGTTTAATGGCCCAAGACATGATCTTTCTTGGTGAATGTTCATTTCACGGGTGCTTGAAAAAAAGCGTATTCGCCTGTTGTTGCCTGGAGTGTCTGTTTGTGTCACTTAGGTCCTGTTGGTCACCCCTGCTGCTCAGATCATCTATAACCTTGCTGACTTTCTCTCTATTGATTCTATTAGTTGCTAAGAGGCAGGTTGAAGTCCCAGATGTAATGGTCACGCATCTATTTCTCCTTCCTTCCAGTTTTTGCTTCTTGCGTTTTGAGGCTTTATTATTCGGTGCATATGTATTTAGGATTGTCCTGTCTTCCTAGTGGATGAATCCTCCTATCATTTTATGATCCCTTCAAGTACATTTAAGAATAATCTGTAAAATGGCCTTCTAGTGGTCTTCCTTTCCTTTTATTCAGCATTCACTGATCATAACATTATGTGAGAACTGACAGCAGTCTTGTATTGTTTATTGAAAATTTGATAGCATCATTCCCTCCAAGATTCAAAATGAACTCTGAACAATCAAACCATATGTGCTGTTGATAAATACGGATTTTGGGTGGCTCTCAGTGTTGAGTTTAAGCAGGGATTTGAGTATGTGTGAGGGAAAGGAGGTATTTCAGAACTCTGGGCACAGGCACAGGAACTGAGTCAGGTCTCAGATGTAAATCCAAGCAGATATATCAGATTTTGAGTATCTACCCAAGGAAGTACAGCAGTCTCAGGAGGACACCCAAGGCGTGAATTAAAGTTGTGGGTATATGGCCAAGAATTTGTATCAAGATATCAGGTTTGTAACCAAGGATCAGCATCTCAGGTACATAAGGAGGGACATTTAACAGGATCTCTGAAGAGAGGGTGGATTTTAAAAGTATAGTTTAGTAGTTCACTTACGTTGAAATTGAAAACAACATTAAAGGAGAATATGCCATATTCCTATTTATCAGAAGGGAACATGGATTTTAAAAGATTGAGAAATATCAGCTGTGCCTGTAACCAGCTTACTCTATGTGTGTAAAAATGATTGGCTCCTTCGTCCAAGAGGGAATAATGGACTGATTTACTCTCCTGCCTGAAACAAGCAACACTCCAGACAAAGATATTGAAGCAGTGCTTTTTAAGACACTAGACATCAGGCAATGGATGGCACTGTTGTTGTGAGGCAGAAACAATCAAGGTGAGAGGTATAACTTGAGAGCTGACAGACTGTGGTGCAGGGAGGGGGACCCCAAGAAGAGCATGGCACCCTCTCTTATTGAGGAGGAGTTGCTGAGAGCTGTGAGAGGCCCAAGTGTGTGGAGATCCCCAGCTGAGCACCAGACGAGAAAGCCGTACCTAGAGAGAACTCCACAGACCTGAAGTCCTGATTGGTGCATGCATGTGAGAAAAACTGCTTGAGGCCAGGAAAAGAAGCATCTGAGAGATTTGAGGGAACAGTGCCCGGCACTCACACCCGGCCAGGAATAGTGCCTGGCACTCACCCGGGGAGGGGAATAGTGCCTGTGTCACCTGCCAGTCTGAAAACCTCATACTTCAAAGGGAATCGGGTAGAGGCCTCCAAAGGATCTCGCCTTCGTGGTGAGGAATGATTACGCTAGACCGCATACTGCTGCGGTCTCCTGCCCACATGTCTCCAAAATGAAAAATACAGTGCAAGAGGGTACGGCTTTTTCCAGGTAACTGTGTCCCAGAACAAAGACCAAGAAGGTTTATAGGAATACAGAACTATTCATCACTGAACAAGGGACAATCACCATACCTGACATCTAATCAAAGATTATTACACATGCAAGGACGTAGGAAAAGAAGACCCACAATGAGGGGAAAAGTCGCTGAATGGAAACCTACCCAGAACTGACACCGATACTAGACTTAGCAGAAAGTACATTAAAATAGTTCTTAAGACTGTATTTTAGATCTTCAAAAAGTTAAGTAGCATAACAGAGGACACAAATGCAACTTCTACACTAAAAACTACAGTGTCTGAGATTAAAAACACAGTGTCTGAGATTAAAAGTGTCACCAGATTAAAAATGTGGTGATAGGATTAACAGCAGATTAGATATTGCAGAAGAAAAGATTAGTGGACTTGAACACTAGCACTAGAAAGTAAAATGATACACACAGAGAAAAATAAATTGAGAAAATGAAAACAGTATCAGAGAAATGTGAAACCACAGCAGCCTAATATGTGTGTAATCAGAGGCCCTGGGGGAAAAAATAAGGAACAGAAAAAATACTGAAGAGCTAGTGAGGTCAATTCACTGAGAATATTTAGCAATCCTAAAAGTTTATGCATCTAATAACAGAGACTTGAAGTATATGAGTCAAAAACTCATAGAACTGCAAGGAGAAATAGACAAATTCACAATTGTATGAGATAATTCATAGAACAAATGTAGGGAGTAACAGCACGGATATAGAAGATTTGAGTAGCCGGCTTGATCTAATTGACACTTACGTATAGATACAGAACATTAACCAAGATACACCATATTCTGGGCCATAAACCAAGTTTAAAATTGAAAAAGATTCAAGTCAGACAAAGTAGATTCTCTGGCTGTAATGGGATTAAATTAGAAATCAACAACATAAACATGCCTAAGAAAAAAAAATCACCAAATAATTTAAAATTAAGTGACATTCTTCCAAATAACTCACAGGTCAATAAAGAAACCAAAAAAGAAATTAGGAAATATTTTGGACTGAATGAAAATAAAACAACATACTGAAATTTGTGGGATACTATTACAGTAGTACTTAATGGAAATTTATAGCACTGGACACCTATATTGGAAAAGAAGAAAAGACTCAAATCAGTGACCTTAAGAAACTAGAAAAAAAAGAGCAAATCCAATGCCAGCAGGAAAAAGGAAATAATGAGGATCAGACTGGAAATCAATGAATAGAAAACCAAAACACAATAAAGTCAGTGAAACACAGAGCTGATACTTTGAGAAGCTAAATAAGATTAATAAACCTCTAGTCTGGCTGATTCAGAAAAAGAAAAGACAAAATACCACTATCTGGAAGAAGAGATGCAACATCACTACAGATATCAAAAGGGTAACAGGAGAATATTATAAACAATGTTCTGCTAATATATTTGACAACTCAGACGAAGGAGAAATTAAGTATACAGACTTGCAAAACTGAATTCCAAAAGAAATACGTCACCTGACTGACCATATATCTATTTGTTTATTTTATTTTGGTATCATTAATATAAAATTACATGAGCAACACTGGTTACTAGATTCCACCCCCATCACCAAGTCCCCCCCACATACCTCATTACAGTCTCTGTCCATTAGCGTAGTAAGGTGCTATAGAATCACTACTTGTCTTCTCTGTGCTATCCTGCCTTCCCCGTGACCCCGCTACGTTATGTGTGCTAATCGTAATGCCCCATTTTCCCCTTGTCCCTCCCTTCCCACCCATCCTCCCCAGGCCCTTTCCCTTTGGTAACCGTTAGTCCATTCTTGGGTTCTGTGAGTCTGCTGCTGTTTTGTTCCTTCACTTTTTCTTTGTTCTTATACTCCACAAATGAGTGAAATCATTTGGTACTTGTCTTTCTCTGCCCAGATTATTTCATTGAGCATAATACCCTCTAGCTCCACCCATGTTGTTACAAATGGTAGGATCTGTTTTCTTCTTATGGCTGAATAATATTCCATTGTGTATATGTACCACATCTTCTTTATCCATTCATCTACTGATGGACATTTAGGTTGCTTTCATTTCTTGGCTATAATAAATAGTGCTGCGATAAACATAGGGGTGCATATATCTTTTTGAAACCAGGCTCCTGCATTCTTAGGGTAAATTTCTAGGAGTGGAATCCCTGGGTCAAATGGTATTTCTATTTTTAGTTTTTTAAGGAACCTCCATACTGCTTTCCACAATGGTTGAACTAATTTACATTCCCACCAGCAGTGTAGGAGGGTTCCCCTTTCTCCACAACCTCGCCAACATTTGTTGTTGTTTGTCTTTTGGATGGTGGCCATCCTTACTGGGGTGAGGTGATATCTCACTGTGGTTTTAATTTGCATTTCTCTGATGACTAGCGATGTGGAGCATCTTTTCATGTGTCTGTTGGCCATCTGAATTTCTTCTTTAGAGAACTGTCTATTCAGCTCCTCTGCCCATTTTTTAATTGGATTATTTGCTTTTTGTTTGTTGAGGTGCGTGAGGTCTTTGTATATTTTGGATGTCAACCCCTTATCAGATATGTCATCTCTGAATATATTCTCCCATACTATAGGATGCCTTTTTGTTCTGCTGATGGTGTCCTTTGCTGTACAGAAGCTTTTCAGCTTGATATAGTCCCACTTGTTCATTTTTGCTTTTGTTTCCCTTGCCCAGGGAGATATGTTCATGAAGTTGTTCATGTTTATATTCAAGAGAGTTTTGCCTATGTTTTCTTCTAAGAGTTTTATGGTTTCATGACTTACATTCAGGTCTTTGATCCATTTTGAGTTACTTTTGTGTATGGGGTTAGACAGTGATCCAGTTTCATTCTCTTGCATGTAGCTGTCCAGTTTTGCCAACACCAGCTGTTGAAGAGGCTGTCATTTCCCCATTGTATATCCATGGCTCCTTTATCCTATATTAATTGACCATATATGCTTGGGTTGATATCTGGACTCTCTATTCTGTTCCACTGGTCTATAGGTCTGTTCTTGTGCCAGTACCAAATTGTCTTGATTACTGTGGCTTTGTAGTAGAGCTTGAAGTTGGGAAGCGAGATACCCCCTACTTTATTCTTCCTTCTCAGGATTGCTTTGGCTATTCGGGGTCTTTTGTGGTTCCATATGAATTTTAGAACTGTTTGTTCCAGTTCATTGAAGAATGCTGTTGGCATTTTTTTAGGGATTCCATTGAATCTGTAGATTCTTTAGGCAGGACAGCCATTTTGACAATATTAATTCTTCCTACCCAAGAGCATGGGATAAATTTCCATTTATTAATGTCCTCTTTAATTTCTCTTAGGAGTATCTTGTAGTTTTCAGGGTATAGGTCTTTCACTTCTTTGGTTAGGTTTATTCCTAGGTATTTTATTCTTTTTGATGCAATTGTGAATGGAATTGTTTTCCTGAGTTCTCTTTCTGCTAGTTCATTGTTAGTGTATAGGAATGCAACAGATTTCTGTGTATTAATTTTGTATCCTGCAACTTTGCTGAATTCAAATATTAGTTCTAGTAGTTTGGGAGCAGATTCTTTAAGGTTTTTTATGTACAATATCATGTCATCTGCAAACAGTGACAGTTTGACTTCTTCCTTGCCAGTCTGGATGCCTCGTATTTCTTTGTGTTGTCTGACTGCCATGGCCGGGACCTCCAGGACTGTGTTGAATAAAAGCAGGGAGAGTGGGCATCCCTGTCTTGTTCCTGATCTTAGAGGTAAAGCTCATACATCTATTTAAAAAATAGAATTTGTAGTTGAAAACCTTCCCACAAAGAAATCCCAGGCTCACGTGGCTTTACTGGTAGATTTTACAAAATATCTAAGGAATAAAATAGTACCAGTTCTACATGAAATCTTCCAGCAGATTGAAGAGGTGAGAGTACTTTGCAATTTGTTCTATGAGGCCAGCATCATATGATACCAAAACTAGACAGTCATTACAAGTGAGCAAGACTGAATACCAATAATCCCTTGTGAACACAGGTGCAAAATTTTAGGACATTGAGTTCAACAATATATAATAAAAATATTATATCATTAGCAAGTGGGGTTCAGCCCAGGAATGCAAAGATGGTTTAACAGTAAAAAAATCAATGAGTTAATCATATTAATGGATTGAAAAAGAAAAGCTTTATGATCATTTCAATAGATACAGAAAAAACATTTGATAAAATTCCATGTTCACTACTAATAAAAAAAACTGATTTTTTACAAAGGTGCAAAGGCAGTTCAGTGGAGAAAGGACCATCTTTTCAACAAATTGTGCCAGCACAATTGGTTATCCTTATGCCCAAAATGAACTTTAATCTGTCCCTCATACCATATGCACAAATTAACTCAAAATCAATCATAGAACTAAATGTAAAACTTAAAACTATGAAACTGCTAAAAGAAACACAAGATAAAATCTTTCTGCCTCTGGTGAGGCAGAGATTTCAGAGATATGCCAATAGCATAATGCATAAAAGAAAAAAATGGGCAAATTGGACTTCCTCAGAAGAAATTCTTGCTTTCAAAAGATAACTTTAGGAGAATGAAAACACAAATTACAGACAGAGAAGAAATCTTTGTAAAGCATAAATCTGATAAAGGACTTGTATCTTGAATACAGGAAAAAAACTCTGAAAATCCACCTATAATAAAACAACCCAATTTTTAAAACAGGCAAGAGATTTGAACACTTTACCCAAAATGTATGGATAGCAGCATGAAAATACTCAACATCAGTCCTCACCAGGAAGCGCAGTCCTGTGCTAATGTTTACAGCGTTCGCAGTGGGACTATGACATCACGACATGCCCATCAGAATGGTGAAGTTAAAGTGGTTGAGCATACTGATGTCGGCCTTGAAGTGAATGAACTGGAACTCTCATGCGCTGCTGGTGGGAATGTGAAATGATACAAACAGTTTGAGAAACAGGTTGGCAGTTTCGTAAAAAGTTGAACACCTACCGTATGATCCAGCAACCCCATACTTAGTATTTAGCCAAGAGAAAAGAAAGCATGTGTCCACGCAGAGACTGGGACATGAAGGTTTATAGCGGCTTTAGTTGCCACAGCCAAAAATTGGAAACAGTTCAGATATCCAGCAACAGGTCAATGGAGAATCAAACTGTGGTTATCCACGTGCTGGCATATCAGTTTGCCACAAAGAGCCATGAACTATTGATGTGCAGGATTACATGGATGAGTCTCAGAATCTAATGATGCTGAGTGAAAGAAGTCAGACAAAAATGAGTGTACACTGCATGATTCTATTCACATAAAACTCTAGAAAATGCAAACTCATGTGTAGCAGCAGAAAGATCAGTGGGGATGGGGGCTTGGAGTGGCCAGATGGGGGGTTACCTGTGAGCATGAGGAGACACTGGGGGTGATGGATGATCACTCTCTTGGTTGGAATGGGAGTTCTGCAGGTGTAGACATATGTTAAAACTCAACAAATTGTATGCTTTAAATATGCACAGATTATTGTATGCCAGTCATATGTCAATAAAGCCAGTTTTTTAAAAAAAATGAAACTATTGGGTCATCGTGAGCCTTGGCTGTGAGGTCTTGACTTAGGGCTCAGGTGGCGCAGCTTCAGTGACTCCATCTGCTGAACTGCAGTCGGTTCTCCAGGAAATATGCAACGTTTAACAGCCCAGGTGCTGGGAATTCCAGTAGCCCTCACATTCAACTGGGAGTTAGTTTAAACCTCCAGTCTTTGTAATACTGTTGTTTTTTTTCTCACCTCTAAACCACAGATTCTAGCAAAGAATCATATTCACACAACGGAATGTGAACTTTTAACATAGATAAACTCAGGAAGAACAACAGTCAGGTAATCAAAAGTTAATTAGAGAGCTCTGCATCGCTGACGGTTGGCTGGAAAGCTGTGAAGCATTAGTGCCAGGGGGCATGAGGCCTGGAACCTACAGAAGGTTGTCACGTGCCAGCTAGGAGAGGAAGGAGGCTGCCTAGCTGGGCTCACACCACAGCTCCCCTGGTTCTGTGACCCCGGCCCATTACTTTAACCACCTTGTGATTGAGTTTCCTTCTCTGTGAAGTAAACACATCGGTAGTGTCTACCTTGTGGGCTTGGTGTAAGGCTGGTGTTAATATGTGCTTGGCACGGGGTGGATTCTGCGTCAGCATCATGAGTCTCATGGAGAGCCGTGTTGTTTCTGAACAGCAGCTGAGGATGAGGAGGTCCTGAAGTCGGCCCGCAGAGGTCTGCGGGAGTGTGACGACAGGTCTAAATGAAGTACAAGGGACTTTGAGCACTGCTGCAAGGGAGGCGTCTAGGAAAGGTGCCTGGGTTACATTCTGTGACTGTAAAACCCACACTCACCAATGATTACTCCCGACATGAGGTTAAGAACCCAGTATCACAGGGGGAGAGATTCCAGAGTCTCAGAGACACCATGAGCGCACTAAAAAGGAACTTTTCTTCCCACCCACCCGATGGGAGGTTTATCTGAATATTTAGTTCTGAGTTGGAGGTGACCGTCCTTCACCTTTTTAAAGGTGTTGCCCCTTGTCTTTTGCCTCCAGTGCTTCTGTGGAGAAACCCAAGAGCGTTCTGATCCTTTGCCTGCGACTCGTTTTCCCCTCAGAGCCTGTGGCATCCTGTGGGACCCTCTCTTTGTCCCCAGTATGTCTGGGATTCCCAGTGGCCTGCCTTGACTGGGGGCCTGCCCTCCTCCATTCTGTCGGGAACCTGGTGGACTTTTCAGCTTGGAAACCGTGGCCTTGGTGTCTGGAAGAGGTTCCCGGGGTCATCTGCTGGTTTCCTTGCCCCCGTCTCCTGCCCCTGCCATGGGACCCCTGCCGCGGGCTGAGCCTCCCCGGACTCCTGGCCGGGGCTCCTCACTTTCCTCTCTCTCTGCCACTGTTTCCCACTTTTCTTTCTCAGAGATGACGGCCTCTACTTTCCGACCCTTTTATTAAGTTCGTGACCATGTCTTTAGTTCCCAAGGGAGGTTTGGTTCCTTCCGGAGGCCCAGTCCTCTGTCTTCGTGAGTGCAGGTCCCATCTCCCCGAGGCCACAAGTGATGTTCCCCAGTTTCGCAGCATTCTTCCTCCTGTAAATTGGGGCCTCCAAGCTGACTTTGCTGTACTGTCAGCTCTCTTCCCCTCACATTCCAGGCCCCCAGATGTCGGGCACTGGGGTCGTCTGCTTCTATGTAACAGGGAGGCACAAGGAACAGGCCCGGGGCCAGGCCATCAGTCCCTTTGGGCCTCCCAGTAGAGTCAGGCTGGGGTGGGCTCGGGCTGCTGTGCTGGCCGGGGGGTCCGGAGGGCCTTGTTAGCTTCCCAGACCAGCCCTTCAGTGCCCTGTGGAGGGGCAGTGGGCCGGGGAGGGGCAGCTGGATGGGAGTCCCCCGAGGCGGAGCCCGCTGAGCCCGCACTCTGGGGTCCCCGTCTCCTCCCAGGTCTGCCCAGCGCCCCCTCAGCCGGCTGTTTCAGGTGCAGCCCCGCGGCCTGCGCCCCTCCCGAGTTCAGTGACCCAGGAACACGCGCCTCTGCCAGGCCGGCCTGCCCGCTGCTCTCCCCGGTCTGTCTGGGTCATCCATCTGCTGCCCGCCACCGGCTGTGCCTGCCCTCGTCTCCTGCCTGCTCTTCTGTCTTCATGAATCCATGCTTTTGCTTCTGTTCTTGTTTTTAAAATCTTTTTGCTGTGGTTTCAGAGGAAATTCAGGAAAGAGTGATATTAAGTGCTTATGATTCACCACTTGGTCTCGAAGTCCACCTCCCTATAGATAAGGAAATGGAGGCTTAGAAACTGAGTAAATTTGCTCAATATTACACAACTCAGAGCAGTTTTGTGTCAGCAGTTTAGACTGACCCCAGAGCCTGCACTTCCTCACCTCGGGGCTGAGGGGAGGATTTGAATTGAAAAACGATCCTGCGAAGCTTCGCTCCCATGTCCTCTGAGTGTCGCGGGCTTCTCTGAGGTCTCTCCCTCCACGGTCCTCGCCACCAGGAAGTCGTCTGTCTGTGGGGTGGCTACTGGCCAGCATGTTTATTCTCCCCCTGCTCAGGTGCTCTGGAGCGCCTTGAGTAAGGGCCAGCTGTCCCCCCAGAATGCCCACTGCAGGCCACACCCAGGCCACCGACGCTGAGGAGAGCAGTTGCTTGGTGACCGTAGGAGTAGAATTATAATACTGGGTGTTGAGGTGTTTCCTTCTCTGTTCTCCTTATCCTTATGGAATATTATGTATGAAAATACTATATTGGATATCCCAGATTTGGGCTCTTTTAGTACTTTTGTCTAATTTGCCATGGAGCAGAACACAGAATGAGAACAAGCAGGTGTCCCTCTCAGTTAAGTAGGAAAAGCTGAAAGGCAGAAAATATCCAAGACCTTGGCACACATTTACCGACCTTGAACTTAGTGTTATTTATGGAATTGTCATAGAAATGGTTCTCACTTCACAACAAGTTGAACCATATTGGTGAGCTGGTTATTCTGAGTGTGTTTATAGATGGGCTGGTGATGAATTCCCAGCCGGTTCTGTGGACAGGTGCCCTGGGCACTCAGAACATGGCGGGAGGGCTTGCCCTCCTCAGAGGCTTCTGGTGTTTACCGTTTCCCGTGCCTTCACAAAGAGCAAGAAGCATTTCACCTCGGAGTTCCCTGGTCTCAGAACTCTGCCCTTGACCCCTTTCTGCACTCTCAGGGCTGCTTCCCCAGACTCTGAAGTGGGGGCACCTTTAGGACTTGTCTCCTGGCAAAATGCAGCACCCCTGGCTTAATCTAAAAACCAAAGGAGAAAGTTCAAGGGAAGGTTTAAAAATGGACATATCTTTTTATCACCTCCTCGAAGTCACAAAACCAGAGCAAACCTCCAGGATACAGAATGACATCCAAAGTAATAATCTTTCTACTTGATTACCCCTGGTCGTGAGCACTTTGGCTAAGTCACCTCTGGAAGTCAGAGGTAAAGAGGAAAGGCACCTTCCTCTTTCCTGCAAACTAGTCCTGTACATTTGTCTGAGAATTCAGATGCCGTAAGACTGGAGTAGAGAAATATATGCCCAGGCTGGATGCTACCAGTCAGCCTGAGTAATTGGCTTCATATTGCCTTTGTTTAAGTGACGTGAAGGCCTGCATACGCCCGAGACCTTTGTCCTTAGTCACTTGCAGCGTCTGCCCCGTGCCCTGGTGGTTCAGCTCAGTGCATTCACAGGTGTCTGTGCAATATGGGCGTGCGCTTGAGTTGCTTCTGGGGACAGCGTCACTTAGGGAAGGCCAGCCAGGAAGGGGGCTTAAAGGAGAAAGGCACGGGGAAGGGGTGGGGAGCAGGGATTCCCAGTAAGGGAGGAGGAAGGTGCACTGCCACGTGCCCATTGCCCCACAAACACGCAGAACAACCTGCTGTTTGGCTGTTATTAGCCCCAGTTTACAGTTATGGAAGCTGAGGTTCCAGGAAGAGCAGTGAGGTATTGAAGGTCACACATAGCCCGGCCCGCCCCCAGGACAGGACCTGCACCCTCCCTAGATGCTGCTGCTGAACGCTGGAGGAGACGGACACCGTCAGCTATGGGCACCTTCCCAGGGGAGGAACTCAGGGTGACCGGCCACACCCACATGGCCCTCAGGCACCCGAAACACGGCTTGCGCCCGACCCCTTTCCCCTCCCACACCCGCAGCCCCGGAAACCTCCTCTCTTTCTGTTCCAGCTGTGGATGTCACCTCGCCCGCCCTGTTAGCTAGGCCAGAGCGTCAGCTTCTCCTGACTCTGGCCCACGTCTGATCCCCCAACTCCGAGTCTTCTCGCCTCTCTGTGTCAGCAACCTAGGCACTGTCACCTCTTACGGAGATGGTCACAACAGCCTCATGGGGAGTCTTTCACTTTTCCTCTCCTCTCCTTGAGATCTAGGTGCCACCCTGCTGCCAGACCCATCCTCATGCAGATCTTACCACCCCACATCCCGCCCCACAGCCTCCACAGTCCTCCCGGCACAGAGGGTAAAGTGCACACTCCTTGGCAGCATGGCTGGCAGCGCCGGTCTCTCTTGCACCTGCAGGCTCTCCATGGCCGCCTCTCCCTTGTGCTCCATCAAACATGGTCACACATTCTCGAGGCTCCCCCATCAGAGATAGGGCTCATTTCCCCATCCCTTGGACCTCAGCTTGCCTTGTGACTTGCTCCGGCCCCCAGAACGTGGCATAGGTGATGCTGCACCCTTTACAAGTGAGGCCATTCAGTTTCTGCCCTCCTTCCTGGAAAGCTGCCTCCTCCGGAGCAGCCTGGGCCGGCCTCTGTGAGGACGAAGGCCTCAGGGTGACACAGGTCTGGCCAGCAGCCAGCGCTGACCTCCACGACCGTCCTGCCCTGGCTGAGCCGCCACAGACCTCAGCCGTACCAGTGACTCCAGAAGGTTCCCCCAGCTGAGCCCGGCCCACACTTGCAGGCTGGGACTGTGAGCAAGTAAGGTGGCGGTTTTAAGCCACTGGGTTTTGCAGTAAAGGTAACTGACACAACCTCCGTGTGGGTTGCCCATTCATTCTAGAACTTATGCAGGTCACGTATGCACACGGACTGCTTGTTCCCTTTTCTTGGGCTTTTTTCTTTTTCTTTTTTTGCTGCATTTCTTTCTAGTTACCTTTTAGGGTTCAGCTCAGGGTGCCCTCCTTTACAGGACCTGGGTCCCCCACAGCACAGCCCTCTTCTTGCATCTGTGATCATTCTTTTCTGTCTTTGAGACACATTCTTTACTCCCTGAACCTCTGCATTTTCTCCTCTGTAAATGGGCCCAATGCTGCCTACCCTGCCCCGGTATTGGAAAGATTAAAGAGAACAATTCGTGTTGTTTATCGAGGGCCTGGCTTGCGGGGGTGCCCGATGGATATTCCCGTCCCTTTTCCCTCCCTCCCTCCCTCCCTCCCTATCCTGCATCCCGGCCGGGGCGGGCGCTGGGTCCCTCTGAGGCTGAGGTTCTCCCACGTTGAGCGCAGTCCCTGGCTCAGGCAGATGTTCCCATTTCATGAAGTTCATTAAACGCAGTCTCCCGTCCCAAAGGCGGCCGTCAGCTCAACTCTGAGAATGAAGGCTCAGCCTCAGACTTTGCCTATCGTGTGTCTGACGTATTTCTGCCCAAAGCCAGCGGGCCCCCCTCATTCTGGAAGGCCACCCCTTGGCTCTGTAACTGGCCAGATCTCCATCCTCCCTGCTTCTCTGTCTCCTGGCTAGTGGAGGCTTCGGTGTAGCCCCATGGCTGCTGGTTGCGCCAGCTTTGGACCAAAGCTCCTGCGTGGTAAATACAGATTCCCTGCCCACCGACTTGACTCTGGTAACGAGCTTCTCTGCTTGCTCTGATTTCATTGCCACTGACACAAAATGTGCCAAAAGTTGTGACTTTTCTTTAATTATTTGGACATCACTGTCAACAAAGGTAAAAACAGGAACTCCATTTTCAGGAAAATGAGGAGTGCTGGGTTTGAAGCGGAAGTAATAAACGCCATACAGCGTGAACTTTGTGTGAAACTGGAGGGCATTTTCTTGGAAATGGTTGGGAACATTCTTCTTGCACCTTGAAGGTAGAGGTATGGAGGTGGGCAGCTCCTCTTTGTGCCACATTGGGCTTGTCACCCTTCTTCACATGCCAGATTCTTTTGGTCACAAAATTTCAGTGCCTTAGGGGTTGTTCAGAAATATCTGGATATCTGTAGTTAAACCTTTGTGACGTGCAAATTATTCATAATGTGTTTGATTTAATTCATTGAAATATGTAGACACTGGTATCTTTCCCCTTGTTATTATCCTCTGGTACTTCTGGTCTGTGTTAAAAGTGTTTCCATAGGCATTTTTTATACTTAGTTTGTGAGCATGTTAATCATTATGGAGATGGTAATGATTAACCTATTTTGATGAACTTCTGATTCCAGATGAAGGTACAGAGGGCTTTTTTTGGACAGTGTAGTGTTCATTTATATGATATGAATTATATAAAAATACAAAGTTTATAAAGCAGTTGATTTAGTTTGATCATATTAATTTCTATATTGTTTGCCTCGGTGTTCTATCAGATATTTCTATACTGTCTTGAATCAGCGCTCTCTTCTTTTTAATTGATGTATGTTTTTTATTTAAGTATCATTGATATACAATCTTATGTTGGTTTCAAATATACAACACAATGTTTCACCAGTTACCGATGTTCTTAAGTCCTCACCCCCTCTAGTGTGGCTACTATCTATCAGTGTAGTAAGATGTTAGAGAGTCATTGACTGTATTCTCCATGCTGCACTCCCGTCCCTGTGACCTACTTATATTGTGATTGTGAATTATTGTGCCCCTTTATCCCCTTCACTCTCCCCCGCCACCCACTTCAGCCCCTCCCCCTTGGTGACCACTAGTCCCTTCTCAATGTCTGTGACTCTACTGCTGTTTTGTTCCTTCTGTGTTGCTTTGTTTGTATATTCCATAAATAAGTGAAATCATACCGTATTTGTCTTTTTCCTCCTGGCTTATTTCATTGAGCATAATGCCCTCTAGATCCAACCATGTTGTTGCAAATGGGAGGATTTCTTTTTTATTTTATGGCCGAATGATATTCCATTGTGTCTGTGTACCACATCTTTATCCATTCATCTATTGATGGATAGTTAGTTTGCTTTCATATCTTGGCTGTTACAAAAAGTACAGCGATAAACGCAGGGGTGCATCTGTCTTTTTGAATCAGGGATTTGTTTTCTTCACATAAATTTCTAAGAGTGGAATTACTGGGTCAAATGATATTTCTATTTTTGGTTTTTTAAGGAACCTCCATATTGCTTTCCACAGTGGTTGCACCAATTTACAGTCCCACCAACAGTGTAGGAGGGTTCCCATTTCAATACAGAGAGCTTTTTAGCATTCTTTTGTTTATTTTGAAATGTTTTAAATCCTAGCCCAACAAATTGAGCAAAAAGGCTTCTAAATATTGAATGTAATATCTAAAAAGCACACCAGAAAGTATAAATAATCTGACAAGATTGTGAATTATAATTGGTAGAAAATGGAAAAATTCCTTGATAGCTGTCACATCTGCTGCATGAAAGGTACACTTTTGACCAAAATTACATCTTTTACCTTCAACCGCTCAGTAGTCTTATGAGACAATTTAGCATTAAGGTGGCATTATTAAGCATGAATATTAAGTGATAATCTGAGAGGGTTTCACAATACAATAAATTAGGGTTGATTATAGAAAGATAAATAGTAGCAAAGTAAAAATAATGTTTGTAACTGTTTATCTGGACCCTTTTGTGTCAAATACAAGTTCTGAGTGTGAAAATTCAAGCCAAGTTCCATTTGTGCTTTTTCTTAAGTATCTGATCCCATAGCATATAAAAATGTTGTGGTAGTTGGGACAGTATTGAGCTGTTGTTTAATGTTTAATTTCAGAATATATTTACTGTTACTCAACACTTAATTTCAGAAAATATTGCAGTGTTATGTGGCCTTCTAGGTCCAAGAAACTCCATCAATAATGTAGGAATGAAAGGTGGGTCAGACACAGTAGCACCCTTGAGGGCTGATAATTAATTCCCCTTGGGCTTTTATTCTGATCAGATGATAAAACTTCTTTACTCTTTCTTGAAATCTCTGATATATTTTAGTTCAGAGCATTTCCCCACTTCTCTGTCTCTAAGGTAGAGAGTCGGACTGATCATCTGTACTGCCTTTAGTTGTACTGAGCAGTCTGTATGGCGCGCCCACTGTGCGTCAGTCCCGTGCCCAGGGCCTGGGCACAGCCCTCGAACTCAGGGTTGATAACCAAGCGCCTCTGTGTCCCACGTCCCTGTCCTGCGGGAAGCCTGCTCTTTCCTGCCTGTGGGGAACTTTGTTGTTCTCTGTTTTGCTTCCATTTTTCCCCTTACCTGCTCTGCCGTTAAATCCCTGTGACCATAATTCACTGCGCACATTGATCCCTTCCCCAGGTAGAACCCCTGTGGCTCCTGTTCTGGAGATGTTAGGCCGTCTCTGGTCGTGTGCGTGCCGTTTTGCCATCCGGGCGATGGCAGGCTGCAGGTGCTGACACGAGCAGCGCGAGTTCCCCCTCTCCTAGTTGCTGGTGGAGTCAGTGCTTCGTGAGTATCTGTGCCAGGCGTAACCAAGCGCTAGAGAGAGAATGGGACACCTGCTGCATAGTAGGAATTCTGCTAGAAGCCTGGATACAAAGACTAGCAAAATACATTCCCTGCCCTCAAGAAACATACAGTCTGGGGGGAGACAGACAGAAAAGTTTCCAACGCTGCGTACAGCCAGGCCTCAATCAGAAGTGGGCTCGGGGAGCTGTGGGGACCCACAGGACGGGGTGCTGAGCCCTCCTTGGCTTCGCGTAGGAAGAGCTCGTTTGCCATGAACAACTCCTTCTATCTAGCATAGCTTCCAAGTTTCACGCCATCTAAGAGCCGGTGATTTGGAAAGTATGGTAGTGTGCAAGGTTACCAGTTAATATAAAATTCTTCCCCCTTTCTTTCTTGTCTCTTTTTTTCTTAATGTTCTATATCTTTGTACACTGCTTCATAGAGCTCAAAGGAATACTGTGATTGATGAATGTTCTCCTAAAACCTAAACATAGAGCTTCAGTCACGTGGGTTTCTGCTGCGCACTTGCAGCTCCACCACTCAAGTTGGGTGGAAGGACAAGGCGCATCTGGGGCCCGGCGGATCTGGGCCGAGGCAGGAGGGACGGGATCACAGAACATCACCGGCCAGGGCGCGAGGGCAAAGCACTTGCATGGCCCCCCATTCCTTTGCTCTTTGCCGTGGGTCACGGCTTATAGGAAGCTGTCTCTGTGCTGGGAAACTGAAGGCTATTTCAGCTCCGTTTGCATTCTTAATCACTGCCCGAGCCGGTTTGTGTTTGTCTCCTTGGCCAAATTTTCTCAGACCGCAGAGAAAAGAGATTGTTACACTGTCCGTCCAGAGCCCTCAGGGCACAGGGAGCAGTGGCTGGCGCCTGGGTTGCCCTTCTCGGTGACCCGGCCAGTGGCGGTGTTGGGTGGACCTCAGAGGCAGAGACTTCCCGTGGTATTTCTGCTCCCTGAGCAGAAGCGATAGTGACCAGAGAGAGCAGGCGCCAGAGCACACTGGGAAACCCCGGGGAAGGGGACGCGGTGTGCCCTGCGACCTCCGCCCCCCTCCCTCGAGGACGTGGGATGCGTTCAAAGGGCACCGCTCTTTATCTGCCCTGGCTGGACGCGAGAACGGGCCGGTGCCTTCAGGGACCTGGTGAAAGCCAGCCCTCTGGCCAGAGTTCAGGACAGTATTGCCTCACTCTGCGAGGGATTTTTATCTTGCTTAGCTCTTCATTAACAGACCCACATCTGTCTAAATAAATCTCATGTACTCTTTAAAAGCAAGCAGAAAGTGAAATGATAAGATCTCAAAACATTCTACCACCCTGAATGTAATGACAGGGGAATGAGCATCATCTTATGGTCAAAGATCAATTCCTCCTGTTTTGATTCTCCAGGCTAGAAGATAGAATATTTGCGGGAATGAAAGGCCGCTGTCTGTGTGCATTTTCCATTGCTGCGCCTGGAAGTGGTGGGGGTACAGAGGTGGTCACAGCCCTGTTGGCAGCACTGACCCTGCCTGGCTCTCTGATGTTGATTAGGCTGAACTTTGTGGTTAATACAGCGAGTTAGTGACAGCAATTTTGAATCTAGTATTCGGGATGAAAAAGTATTTTAAGTAATGCTTACCCTGTTTTCTTGTTTGCTGTTTAAAAAAATCTTCCTTCAGACCTGTGAAGAATAATATGATGGAAAAATGCACAGATTCACAGCCTGATTTACACTAATATAGAGAAAATCTTCTAAATCTAATGAAAGGTGAATGATTCTCTTATTTTTTCCTTGTGCATTATTGTCAGCTATGGTAACTTACTGTCAGAATTCCAACCATGGGATGTGGATTTCACAAAAATGGGTACATTGTACCCATTTTTCATTTCTAAAGGGAGCCAAAACATGCCATCGTCTTTGCACTTAAAGCTTTTTACTTTAAACAAGGCTGAAATGTGAACATGTTTCTACACAAGTACATTCCAGGGGTTTGCTTTGGAATATTATTCTCACTCTGCCAGGAGAGCCTGGCGTCTGTGGCCACAGCGTGACGGTGGCCACCTTGCGGAGTACCTGGGCCGCTGGGGGCCTGCCCCCCACCCCTGGTCCTCTCCACGATGGGAGCTATGGCTTCTCTGTGAACACTTTGTGGGGAAAGCAGTTACAGAGGCTGAGTGTCACCTCCTGGACCTCACTGGGCAGTGAGGGCTGCCAGGCTCAGGGGTGGACCTGGAGCCAGGGCGTCAGGAGACAGAGATGCCAGGGAGCTCGGGCACGTGGCCCCAGGTGAAGGCACCAACATGCAGTGGGCAGGCCATAGCCCAGAACTCTGACTGCCGTGGGGACATGGGGACAGGGAAGGGTGAGGTCAGGTGGCAGACATGTCCTAAGGGCCCCAGCCTTGTGCCGAGGAGACGGGGCTCTGGTCTGGAGGTCACGGAAAGAGGTTGCAGATGTTCAAGCAGGAGCATGATACCAACCAGCTGGAGACCAGGGTGCACTGCTGGCTGGAGCCTGTGGCTGTGTGTGCGGCCGCAGTGACCAGGACCGCAGACCAGGGCCCAGCAGAGACGTTTGTCCCCACAGCTCTGGAGTCTGGAGGCCCGAGATCGGAGTGCCGGTGGCTTTGGTTTCTCCCGGGGCCTCACTCCTTGGGGTGCTGGTGGCCTTCCCTCCACGCACACACCCCTTGTGTCTTGTGTGTGTCCAAGTCTCCTCCTCTCTGTAAGGACACTGGTCAGATTGGGTCCGGGCCCAGTCTGAAGACCTCATTTTAACATCATCACCTCTTTAAAGACCTCATCTCCCAAGACAGCCACGTTCTGAAGCCCCAGGTAGCGTGGGGATTTCAGCAGGACACAGTCACTCTCACAGTGGGACCCACTGGGTTGCGTTCTGTCCGTTGGCTGCTGCAGCCTAGCTCTGTTGGGGACTCACCTGTTCAGGCTTTTTAAACTCCATGGTGCATTTATTACCAGGAAAACCTACCTGACTTACCCCAGGGGTACCAGGAGGACATACAATGTTGCACCCAGGGTGCATGCTGACCCGTCCCTCCTGCCCTTCCCGCCCCTTTCAGCTGAACCACCCTGGCCTGCTCCTTCCTGCTTCCCCTCGGGGGCCTTCGTACTTCTGTTCATTTTGCTGGAACATTCTCCCCCAAGACATCTCTGCAGAGCCCTCCCCCTCATTCCTCAGGTTCCGGTCTCCCCATGTGAGGCAGTGTCCCCCCAGCCACTTGGGTTACTGCATCGCCACCAGACATTCTGCACGGGTATTTGTCCATCTGCCTGCTGCTTGTACCCCCACTGGTGGGGGTGTTCTAAGAAATCAGGGACTTTGGGTCCACTGCAGATGCAGTGGGTTGAGCTCAGTGAAGAGTGCATACTCCGTAACGAATGACTGATTCCTGCCTGAGTGGCTTTAATTCTGTAAACAGTTTGTGTTGAAAGATTTCCGTTGTCTGAGTGCGCTTCTCGAGAGTTGGGCTGCGGAGCGATGGTCAGCGGTTACTTTCTGGATTATGAGTTCAGGCGTATCTTCACGGGTAAGTGATGTCCTCAGTAAAGGAAAGAATGGTTCTGTGTGTGTCTCACCCGTCACTTCTCTCTCCCCCCAGCTCGTAGGAGTTCCGTAGTGTGACTGGCAACGTTGGGTCAAGATGGTGGACACGGAAAGCCCAATTTGCCCCCTCTCCCCACTTGAGCCTGATGATCTGGAAAGCCCGTTATCTGAAGAATTCCTGCAAGAAATGGGAAACATTCAAGAGATTTCTCAATCTATTGGCGAGGACAGTTCCGGAAGCTTTAGTTTTACAGAATACCAATATTTAGGAAGTGGCCCAGGATCAGATGGGTCAGTGATCACCGGTAAGTGTGCTGCTCCTCGAAAGCTTTATTTAGAAATGTTTTTTCCACAGAGAAAATTGTTCTCATTGGCTGGGAAAGAAGTCACGTCTTTCTGCAGTGAAATCCTCGGACACAATACAGCACGATGTCCCGGGCCCCTGGGCCTCGAAGCATCCTAGGTTCATCTCACGTCTCCTAGTGTGCCTTCTGTCAAAAGCTATTCACAAACTGAGTGTTGCTGGAAATCCAGATAAAGCAGTCAGCCGTGTGTCAAAATAATTCTGTGTTTCTATTTCTTCAAAGCAGAAGCTCCTTTTGCAGTAAAAATGCCTCTTTTTTATTAAAAGTGTATATGAAACACCTCTCTACATCTCACATGGCACAAAGGACTCCATCAGGTATCAGGCAAGGTGGACACAAAGGAATGAAGTGTGGGGTCCACGCAGGTAGCCATCGTTGGGAAGGAAGTCATGAGACGGTTCGTCGTCCTAGGCACACTTCAGCCAGCCCAGGAGAGCGTGGTATAGACTGCACCCTGGCTTTGAGGAAGCACCATCTGGGGTGCCCTTGACCCCACAAGGTTCCTTGGCAGCCTGGGATTGGTTCAGGGCCGAAACAGTTGGATCTGGACCGGCCGGGAGGAGGAGCCTGTGGTTGGTAACGAGGCGTGTCTGGTCTTCGGCTCTGGCATGGAATAGTGGGGTTCTCCGTGCGGCCTTTGCTGATCCGTCTCTGTGCTTTCCCTCCACGGCTCCCCTGGGGCTGCTCTTGGCTGGAGCATGTCCCACACGCCCCCTGCTCTCTCTGGCTTATTCCCACTCGGGGAGGTGGTTTTCATTTTCATGGGTGTGCACTGACTTCAGTGGGTGCAGGAAAGGGAGCAGTTGTACTGTGCGGGAAGGGGTGCGCTGATGAAACCTGTGTGGGGAGAGCGGGTGAAAGCGCCTGCGCTCTGGGACCCTGCAAGCCCACTGGGAGCAGTTCCAGGGGGAGATGTGCACAAAGGTCTGTGTGTTGCAGCCGTGTATGTGATTGTGTGTGCACTGCAGCGACATTTGTGACAGGGAAGAATGGGAAGCAATGGAAACGTGAATAGTGAAAGTTTCCTACAGTGGGAACTTTATAGTAATTTAGAAGAATTGATCAGCTCCACAAAACAAATCCATCTAAAAAGCAAACATTGAATAAAAACAAATTTTAAGGATATATTCAGTATGATTCAGTTCCCGTAACATGTCAAACACCAAACAGAGTAGCATGTCATTGGTGGATATAGACACGCACATTTTGCAAAGTGTGTGCCAGCCCTCAGCTCTTGGCCACCTCCTGAGAGATGGGAGAGGGGCTGGGGAAAGGGTCCCTCCGGGCCTTCAGCTCTCTAGGTTGTACTTTAAAAGCACGACATGAAGCGGCATGGTAAAATGTGACCATTTGTACATCTGGGTGGTGGGTCTTGTACTGTGTGTTTTCCTGTATGTTTGAAATATTTCAAGAAAAATAAAAACAGTGGGGAAGAGTGTTCTTGGCAGAAGGCGGCAGCATGTACAAAGGCTTACATAATCCTCATAAAACTTGGGTAAGAAAGATTGTTATTGTTTTACAAAGATGGAAGTACTCAGAGAAACTAGGTGACTTGGCCCAGTCACACAGCTGGAAAGAGACCCAGACTTGACCCCGCACTTCTCAGCCGGCTTCAGAGCCATGCTCTTTGTCACACCGGGAGTGTCCCTTTGGAAAGCCAGCAGTGGCTCCACTTGGTAAAGCACAGACTGTGTGGCACATGTGAGACCCTGAGACGGTAACGGGTTAGTGGACTCTGGGCACCTTCATGGTTGGGCAGCCTCCGTGGTGACCTTTGTGAGTGGGTCAAGTTTTAGCTCCTTTCTCATAACACATCACAGAGGGGATGAGCTTTGGGGAAAGGGGACAAATGTGCAGGGTGATAGCAGCTCCCAGAAGCTGGAAGGAGGGAGCAAGGAAAAGCCCCTGCCATGTGGGGCCACCTTGCGGAGCCCAGGTAGGTCGCCTTGTGGCCAGCCTGTGCTAGTGACAGTGACAGTGACAGTCATAGCCCAGGCGACCCCACACTGTGTGAGCCACTGTGTGTGCATGTCCTTGTCTCACTGAATCCAAGGTCAACATTTTGAGTTCATTGTTATATTTATTTAATCAATTTATCAATTTCTACCCAAAAAGGCTGCTGAAATTTTTATTGTATTGCATTGACTCTCTAGATCAATGTGAGCAAAATTGACATCATAATAATGTTGAGTGTTCCAAGCCACAAAACCTGATTCTTCATTTGGTTTAAGTTTTCTTTCATTTCTCTCAGCAAAGTTTTATGGTTTTTAGTGTGCAGGTCTTTCACGTTTCTTGTGAGGTTTATTGCTGAGTGTTTCATGTTTTTGATGCCATTGTAAATGGTATTTTTACATTTCAATTTCTGATCATTTGTTGCTATTTATAGAAATGCAATTGATTCACTGAGTGTTGATCTTGTAACCTACACCCTTGCTAAACTCATTCATTAGTTTTAGTAGTTTTTATATAGTTTAGGATTTTCTACACAGATAATTATGTCATCTGTAAATGAAGACAGTTTTACTTCCTCCTTTTAAAGCTGGATGCCTGTATTTCTTTTTCCTGCTTTATTATGCTGGTTAGAATTAAGACATTGTTGAATAAAGTACTGAAACATCCCTGTCTTGTTCCTCACCTCAGGAGGAAAGCATTCAGTCTTTCTCCACTGTGTGTGATGTTAACTTCAGTTTTTCATAAATGCCCTTCATTAGTTGAAGTTCCCTTTGAATCCTCATTTTGAGTTTTTATCAGGAATTAATGTTGGATTTTTGTCAAGTACTTTTCCTGTATCTAGTAAGATAATCAAAGGTAATTTTTCTTTTTTAGTTTGATGATAAGGTGAATTGCACTGTTTGATGTTCAAAGGTTAAGCTAACCTTGCATTCCCGAGAGAAATCCTACTTGGTCATAAGGTCTACACTGCAGGATTTAACTTGCTAGAATCATGTTAAGAATTTTTGCATCCATGTTCATGAGGGATAATTGTTTCTAGTTTTCTGTTCTTGTAAAATCTTTGGTTTTGATATGAGATTGACGCTAGCCTCACAGAATAAGGTAGGAAGTACTCCCCTCTTCTGAAGTTTCCTGAAAGTATTTCTGTAGAATTGAGATTCTTTCATAAATGCTTGGTAGATTCCACATATGAAGCTGTGTGTTTTTTCTGGGTTTTTTTTTCAGTCTTACTTTTCTCCGTTTCATTTTGGATAGTTCCTCCTGCTACGTCTTTAAGTTTATTAATCTTTTCTGCGATGTCCAATCTGGTGCTGGTCCCATCCATATTTTTTGTACCAGATATTGCAGTTTTCATCACTAGATGTCTGATTTGGATTTTCCTCTTCCTCAGTCTCTACCTGACATGTTCAGTTTGTCTCGGCTTAATCAATATTTAGAATACAGTCAGCTTTTCAAAATATCTTGTCTACAAATTCTATCATCTGTGTCATTTCTGGGTCAGTTTCAGCTCATTGATTTTTTTTCTCCTCATGATGGGCCATGTTTTTCTGCTTTGTTGTTTTGTAATTTTTATTTGGATGCCATGCACTGTGAGCTTTGTTGGTGCTGAGCATTTCTGTATTCCCATAAATATTCTTGAGTTTTGTTAGGGGATACAGCTGAATTACCTGGAAAACCTTTGATCCTTCCAGGCCTTGTGCTTAAGCTTATGTTAGATGGGAATATATCCGACCCTGTGTGAGTCCTGGGTGTTGTTCCCTTTAATCCATTCAGGTTGCGACTGGACCTTTTCTTTTAGGCTCTGGCATACATTATATGTGTATATATGTAAATGTTTCTGTACGTAGCCATCTGTATCTCTGTGAAGCTAGATGTGAGTTCACACTGACGCCTGCGCTCTCACCCACACCACATGGATCCTCCTGCCCGCTCCCTTTGTTTGTCCAGCAGTGAGACGCCAGGCTGCCACCACCCACCTCACTTAATTAACTGTTTCTAGTACACCTGTACAAATGGTAGCAGTATTGTTACCCCAGACCTCATGGGGAGCGACTTTCTCAACCAGCATGAGGTGTTACGCATGCTTTCCTTTGCTTTTCCTCAGCCCCATGCATTTCCAAGGTTACCTAGGTCAGCCCCTTCGCTCCCCGCCCCTGAGTGAGGTGGTTTCACACGTTGGTGATACAGTTCGATTGTTTTGTCACATTTTGTGTTGCATCCTGGGGTCCCCGGACCTCCTAAATTATTTTTGTTGATTTGCACACACCAAAGGTCAGTCACTCTGTACTGAAACGTCCTGTGGGCTTCGGCGAATGCAGAACGTCCTGTATTCACCATTACATGTTCACGCGAATAGTTTTACCAACTGCAAAAAACTTTTGTGCTGCCTCTGTTTGACCTTGACCCACTCCAGCAACTGAGCCTTTTCCATTGCTGTAGTTCTGCCTCTCCCAAAAGGTCAGATATTTAGGATCATATAGTACATAGCCTCTTCAGACTGGCTTTTTCAAAAACCCGTTCACTATTCCAGGGCATCTTGGTTGCTTCTGATTTGGGCAGTTAAGGATACAGCTGCTATAGACATTCGTGTGTAACTTTAGTGTGGACGTGAGTTTTCAGATCGTTTGGGTAAAAACCTAGGACTGTAATCCCCTTAATACTGTTTTGCTTCATAAGAAACTGTCTTCCAAAGGGGCTGCACCATTTGCATTCCCACCAGCAGTGAATGAAGGTTCCTGGTGCTCCATATCCTCACCAGGAATTGGTGGTGTCAGTTTTTTGGGGTTTTTTTTAGCCATTTTAGTACATGTGTAGTGGTGTCACATTGTTGCTTTAATTCACGATTTCCTGATGACCCCTGATGTGGCACACTGTCCCCTGGGCTTTCCTGCCATCCATATGTCTTCTTTGATGAGGTGTTTATTCGAATCTTTTGCCCATTTTTTAAGGAGTTGTTTGTTTTATTATTGTTGAGTTTTAAGGCTTCTCTGTGTATTTTGGATACAGCTCTTTTCTCAGATGTGTATTTTCAAGTGTTTTTCTCCAAGTCTCTGGGTTGTCTTTTCATTTTCTTAACAGGGTCTTTTGCAGAGCAGAATTGTTGATTTTAAGAAAGTCCAGCTTTTTTTACCTTCCCTGGAGTGTACTCTTCCTGCTGCCTGTGTGGACTTTTAGACTGTTTCCAGTGGGAAGGAAACAAACAAACTAGAGGGTTCTGTGTAGGGAGCTGGGGGAGCCCCATGGGGAGTGTGTGACGCAGCCCCACCTACAGGCCCAGAACCCGGGACAGCCCGTCAGGGGCCTGGGATGCCAGCGCGATTCTAATCGCAGGAGCTCAGGGCCAGTAGGATGGCCCAGGACAGGGGCCAACGCAGGACAGGAGCTCTGCCCACTAGCTGATGCCTCAAGAAATACTTCACAGACGAAATCATAGCCTCATAAACCTGATTTAGATGTAGGATGGTGATGCCTTGAATATTCATACATCTTTCCCCTCCTGTTCTTAGATACCCTTTCTCCAGCGTCAAGTCCCTCATCGGTCACTTTTCCTGGGATTCCTGGCAGTGCCGATGAGGCGTCCAGCGTAGCATTGAACATTGAATGCAGGATCTGTGGGGACAAAGCCTCAGGCTACCACTACGGAGTTCACGCATGTGAAGGCTGCAAGGTACGGTGGCCCCGGCAGGAGGAGGTGGTCCTCTCCAGGGTACATGAACAGTTCCTTTTATTTTATATGCAGATGTTTGTCATTTCTAACAAGAGCTTCAAAAAGTTGTAGGTAAGAAACTGACTTAAGTAACAGCCGTTTCTCTTCAGAGAGGCTTTGACAGATCGCTGGACTGTCCTTCGTAAGTAACCTAAGGAAGCGTGTTTTTTCAAAGAAAACCAACCACATTAAGAACGATTCTGTCATTTGAACATGGGGTCAGAGAGCCCACTTCTGTTCCGTCCTCACCAGGTCAGATAGGGCCGTGTGCTCGCAGCGACCAGCAATGTCAGGATCGCCCACACCAGGGGAGGCTTCCTTCCCAGCTGCTCCTGGCTCCCTGCAGTCCGGGGTCTCCACCTGAACCACGGACGCCTTTGTGGACACCTTCATTCTCATGTTCGTCTGCTGGAGCTCCAATCATGTGTGACCTGGGGCCAGCAGTGCAGGAGGTCAGGCAGCGTCCCCCAGCATTCTGCCCGCAGGGTCACTGGCCCTCCTGTGACTCTCCCGCATGACTATAGGAGGGACTCATACTTTGTATGCCAACACCCCCCAAAGCATCACAAACTCCTAGAACTGTATGTCCATTCTTAGGCTTGGCATTTCACGTACATGATACATAGGAAATTGAGCAATCTGAATATTTGGTTAAAACTCTTCTTCCCCTGTGCATGCTGGAAGGGTTTGTTTGCCAATCTGGAGAGTGGCACAGCCTTGAAGGGTGTGCTGTGCAACCTGCAGTCTTGCAACATGGACGCCCGCCTGGAGCAGGCCTGGCCTGGAGGCCTGGTCCACAGGTGGAACGGGCCACGTCAGTGGTCCCCGGGCACCGACGTCCGGAGCCCTCGCTTCTCACGCCTCCTCATACCCCATACGTTCCTTGGCCTTCCCTCTTTAGAAACCTCGATGACTGGTCAAGTGAGGGAACTGCCTCCCTCTTAGATTCCACAAGAAGTTGCTGTCCCCCCTCCGGCGGGCAGTCGGACTGGGTGCATCAGACATAAAGAAGCACCTGGGGAGCACAGAGAACGATCCAGAGCAAGTCGTCTTACCCGCCCGCCTCCCAGAAGGCTGGTCAGGCGGCCTTTGCTGCAGGGCCCAGATTACATTACTTTTAGGGAGTGAATATTGTCTTCCAAAAATTCCTAGAAAGTTTTTGGTCACAAACACAGATGTTAAATGAAAGGAAAAGTTACATTTGTGTAACTATAACGGGACTGACTTAACTCTTTGGGAGATCACAGTTGTATCTTCCTAAGCCAGATGGGGACATTTTCAAATTACTTTGAATTTGGCTTCTTTTTTTTTTTTTTTCATTTTACCTGTCATGAAATCAAAATTTTTCCGTTTGTTCCAATTATATCAGACTTTATAGAACCATCTCTCTAAATTTAGTTCATTTTGAGAGAGAATAAATGGACAGGAAGAAACATGGATAAGGCTGTGACAGTGGTTTAGCAGCGCCGAACCTTAGTTCTTAATAAACCTCTTGTCGCCCTCACAGGGCTTCTTCCGGAGAACCGTCAGACTAAAGCTGGCCTACGACAAATGTGACCGTGGCTGCAAGATCCAGAGAAAGAACCGGAATAAGTGCCAGTACTGCCGATTCAACAAGTGCCTCTCGGTTGGGATGTCCCATAATGGTAGGCGAGGCGGGCTCTCACGCTTTCCCCGGCCAGGTCTCCGTTCAGTTTCCTTGTGTGCTCGGAACAGACTGTGTTTTGAATGAATGCGCCGCAGTGTTTAATAATTAAGCCAGAGCATTTTGTGACCGTGATGGCCTAAGAAAATAAGTCTCAAGTGGCCAAGGTCCCACACAGCGCTTGGCATTACCGTTAGAAACTCCCAGCAGTAGGACTTGATATAAGATTCTAAAACCCATCAGAAGTCACTGGGTTGTCACAATATTTGTATTGTTACCTTTGAAGCAAGTGCCATTTTAAACAGCTTAAACATTTTATAAATTCCATTAAACTCAATTACTCTCTAATTTTAGAGCCTGCCCATTACTACAGGAAGGTTTAATTTAAAACAACTAGTTCATAAGAGTTGCTGGTCTACCTCTAGAAAAAGGAAAAGGTATTATAATACAAGCTCACTCGAAGGCTCGCTGTCGTCTCTTTAACCTGAGGATCGATTACATACCCAGTGCCCACAAGCGACCTTAAGCCCATCCTGCTGATGAGATGAGCAGTGGCCTTTTAACCTAGCCTTACAGGGAAGTCCAGGACTTGTGGACTTGGGGTTTTATTTTCATCTCTCCAAGGTGGAAAGTCAAGTAGCGTCGAGAGGCAGGTGCTCCGTCCCTAGCTGAGTCCACTGCGCGCTGTCCGGCCCCTGCTGGCCATGGGTTCTGCGCCGCACCGCTCGTTTCTGTTTGTTCCCACTGTTCCTCTCTCACCCCCAGCAATTCGGTTTGGACGGATGCCAAGGTCCGAAAAAGCAAAGCTGAAGGCAGAGATTCTTACCTGTGAACACGACATAGAAGATTCTGAAACGGCAGATCTCAAATCTCTGGCCAAGAGAATTTACGAGGCCTACTTGAAGAACTTCAACATGAACAAGGTCAAGGCACGGGTCATCCTCGCGGGGAAAACCAGCAGCAACCCGGTAGGCATCTTTGCTGCTGTTCACTGTCCTGTCTGAGTGTCCCCACCGCCCACCAGCTAGGGTCCGAGGGGGACAGCCGAGGCAAGTGTGGCTACCTGGCAGTGATGTCTGCCCCCGAGGCAAACCAGACCAGGGAGCGCAAAGGTCGCAGTCAGAAACCCTGAAGTGTAGCTGAGCAACACTCCTGTCCTCTGGGTTCCGCCCGCCTCAAAGCCCCTGGCAGCCAAGCTCTTAAAATGACTATACAATTAATACACCAAAAAATCTGGTTATAGTTTACCAGATTCTCAGGTCATTTCTTAAGTGCATTTTTAAAAATCCCTACTTTAGTGCCGGACAATGAAACCGTTCACTTCCCACTTGGGACATGCTCTTGGCAATCCTTTCTCCTGAAACTGCCCCCCCTCCAACCTCTCCCTTCCCACCCTCCACCTCCCACATGTTCTTTTCCTTCCACGAGAAGGCAAGGACATCTCAGGGATTAGCAAGGCTCATGGGTTCACAGAAACTTTATTGTCTCTGGGGACAGCTCTGTGCTTTTTCAGTAGCAACGAAGAAGACCCCTTGTGGACCCCCCATTCACCCACCTGCCCCACCTGGCATCATCCTATCTCCCCCCCAGAGCCACTAGGTCTTTGTCTCCATTACAGAACTAATCTCAGAGTCGCATTCAAAGAGGAGGACGGCCCAAGGTTGGCAAACAAATATTTTGCCTTTTTCCTCTGAGCATGGTGGAACAGGTTTAATGTGTACTAATGAAGAGCTTGAATCAGCCCTTACTGGGAAATGCAAGCTGGAATTTTTAGTCACAGGAAAATAAAAGTATTTCACAAGCTACTTACTTTCATGAACAAACCAAACCTCTCTTTTACTGAGTCTTTTAATTCTTCAGTGGACTCCCCAATTAAATAGGCTGAGGAATTTCAGGAGGGTTCGGGCAAGCTCTGTTGAATTGGTAAAGCCACACCCAGGCTGGGCAGCCCCAGAGGCTTGTAGAAATGAGACCCTTCCTGGATCACCAGGCTGAAAGCAGAGTAACCTTTTAACTTTGAACTTCTAACCCAGAAATAATTTTTATAGCCCCAAATTAGAATAACCAAATTTTGAACTCTTCAGGCCTTTTTAGTTCTTCTGAGATTCTCTATTTCTTGCATGGATTTTCAGAATTTAAAGCAAACTCCAAAGTCATCTTTCCTCTTAAGCAGACACTTGTGTGTGACAGTAATTCAATTCCCACAGAGTGCCCTCTGCCTCCCCCACCAAGGTCTGCAGGCTCTTGGGAGGGGCCTGTCACCCCTGTCCACAGGCGCTGAAGTCTGGGCCATTGGGGATCCCACACAGAAACTCTAGGACAGAGCTCTGCATGTGGGTCTCAAGGAAATAAACGGTAGGCCAGTAATAGTCTATGATGGGGCTTCGCTGTACAGGGACAACAGACTTCTTTGTGGAGTCAGGCACCTGCTCCTGCCCTGCGCCCCCAGACCAGAGTACTGTGGGCGCCAGTCTGAAAGGCGCCCACTCTCTGCCTGTGATCACACCGTTTGCTCTGAGCTGGGTTCACGTCCCACCTGTGTCCTCCGCGTGGCCCTCCTGTCTCCCAGCTTTGGCCCTGACCCATTCACCTTAACCCGTGCTCACCACTTCATAACCTTTTTACAAAAGTTCCAACCTGGGGCGATGCGACGGTCCTCAGTGAGGTTCCCTGTGACCCAGGACTTGTTCAGAAAAGCAGAGTCTGTTTCCCAAACAGCTGAGTTGTGTGCGGGCTTGGGAGGTTCAGGGGAGGGTACGGCTGACGTTAATAGCGCTGCAGAAAGGCCCACCAACCCACCAGGGGGATGTTTGGGGGCTGGGGGTTCATGAATTTGGGCTGTAAACAGATTTATTCACCAGACTGTGAAAATATGAACTTGTGCACAGCACACAGGCATTGACCTGGAGTGAGATGGGGCCCCTGGCCCTCAGCTCAGAGTGGGGCTCGCCTCCCAGCCCGCCTAGGAGAGGCTTTCTCGGGCACTGCCTCGGCAAGGCTGTACGTGCCCCTGCACGCTCACCCACTTGGGCCTGGGATGTGTGACAGACACCCTGATGGGGAAAGAGAGGTGCTGCACACATATTTAATTTGTATGCAGGGCTCTGGTTTGCTAGAAATGGGGAGTGGAATTTATCCTGGCAGTAGACCATTCCTTCGTGCATTCCAACCACGTCCATGGCCTGGGGATGGGATCAAGTGAAGGTCTGTGGCTGACCTGGCCCCGTTGGGGGGCTGGTGAGCCAGGATGGGGGAAGGAGCTGCATGGAAGCTGAGAAGGTTCCGTTGCTTTGGTCCAAGACACTCTGAGCTGAGGAGCAGGGGCGATGGGGTGGACATGACATCTGTTTCCATCTGCTGGGCTGCTTGGAGCCCCTGAGATCTCAGGACCTTTTGGGCCCTGAGTTTCCAGGCCAGAGCGCTTCGGGCACTCACTGCTCCTTGATTTGAGGGTGACGAGCAGAGCAGGGCCGAGGCACAGGGGCAATGCAGTCCTTTCTGAGCTAGCTTCCAAAAAAGGCGCTTTTCAACTGTGTCTTAAAGGAAAACATGCTAATCTGTGTGAGGTGTTAAGAATGTCACAAGAAGACTTAACAAAACAACAAGGTGCAAATGAGACTCTGAGGAGCGTGCACATCAGCATCTTCCTGCTGGTTTTTGCTTCCCAGCAACCAAGGGTTTGCACACGCACACGTGCACACTCACTCACATGTGGGCATACACAGTCAATGTGCACACAGATGAGCACATGTATGTACACACACACACGCACCCAGGTGAACACACACTTCTCAGGCTCAGCTGGTTCTGGTTTTAGAAGCTAGCTGCCCCTCTGAAAAATGGGTGAGGGTGTTCGGTTAAGAAAAACAACCCAACTCATTAGCACAATTTCGATTTAGCAATTCAAATATAAGGTGATGATACTGTAGCACACTGCTGTTGACTGTAACAAGCATCAGAAGTTCGTAAAATTCCAGGGAAGGGGACAGTCTGTGTTCATGTCAGAGATTCCCACATTGCTCAGAATGGTCAGGAATCATCTTCAGAGTCTTTCCATATCTTCAGATACGGAAAAATCTGTGCCCTCTGAGAACGTAATTAAATCTGAGACAAAACCATGAGTGTGTTGTAGCCATGGTGGAATGCCAACTGCGATTTCAACAGAGTGAGGCGTCCTGTCTGAAAAAAAGTAAAGGATGCAGGGAGACTCGTTTTTGACGCGTGGCTGAGAACAGGGTCTAAAACGAGTTTCAGAAGAGGAATTCCAGCATCTTTGGGTCGGGGGCCTCCCGGGTGCCATCCTGGCAGCACAGCCGTTTCAGATGGGTGATGCCTTGTGCCCCATTGGGGGTCTTGCCTGTTATATTGACATAGGACCCCTACTGCTTAACTTGTCTTTAGATTGGAAAACATACTTAATATTTTATATTGTCTCTATAAATATGTAGGAAAACCTAGCCAAACATTTATTAAATAATTTCCCCCAAAGAAATTCTACCAATAATTCACAGTTAAATTTTTCTTAAAAGATGGCACTGCCTAACTTTATATAAAAAATGCCATTTCTGTGTATTTTGGAGCCAAGTTCTTGTAAGTACCCTCACTAACACGCATAGGGCACCAGCAGGTGTAAGCAGGACAGTGTGTCAGGGGAGCCCTCTGGTCTTGATGAGGAGAGATTTGGGGGAACCTAAGCAGCCTTCTGCCCTGAGCTGCTTAAGATCTTTACAACGCGCTTTATTTGAAATGACCGCCGGTGTGAAAAGGTACATTCCAAAGTTAAATATAAGCTGCGTGGATTTTTAAAAATAGTCTTCTCAAGAATGTTTATCAGTAAGGTTAGGCAAATTTTCTAATGGGCTAGTGTACAGCTTCTCTTCAGCTTTAGTTAACACCAGTGTCTCAACGTTAGGGCTTGGTTGAATTTAAATGGCTTCTGATTTGGCCTGTTAATGAGGCCTGCTTTCTAAAATCCAGGTGACAGTTTTGTAAAACTGAAATGGAGTATTTGTTACCACTTAAGTCTCCATTTAGGATTGCGGGTTGTGCATAGAACCAGCCCCTCACCCACGCTGTGGGCATGTGTCCTTCCCTGTAACCCCGCTTAGGAGGGCCGTCCGCTGGCATTCATGCTGTCGTCACTGTCTTGAAATTCTTGATCATTTTGAACAAAGGGCCTCACATTTTCGTTTGGTCCTGGGCCCTGTGAACTATGTAGCCGATCCAGCGCTAGCCCTGTGAGGCGCTCTACCGACAAGTAAACGCTCTGTCATCAAACGCACGGCGACCCCAGCATCCCCCGTCTCTGCTCCTGGCCATGTGCAGGGCGCACTCCTGCTGAAGGCTCTGGGAGGCCCCCACGTCATTTAACTCAGTGTTTCTTGAATTTTTTTGACCACAGAACTTTTTTCTGTTTTAAATTCTACACCTTTCTTTCTACTGAAGATACTTTTAAAAGCCAGTGATTTGAATAAAGTCAAGGTGGCCTAATAGTGTATTTTCTGGGACTCAGAAGACTGCCATCTATCCTTTAAAAACATTTCTCTCGTCCATCCTATAAATATTAATTCCTTAAATTTGAGCCCCGACTTTCTAGGAAGCACAACTGCTCCCCAGCATTCCCAAAACAATGTAATCTGGCCTGCTTGTAAGGTCTCTGGAGAGAAATGGTTTTAATCTTCCTTAATTGGACTTGAGGTGTGTAGCAGTTTGGCTTTGAATTTGTGCTCAGAATGTTTCCACTCATTCACAGGTAATTTAAAAAATAATCCCTTTTCCTTGGATGTGGAACCAAGTCTTTCTTGTCTGACACTGCATTGCAAATTCCAACTCTATTTAGATGTTTCAAAGACGATCCAATACCATTGGACTGCTCCGACACACCCACCCTGCTCGGGTGCCCGGTACACCCCTTGGGTGCCCTCAGGATGGTTTTGTGCCCTGATTCCCCAAAATGCTCTCCTGAGCCCAGAAATAAGGGGACACAGCATGCCAGGAGTCCAAATGCACCACTGAGACGTGTTTTGCCCTGTGGCAGGTGATTCTTAAAGTCACTGGGCTGCTTATGCCCTGATATATGTACTCCAGGATTTGCAGACCGACTGGCATGCATTCTGGCCAGCTGGGTGTTGGTGCCCTTGGTCGTATGACCCACCAGATAGATGATGCCTTTAGGCATGGTGGCATCAAACAGTGGCCAGCCATCTCTGTCCTCTACTAGAACCTTACAAGGTGGCAGGACCAGTGGGTTTAGAAGCAAATGGTATGGCAACATATAGGTGGCCATGGGTATCTGGCATTTGTTCCAGAATGTGGAGCGCCAGTGTGAAGGGTTCAGCCTTACGCACAAGGAAACAAGGGTTCTCCAGGCTTTTCCAGTTTATCCCCAGGGAGCAACGGTTTAACACCGTCTACTTGCTGTAGACAAATGTCAGCTTTCTGAGTTGTATATATTTACAGGGCAGATTTATTCCTCAACAGTATTAGATAATGATGGTTATCTATGACGTTCATAAAATGGGAAAATTAAAAATTATTATAATTAAGACTATTTTAGTAGTAACATTTTAGAGTTCAGAAAATACTGTAAAATATTGAAAGTGCTTCGCTCATCTTCTCATTAGCTTTACGTTGCCCAAATCAGTACTTCACTCCCTTGGCAATGAGACCCCCACTTGGTAGCGGGCAACACTGCTTCTCTCGCTGGTTCACATTGTCACTGTATATCTATGAACGCCTCCTTCTCTCCAGCTGATTTTGCGGTTGTTCAAGGATGAGGATTGTGTTCTGTACATACGTTGACCTTCCACAGGTGATTTAGGTGTGGTGGCCACTCACCAGCTTGTCACAGTTAAGAGGACAGCTTGTCACCCACCTCCTGACTTACTCCAGTGTCTCCCTTGCAGCCTTTTGTTATCCATGACATGGAAACATTGTGTATGGCTGAGAAGACGCTCGTGGCCAAGCTGGTGGCCAACGGCATCCAGAACAAAGAGGCGGAAGTCCGCATCTTCCACTGCTGCCAGTACACGTCCGTGGAGACCGTCACCGAGCTCACGGAATTCGCCAAGTCCATCCCCGGCTTTGCAAACTTGGACTTGAATGATCAAGTCACTTTGCTGAAATATGGAGTTTATGAGGCCATATTTGCCATGCTGTCGTCTGTGATGAATAAAGACGGGATGCTAGTAGCCTATGGAAATGGTTTTATAACTCGTGAATTCTTAAAAAGCCTAAGAAAACCATTCTGTGATATCATGGAGCCTAAGTTTGATTTCGCCATGAAGTTCAACGCGCTGGAGCTGGACGACAGTGATATCTCCCTTTTTGTGGCTGCTATAATTTGCTGTGGAGGTGAGTTATTGATTTAATATGGTGCCATATCACTTATAGCCTCCTATTTTGAAGAATTCAGTAGTGGTAAATCCAGTGTGAGAGGCATGGGGCAGCAGAATGGGTGCTGGTTGGGTGGGAGGGTGTCGGAGCCCCTACACTGCCACTGACTAGAATTAAGAAATACCCCAATATCATGTCATTTCATAGCATATATTACATATAAATATTTGTACATTATATGAATGTGTTCTATTTATAATTGTATATAAATACACATTCTATTTATCATTATAAATTATAACCATACCAAATATATTAGATATTTTACATAATTATTGTAGATTATATAATATATAATATAATATCTACATATCTAATACATTAGATATTTTTATGATTGTGTCATAAGGTATGGTGTATAATGTTATTATGTATTATTTTCTCATAGTATTATGTCCACATTACAGATGGTATCTATGAAGTGCCATACAGATGTTAGTACAAGTGACTGCCACTGTTGGTATATTTATGCTGTTTCATAATGAAAAATATCAGTAGCTAACTGGCAGCAAGTAAAACGTTTGCTTTGCCAAAGGAAATGGATCCCAGTGAAGGAAAATCTGGGCCTCTCTACAGGGAAGCTGGCTCTGCAAGCACCCAGATTTTTGGCTCAGTGTCATAGTCCTTTAAATAGCCCTGCCCCGGGTATAAGAAGGTCATCCCTCTACTGTAAACTCGGCTGACCTTACCCCGCCCTGGGGAGACCACTGGGCAAATGCCCCTGCAAACTACTGGAAGTTGACCACAGAATTGGGGCTGGCCTCGACCCCCCAGACTCCCCGTAAGTCCCTCGAGGCAGGTCCCTGTTACCACTCCAGCTGGGCACAGTCAGGTGGAGGGAGTCATGTTCGGGCAAAAAGCGTAACTGGCAAAGCAATTGTATGTAATCCATCAGTGTCCTTTGCACACTCTAGACATAGTGTTATGGGTAAAAAGCAGTTGCCGAACTATTTATATGTAGTATGATCATAGCTTTATAAAAGAAATTACAATTATATGTCAATCCTAGATACAGAAAAATGTCTAGTGAGATATACATGAAACTTGTATGATGGGATTAAAATTATGGGGGTGGGCTCAGTTCCAAATCATTGTGTTTATTTTACAACCAAAAACACAATGAAAATTCCACATAATTTGCCCCATTTTTGAAAGTCCCAGCAGCAAGTGGAGCTTTGAAGAGAACCACACCTGTTCACCATGGATGGGGGAGGGTATTTTCTGGACCAAGGGTAGGACATGCCATTGAGACTGTCCCAGGGAGTCCGGGGCTCAAAGCCGAGCCTCCCCAGGGACGCTGCCTGGTCAGGAGCAGCGGCCCGTCCTGCACCAAGCCTGAGGCTGCGGCCTCCAGGGCTGCTCACGCCCTGTCCAGCGCACACCGACCCTCCCTCCCGTTCTCGCTCCGCTGTCTTTTCAGCTGATTCATTTCTGAAGGTGCTGTAACAGTGCTTTATACCACAAAACCCGAGTCTGACATAGTCACACTCCTTAAATATTGGGGAAAATCTTGAAACCAAATACCTAGTTTTGACTTGGGAAGAATTTAATTTCACCATATTATGCTCGATTGATTGCTGTAATTGTCATCAGAACGTATAGTTACTCCTACTGTTTTGGGGTTTTTCCCCTGACAGGCGGTAATTAGGTAAATCCAAAATGAGAGGCCATACCGTGAGGAAGCCTGTCAATCAAAGTAGGGCAGTGTAAACATTCTGGACGAGTGTGTGTCCTGTCTGCCCCTGTAGGCCTTGTGACTGGAAAACTCTAGTTCTGTCTTCTGGGCAAGTTGGCAGGACCGAAAAGCAGAGAAGCCTTTTATGAGAAAAGCCATGTAAACTGAGAATGTTCAGTCTCTCAAACTGATGGGCAGCCACAAGGCGTTGGCGTGTGATTTACACACTCACGCACCTCTTCTTTCCTTCGAGGATAGACCGCCCTGGCCTTCTCAACGTGGGGCACATCGAAAAGATGCAGGAAGGCATCGTGCATGTGCTCAAGCTGCACGTGCAGAGCAACCACCCAGATAACGCCTTTCTCTTCCCAAAACTTCTGCAAAAAATGGCAGACCTCCGGCAGCTGGTCACCGAGCACGCGCAGCTTGTCCAGGTAATCAAAAAGACGGAGTCTGATGCAGCTCTGCACCCACTGCTGCAAGAGATCTACAGGGATATGTACTGACTTCTTAGAAATGAACAAGGAAAGGAAACTTGGAGGATTTTTAAAGGTGACGGCACTACGCACGAGAAACGGGAGCAACGCACCTTACACATCCACCATCGTAGCCTTAGGGGATGGAAGTATAAGCTCTAGGTAACCGGGATCCTAGTCCACATTTCTTTCTTTTTTTAACCAGTAATTCTAGGAGCGTGCAAAGTATCAAAATGCTGGTGATAAGTGGCTGATGGTCAGGACTTGGAAAATAGGAGAAGGATGTCTAGCAGTCTGATTTTCACTCGCCTAACAATAATCTGTGCAGATTTCTTTATATCACGTACTTTACCATTGAATTAACCGTTGACCTCAAAATGCAGTCTGTCTTCCCTTTCTGCCGCTTTTTGACTGCTCTGCTCCTTTATAATTTTGAAAACTAATCAGCACTTTCTTTTATAATCCTGTAAATCTAGATGTATCCAAAAGTTAGGTATTTGAAAAGCAGCAGAATATTTATTTGGAAGACTTCAGTTCTGTTTCCTGAACTTGAAGAAAGACAGCATGATGTTTTTTAATCATAGGGTTTAGAATTTCAAAGAATTCTTTGATAAGCTATCAAAATGCAGTGGTTTTGTTTCCAGCTGTTTTCATGGTTGTAACTAATATGTGGAAAAGCCTGTTCCCAGGTTTGTGTGGAAGATGCCAGACAAACCACATCTCAGGACCCTCCCCTGGACTTGCTCATATGCCTGTTTAAGCATTCGTGGTCAGCAGGAACAGACAGACCCCCGGCAGTACGTCAGATGTCCATGCCTCTCACCTCTCTCCTATCAGACCCGAACCACCCCGGTCAGGCTGTTTGGGGGTCATGAGAGTGTTTTCCTGGGCAAGCCAACAAATTATTCATAACTGTTCCTCTGGGGCCTGTGTGTCAAGGCAGCTGCTTGGTCTTTTCCCATGTTGCTTTTTAAAATATGCAGCTTTATTTTTCTAACTCTCAGTGGTAGAATGGAGATGAGACAAATGTGACTTTACAGGGTGGGCTGGAGTTGGGGGTCCCTGGAGAACAAGAGAGGCAGGTGTGAAGCCCTTCCTATGGTGGTCTTTCTTAGTCTCAGGATTCTCAACAGGCTGGTTGTTTTTACAGAGATTCAGACAGTTAATCCCCTGTTCCAATTACATAAGGTGATTTTCCAACATCTGAAATATCTGTGTCAGCCTTAAAGACCAACTTTTCAACCTCGGCACAGTTAGGAAGGCAGCGTTCATTATGGTTTCCGTCTAGAGCTTATGGACTGGAAATGCACTTTCTGCCCACGCAGTAGATCAGTGCCCCATCAGAGTACTTGGGCTCAGCCTGCCAGGACCAGCGCCTCCATGGGATTCACCAGACACCTGGTGGTGGGCAGCGTTTATGGCTTGGCTGTACCCTGGATGCGCCCCACAATCTTGAGAAAATTTGGCTTTAGAAGGTTGTTATTATTTTGCTGGTAAACAATGATGGGATTGAAATGGATGCAGCTCCTGAGATGAGCTTTATGCAAATGAGAAGTAGAGGGAACAGGAAATTATGGATTTCAACAAGAAAAAAGCAGGAGTTAAAATAGCTCCTTATTTCTCGCCTTCTGAAGTCACAGTCAAGCTGATGGAAGGCCCAGGCTCTGCATCAGGGGTGTCAGTGAAGCCACAGAGGGGGACACACAGATCTCCGCTCAAAAATCACTTGACATTGTTCACTTTTACTAATGGGAAGAAAATCACATGTTCCCACTCATTCTAAGGAAGAGTCATTAATTGCCACTCAGAATGTTTTGGGTCACCTACTTGAAGATTTCTCAGAGCATTAGTAGTCAGATGTAGACGAATTACTCACTAGTCCCACAGACTGTAGATTTCAAGTAGGAACTATTAGAGGAGTCCTAGGTTTGGGCAGACAACAGTGTAATGTACAGTGGGAATGCTGGGCGGGTTCAGGAAGCTGCAAACGGCCTCCTCCCATGGGGCTGCAGGGTGGGGCGCAGCTCCCCTCCTCACCTCCTTGGCCTCTTCTGCAAGCCACTGTTAGACCAATGGTGCCGGACTCTACAGAGGCCACGACACCCTCCACCCCCACCTCCCCGGCTCCAGCGCTGAGAGGGCGAAAGGGCACATCCAGGACACGCAACCAACGCCCCAGCCAGCCTGGGCTGCTCCACCTGGTCCCCGAGCACATCCCTCCTCCTCTGCCTCCTGGGCGTTTCCAGCTGGCTGTCCCACTGCTGAATTGTCCCACCACCCTGCCTGCAAGCAGGCTGAGGGCTTCATCTGCCCAAGGTCCACCATTGGCAAATGTGGGATGCGCCCCACTGTGTCGGCAGGAGCTGGTTCAGGAGTGGTTGGATCCTGTTGCAGCACTAAGGGCCGTTCTTTCATCCCACCTTGCTCTCCAGTTACCCTGTGGCCTTCCTACAACTCTGCTGGCCCTAAAGCATCCTCCTGAAGAGTGTGTCTGCATGCACATAAATAACAAATGTGACATCAAGGGGAAAGGAACTCGGTGCTCAGCGCATTCAAGAACACCCACGAAAGCTGTCCCATTTTAAGGGGATACCTTCTCATTTTAAGAGCACAGAATGAACCTTTCTGCTGGACTGGTACATTTCTAAAACTGGCTTCAAGGGTTGTGCAGCAGCTCAAGGGACAGGGAGGCATCCTAAGATCTGAGCAGAAGCTCAAGGCACAAGTCAAATACTTTGTTTGACGTATGATGAGTAAACTATTAATTTAGCAGTGACCGTTTCCCCAAATCCACAGCATCACACAGCTACCTCATTAAAATATATGGAAAGGCAGTGTTGCGATTAAGGCACACAACATGCCCGGGGCCTTCCCGAGACATCTGCAGCCCCACCGTTTGGGCTGAGGGCGCAGAGGTGCTGTGTTCACCTGTGCTGGTCTGCACTCTGAGAAGGGGCTCCATGGCTTTTTAAGGGAAATTTTGTTGCTTAAAGTGTGCCTCAAAGATGTGCATGTGCAGAAATTGCCACCCTGATCTTGTGAGTGTGAACGCAACCTGGCTTGGGAGAAGTGGCGAAGGTCATGGCCTGTGGGGACCCACCCCGCCAAGGCCTTCCCACTCCTCAGCCGTGCCTGCTGGCCATGATTAAACCTGTCACAGAGACTGCCAGGCGAGGATGGGAAGCGGTGCTTCCGAGCGAACCTTTGCAGGACCCTGACTTTCCAACTTCCCGAGGTCTTGGCCCTGTGCCTGTGTCTGACTCCAGGCACTTCCTGCCTCATGCTCCATTTTTCAAGCCATGGTGACACCCAGGCCAGTTGATACTTAGTGGCCAGATGCAGGGTAGAGGGTATTTCGTCTTGGCCCAATGGCCATACCTGTCTTTGGAATATCTTACAAACTCCCATTTAAATGTGGGCCCATTGTTATGACCCATGAGACTGACATAGCCACCAGCCTGGCCTTCTGTGGGGGCTTCCAGAGTAGTGTCTCTGCGACACATGTTGCCATTCAAAATGCACATCCCACTAGGAGAGCATGTCAGGTGCTCCCAACTCCCCACATGCCCACAGATCTCACCTGTTCTCAAGGCAGGTTCTGTGTCTCCTTTGATTCTCAGCCCCACAAAGGGGAGAGATTGGGAATCAACCCCATTTTAAAGTGGAAAGGCCCAGGGTCAAGACCCAGGGCCGCCAGCATTGGAGGTCTTTGGCCCTGGGGATGGCGTGCTTCCTCCAAATGCCCACCATTGCTGGCCACTTTTGTGGGGGAGCCTGGCCTGATGCAAGTGTTCCTTCAGGGTACTTACTCAAAACCTTTACGTTCAGGATTGACAGTGGTGTCCGTTCAGGGAGGCAAGGAAATTAAGCCACCATAGAAGTCACAAGCAAAGATTGGTGCCACCACCTGAGGGCTACTTATTAAGTGTCCAGATTTCTTTCCCCATACCCAGTTTTTTACAGCATTGGCACTGCCAGCCCAAGAGGCCCAATGCCAGGCTCTGTGTATTTGTTCCTCTTCTTTTAGAAGTGGCCCGACTTCTCCCGACGCTTGTCCATGCCGAGTTGTAGGGATCCTCTGGGATGAATGATTCTCACCAGCCATGCCTTTGCATCGCATTGTCAGTTAAGAGGAAGGACTCTGGCCTTCCTGACACAGACGGTGGGAGCCATCCTTCCGGCCCGCCTCCCAGCGGTGCGGTCGGAAGTGAGGCACCTGAACACCTGCAGTGGGAGGGTTAGGAGGACAGCTCAGCTCCCTGCTCTCTCCACAGCTTGAGGCCCGCCGCCCTCTCAGATCGACAGCGGCCGGCTGCTTCTCACATTTTCAGTTTGAGATGAGAGAGAGAACCATTTACTCCCCAACCCCAAGAAATGGGGGCCATAGGATGCAATCCAGCTGAAATGCATAGAGCCACACCCTCTTGAAATCCTTTGCCAAACAGAACAAACCAAACTGCATCCATGTTCAGTGTCACCTCTTGATTGAAGCAACTAAGAACATCCAGGACTTTAAGTGGTCCCATGGCTGTTAAATGCTTTATTTGCAAAAAAAAAAAAACAGACTAAGAAACATCAGTATTTTTACATCATAGACAGCAAATCAAGACCTGGGTCAGGTTTTTTAAGTTTGAAATTTGTTGGTTAATTTAGGTTAAATGTGAAAACTTGCATGTTTCTCTCCAGAGAAGTTACTATACCAACCTCTCCACCCTAGCCTGTCTTCCCACGCTCAGCACCTAAATTGTTACTGCATCAAACACAGCAGCAGGCAAGCTGGTGCACACACACCACCTCCACTGGCCCTGCCTCATGGGATGCAGGTGAGCCCCAAGGTGGGGGTAGGAGGGCCACCCGCTCCCCTGGCCCAGAGGTGCCCTCAGGCCTCCACGCAACCTTGAGGCAGGGAGGTCAAGCTTCAGGCCCTGAAGATGAGTGAGTGACCCATCGTTTCAAGGTAAAATCATTCACTTTTGGAAAATAATCTTCTTTTTAAAAGCACAGATGGTCTATTCCTTTTTTCAGACCCAAAAAGAAAGTACCTCACAAAAGATGAATGCCACTCAGCACCCTTTTCAGTAAGTTTAGTGTTTGTGTTTGAGTATCACTGTTTTCCTACACTGCGTGGTAGAAAGAGCATGTTAACAGCTCTCTCTTAAATACTGTGATTCTAGTGTTTTAAAAAAATCTTAATACAAATAATAACTTAAAATAATGCATCAAATAACAAACATTTGGAGTATTTTGAAATTAGGTTAATTAACGTGTGTTAATAGCCTGCCTCGTGGACCCTGCTGGAAAAACAGGGGAGGCTCAAGCCACTGAAATGCAATTGCGCGCGTGCACATGCAGGTTTTCACTGCTCCTGAGCCACGTAGGATTTCTTTCCCTGTGTAGATGTGTTCCCTTTGTCACACGTCACAGTCAAGAAGCGCAGCAGGCGAGGCTGCCACAGACCCAGGCCAGGCCAGGCTTCCTGCAGCAGCGTCTCAGGGAAGACCGTCAGCTCTTCCCGGGTAGTAAGTAGCTGTCTGCTCTTCAGGGAATGACTGCCTGTGGGTTATTATTACCAAAGAACTTGGGCGATCTCAAATATTCTGATGGAATATTTGCACCAGCTGGTTCTCTGGCAGCCCCCAGATGGCCGGCCAGGCCTGAAGCGTAAAACAGAACCACAGACCCCAAGTCTCCCATGTTGTTTTCGCCATCTTAGCGAAATTTCTGGTTGATTGTATCTGTACCCCGCGTGGACCGCAGAGCCATCCTGCTGAAAGTCGATGGGGAGCGTGTATGACACACGTCGGATCAGTGCAGATGCCCAAGCGAGACCGAGCCTGGCTTCTTGGCGCGTGTTTTTCATTGCTATTCTTAGGTGCCTTATACTCTCAAAGTATTCAGGGACTGACAGACCCCTTTTTTGTACTAAACAGGAGCAGTTACCAAGCAGGTCTTTTTAGGCAGGACTCTCCTGGGTCTGGGTGGGCATCCACGGCCTCAGGAAGCACGGTATGCAGAGAGCAGATGGAATCTTGCTAGTCACCTTAACTGAAATTGGTAGTGGTTCCAGGTAATTAGAAAATGGCTATAAAATAACTTTGATTTTAAAAATCTTGGTTGTTTTTCCCACTAGGAGATTGAACGGATCATATATATTGATTTATATCCTGAATGTATGGGAACTTACATGTTTGGAATGTCCTACTGTAAGACTGATGAATGTAAAGAGTTAATTTCAGGGTACAGTTTTGCCTTAATGGTTTTTAAAAATAAACTATTTTTTAAAATTATTTGGTGAATTTGGAGTGATGCTGTGAGATGGAAGGTTTAGTTTGAAAACAACCCCACCCCACTCACCGGAGGAGTTGCCACCTGTACACAGAGTCCCTTTCTGTCCTTCAGTGTCCAGAATGGACCTGGGTCAGTGTGGACCCAGAATATGACATCCATTTGTCCAAAGTAATAGGAAGCAGGGGAGGCTTTTAGGATTATGGGCATCTGAAAATAAAGCCCAGCACACAGATGGGTAATAGCCTCGTTCATTCTCTCCTCAGAGGGCAGCTAACATCCCCAGGCAGTGTAAACCCACCTCACAGGAGCCACAAGGTAAGCCAGAGCACGGTCTTCATGCTGAGGAACGGCAGACAAGGCTAGCAGAGTCACTGTGTCACCTTAGCAATCATCATTGCTAAGACAAGGGTGCAGGGGGGTTGGTGGGGGAGGGAGGGGGCCAGGGGGCAGCCGGTGGCCCTGGGATGGGCTTCCCAGGCACCGGGCACCGAGCCTGCTATGGAGCAGGCCAGGCAAGCAACAGACCGGCTCTGAGGTGCAGACACAGGTGGAGGTGGGCAGACGAGGGCATTCGTGCCCTTCGGGTTGGAGCTGGACCTGGGGCTGCAGCCAGAGCCTGAAGGGACAGAAAAGGCTGGAAGCGCCAACACCTGACCTCCTGATGCCCTGCACGTCCCGGGTGCTGCGGAGAACGCCAGCCTCACGAACGCTTTAGGGGGAGGATTCAAAGCACTACATGGTGGTTTGGGTTTTTAATTATAAACATGATGAAGATCAAACATTTTCCAGCATCACAGATGGGTGGGGAGTACAAACCCACCGGACCTCCCAGTCACGTCCCGCAGCTCTTAGCACACCTCGGGCACCTTCCCACACGGGCACCGAAAGCCTCCCTGGGAGCCGCTGCCAAATGGCACCTTTGCCAGGTGAACACTCCCTTGCAGGGACAGCAGCGCCGCAGCGCTGACTGTGGGGGCAGATCCTCTTGCCTGGGCGTGAGCACGGCCAGCATGACCTGGACACAAGCACAGAGGGTCTCCCCACCCGGGACCGGCAGCTCTGAGGCTGGGCCTCATCCACAGGGCCCCGCAGAGCAGCCTGGCAAGGCAGGCACTCCCGCGTCTGATGAATCACACAAATGGCACAAGGGCCTGCACGCCTGGTGGTGTGGGAGCAGGAAGGGGGCCAGGCCCGGCCCTGACAGAAGGCCCAGAGCTCCAGTCCAGAAGAACAGAAGGGCTGGCCCGGCTGGCCGTGGCTCCCTCTGTGGCCAGTTCCTGGCCTGCCCTCGGCGCCTGCACTGCAGAGCCCTGGAGCGCTGGGCTGGCTCACAGGATGTCAGCTGAAATCTGCCCTTTGGGTGTCTTCTCATCCCACCCTGCTGCTGCTGCACCCCAGCGGCACTCAAGTCCGAGAACCGGGCTGGCTGGAAGGCCTCTTTGATGGAACTTTCCTTTTCTCCAAGTCTTGCCGGATTTCCTGAGGGAAGGCATCAATGTTCTCCTGGACACAGGGGAGGCAAAACCTCTTGGAGTAGAATAAACTGCATTCCTGGAAGAAGGGGGGGCGGTAGGAGGCTGAGTAGCATGGAAAGGGAAGTGTGGGGCGGCTTCTTTCAAAGGCCAGCCCTTCATACATGCAAGATGGGGGGCAGGGCAGGGGCCCCAGGACACACGGGCAGCTGAGGGGGGGTGGGGAGGGCAGGGCCCTGGGCTTGGCCGCCACCTTGAGAAGTATGGTCTTCACTTCACAGAAAAAGAAACGACCGGGGAGGAGGGTGGCAGAGGAGCTAGGGTCAGACCTGCAGGCACCAGGGTGTCAGAGGGTTTCTGGCACGTGGGGATCTTTCAGGGAGACTGGCCCAAGGCTGATGGGAGAGAAGCAAAGCAGTGCGGGGGGCCAGGAGGGAAAGCAGTGGGACAGAACGCCTGCTGTTACGGGCGGTATGAACAGAGAAGCTGCAGCATAGCCACACCTGGCTGGTCAGAAACCCTGCATCTGTCTCCCGGTGATCACAGCAGTAGGACAGGGGCCTGACAGCTGGTGTTGGGAGAAGCCGGGGGCCAGGGGGACAGCCCCACAGGCCTAGCCCCTGTGCAGCGGGCTGTGCTCCCCACCCCTTTCTGCCCGTGGGAAGGCAGACCTGATGGTGGGGGCTACCATGGCCACAGGGAGGTTGTGTGGACGATGGCAGTGGACCCTCCTCCTGGCACCGCCTGCTCTGGGCTCTTAGGAGAAGAAAAGTGAGTGAATACTATTTGTCTGAATCAGGCTGCTGTGTTTTGGGGGTGTCTGTTCCAGCAGCCTAGAGTGCGCCTCAGTGAAGACAAGGCCATCCTTCCTACAGCAGGAAAAGATCCATTTCCATGGAGACTTGCTAACAACTGGCGATTTAATCAAAGAATGTTGGAGGTTTCTGGTACCGCACGGGACGCCTCCCTCTGCTCACCAAGTACGGCCCAAATTCCAGGTGCGGCGTTCAAGGCTGCTCTCCGCCTGGCCTCACTCCCCTTTAGTGTTAATTTCCCAGCTGCTGCTCTCCCGCCAGAGGCCTGCCAGGCGCCCCACATCCTGGAACATTCCCTCCTGGCCGCTGCTGTGCGAAGACTTCCTTCGACCCCGTCACATCTCATCACCCTGACCTTTGAGGGACAGAGGCTGACTGTCTAAACATGGGCTGTGGCACAGCTCCCTGTTTGCCCTCTGCTCCTGGCAGAATGCCTGGGGACCTCTCAGCCACAGGGTCACCCAGCTTACGGGGCACCCCCCTCAGCCACACTGCTACACTCCACCTGTCCTTGGGTTTTCAAACAAGCTCACTATCCTGGTGAACGGCCCACACAGCCTCTCCGAGCCTCGGTTTCCTCACCTCTAAGGTGGGCGTAATACTGCTTTGCCCAACTAGGGAATCGGGGGAAACCCCACCAAGAGCAGGGCCTGGCACACGACGGTACTCAAGGAAGCACGGTTCCTCCAAGAAAGCAGCTCACTGTCCCGTGGAAAGAAGGAAGAGGAGCCCAAGGCCATGTCCATGGTTGTAGGAGGGGAAAGAACTATTAGGAGCCGTAGGGGGCGGTGCAGAGGCCCCAGAATCTGTGCTGAGACCATCCACCTGACCCCAGCTTGCCCCTCCGCCGTCCACTACTCCTCTGTTGGCTGCAGGGACCTGTCCATCAGGAGGCAGACCAGCTGGCCTCTGATCACCCCCTGCCCCTGCACCCCAGGGACTGCGAGGGCTCCAGCATCACCATGGCGAGGGGAGGCCAGCTCTCCTGCTGTTCTTGGGAAAGGCTCACACGCGACTCTCCCACGATTATGCACGTGGGGCCCCGGCCACAGGGAGGGAGGGAGGGAAGGCTGCCCACTGCACATGGCTTACCCACCGGGCCCACACACACCAGCCTGCTGCATAAGGTGCATCTGGAACCGAGGATCAGGAATCTGTCCTTGTCTGGGGTAAAGGGGTCCTTCATGACGTAGCTCTCCTCCAGCAGGCTGCAGGACAGAAGTGAAGCCAACGTCTGCTGACAGATGCTCAGCGTCAGCACAGACCCCCGGGGCCTGAACCCCTGTGTGGGCTTGGGGGGGAGGGGCTGGTCCCCGTGCCACCCACCAAGCAGTAGCAGAAAGGCAAGCAATCGGGGGCAAGGCTGGAACTGGAATCAGACCTGCTCTCAGCTGTGTAACAGCCACGGTGGAATAAGCCACTCCCCAGCCAAAAGCCCACACATGCAAGCCCCCACCTTGACTTCCCAGGCCACCATCTGAGCTCCCAAGCCCTCCCCACTCCCCTAGCACAACGACAACCCCTCCCAAGCTGCCTGCCTCCAGCAGGGAACCAGGGCATCTTACACCCTGTGCATGGTGCTGGAGAAAGGAGACCACCAGGCTCTATGGTGACACCCAGGTTCCTGGAGAGCAGAGGAACCCAGCCAGAAGAAAGCCTTGGCCCCCTGCCACTTGTCCCATGTGAGTAACATAATGGTCAGCTCCCAAAATGTGGCATTTGATTTTCAAGATTCCAGTCCCAGGACCCCCTGGCTCTACTCCAGGCCTGCTTTGGGCAGATCCATGGGAAGCTGGTCCTCAGGACTCACTCCCACCAGTGCGAGAGGACGAGGCAGGCAGGTTTCTCGCCAACAGAGTAGCTCCTGAGGAACCAGCAGGAATGATGACAAGGCACAGCCCCAAATGCGGGGCGAGCAAGGTGCCTTCATCCGCAGGTGCTGAGCTCTTCCAGCCGGAGCACCGGTGATGCACTGTGGGCCGGGCGGGCAGGGCCCTGGTTCTTGAAGAACCGCGTGGCCCTCGAGCTCTGCCCCGTGCCTCCCCAGGTCACACCCGAAGCATCCAGAGCCTGGGCAGGGATGGCAGAAAGCACAACACCCAAGCCGTGTGTCACTCAAGCACGGCACTGGACAACCAGTTCTGGGCAGGGGCTGCACGGGCCACTGGCCAAATAAGCATGGACTCACACGATAGACTGGGTGTTGGGGGGTTTCTGTCCCACGTAGCTGTATGGAGCTGTCAGGGCACAGAGCTGGCACTCGAACACACCCAGGGGACGGCACCCTGCCTCACACGCCATCTGCAAGATGAAGAGGCGGGAGGATGCGTGGCCTTCAGAGCCAAGAACTATCCACGTCTCAAGTCCCCCAGTGCGTGCTTCTTTCACAGGGCACTCCCTGCACACAAGGAACCTCAAGTTCCGAGTAAGTTTGGGGCCTGCTCAAGTGAACGTGACATATTCATCATGACAGACTGACTATATGATGGGCCATAAAATGACCCTCAAACTGCAAAAGACTGAAAGCACAAAGTACATTCTCCAACCCCCAAATAAAATTAAAATCAGTAACATGATACCTGGAAAATCCCCAAATATTTGGAAATTAAACAATATACTTCCAAATAAACCACAGTTCAAAGAAGAAATCACAAGGGAAATAAAATATTTGGAACTAAATGAAAACCAAACCAAATTAAAATACACGGAATGCAGCTTAACCACTGCTTAGAGAAAAATTCACTGCTTCACATGTGTAGATTGGAAAAGGAGGTTTAAAATAAATCACCTAAGTTTCTACCTTAAAACGCAAGACAAAAGCAAATCCAGCCCAATGTAGGTAGAAAGAAGCAAATAATAAAGAACAGAATCCATGTCAGAATATAAAGAAAGGAACGCTTCCCCAGTGATTTTATGAGACCTGTATTGCCTGGACATCACTACCACCCTGATACCATTAGCCAGGCAAAGCTACAACAGGAAAACGAGGGACCAATGTCCTTCATGAGTAGAAACACAGAAATCTTTAGCAAAATATGAGTCAACTGAATTCAGTAATATTAAGAAGCCTAATGCTTCATGATAGAGTAGCTTCACCCCAGGAAGGCAAGGTTGATCTAGCATCTGAAAACCAGTGAATGCAATTCATGATCACAACAGAATGAAGAAAACTGCACGATCATTTCAGTAGATGCATACAAAGCATGACAAAACTCAACAGAATTGTCTAAAACTCAAGGCTCTGGGTGGTGCTTCAAACCTAAGGGGCTCCCCAGCTGACTACAGAATAAACCCCTTTCCTTGGCATTTGAGGCCTCTTTGGCTTGGGTATTACATTCCCAGTTACTGCCGCCCTCACCGCCAGGCCCCGGCTCCGGGGGCCCACTTACTGTCCGTCAACCCCCCCCCGGCTCCTTCCCGCCGCCGTGCCCTCGCTCCTGCTTCCCTTCCACCTGCAAGCCTTTTCCCACAGCTCTCCCTGGAACGTCCCTCGGGCTGCCTTGAAGATTTTCCACGTTTGGCTTTCAGCAGCTTACATATGTATCTCCAGGGTTTTTTTTCTTTTGAAGTCATTTATCCTGCTTGTGCTTCTTTAAGTCAAGTATTCGATCTGCGTTTTGGTATCTTTCATTGTTTTTGGAAAATTCTTGACCATTGTCACTTCAACTAGTTCTTCGACCCCATTCCCCCCTCTCATGCTGAGCTTCTAACTGCAAATCGATTAGACTTTGACAGCCCCCCACGTCTGGGCCCTCTCTTCGGGAACCCTGTGTTGGGGCTCTCCGTTTAGGAGCCCTCTGTTGGGGGCCCTCTGCTCGGGGTTTGCTTTTCTCACTGTTATCCCGTTGGAGGGTTTCCTACCGACCCACCGAGTTCACAGCCTTTCTGTCGTGGCTCTGTGCACCCAAACGCCGTGTCCTTACATGCAGCCCTCGTCTGTGTTTTATCTCGGCATTTCCGTGGGGCCCTTGCGGTTCCCGGGGCGCCTGTCCAGCCCGACTAGGGCTCAAGCCCAGCTGTCTGCCCTCGCCGCTGCGGCCCTGCCCGCGTCCCCCGTCCTGCCCCAGCGCCGCGGCAGCCGCCCGGAGCCCCAGCGCCAGCAGGCCCCAGGATGCAGCCGCCGCAAGCCGAGCCCCACGCCGCGCCACTAACCTCGGCCGCGGCCGCTGCGCGCCCTCGGAGCACGGCGCGTGCGCGGCCCCGCCCCTGGCCCCGCCCCCAACGCCCCCGCTCCGCGTCTGCGCCGCACGGGGCAGGGCTGCTGGGCGGACTTCCGCCCCCGTCGGAGCTGCGGGGCCACAGCGGCCCAAGCACGCCCGCCTCTGCCCGCTGACCTGGCTGCTCCGAGCCCGCCAGCTGCTTTCGGAGCCTTCCACCGGGCTCCGCAGAGCCTACGGCAGCGGACAAGATGGGTTCGAAACAATCCCTGTCTTTTCCCGCGACCCCGATAAGCTGTGTGCGCGTGGACGTGTCCCCGCGCTCCTCCGAAAAGCCCCGAGTGGCCTCCACGCCCGTCGTGACCTGAGCTCTCCGCCCGCCCACCGCCCTTGCGTGGCCCCGGGGCAGCAAGCACAGCAGCTTCCTGAGGTGTCCCTGCCTCAGTCGGCCCCGGGCAAAACTGGGCCCACCGCGCCCCTGGCCTCTGCGCCAGTTCGCCGGGCACCGTTATGTAGGGCGCGGTTCTGAAGCCAGCAGGCCTTGGGGTTGGATCTTTTTCCTTAGGGAAATTAAGAAATACAGTTTATATAGGGTATTTTAGTAATTCTGGGAAGTAACGCTACTTTCGGACCTGGGCAAGAGGGACCTCTGTCCTAAGCCCCAGGAATTGGCAAGCACTTTGATTTTCTTACTACCAGACATGACCTCAGTGGTACTTAATCAATAACACCCTTTGGATCAATTCAAAGATTATGTACTGTTGGGTTTTTTCCTCTGGCTCTTCCCAAAGATGGACCATCCTGGTGAAGGATTTCATTTATGACCTATGAATGCCATTAAAAACATTAGACAGTCTAGACGAGTTAGGAGATGCACTATAAGCGTTAAGTGAAATAATATTCAAAGAGCAAATCATGATTTGGGCAGAAATAAAAGTTAATTTTTATCTTAACCTGTCCACAGTTAATATAAGGAAAGTCTTACAAAAATTTTAAAACCTCAGTTTAAAAAAAAATGGTTTCCCAAAAGAAACTGCATAGAGAGAAATTGTGGGAATATAAACCACTTAATGGGAAGAACAGATGTGATAATCTTTTAAAAAAAGAAAAACTACATGTAAAATAAGCACTATATGAAATAATAGAAAGACAAGCCACAGAAAGAAAATGTGCAAAAGATAATGTCATATCTCCAAGAATGAACTAGTGGTTACCAAAGGGGAGGGGTGTAGGAGGGCGTGTGGGGAGGGAGGGAGAAGGGGACTGAGGGGTATTATGTTTAGTACACACGTGTGGGGGATCACGGGGAGAACAGTGTATCACAGAAGGGACATAGTGGGTCTCTGGCAACTTGCTGCACTGATGGACAGGACAGTGTCTGCATTGGGGTATGGGTGGGGACTTGATAATATGGATAAATGTACTAACATTGTTTTTTCATGTAAAACCTTCATAAGTGTATATCATACCTTAATAAAAAATTTAAAAAATAATGTCATATATAAAAGATTATTTAAAATATATAAAGAACTCTTAAAACTCAACTAAAAGAAAACAACCTGATTTAAAAATGGGCCAAAGACAGTATAACACAGAGAAGTCAAGTAGTGACTCTATAGCATCTTACTATGCTGATGGACAGTGACTGCAATGGGGCATGGGGGGAAATTGATAATATGGGTGAATGCAGTAACCATAATGTTGTTGCTCATGTGAAACCTTCATAAGATTATGTATCAACGATACCTTAATTTTAAAAAGATGGAGATAAAAGGCCTATATGTATATACACACACACACAAAAAAAAATGGACTAAAGATCTTGACACCTCCCAAAGAAGATCTGCAAGATGGCAAATAAGCATATGTGAAGATGCTTCACATCATATGTCATCAGAGAAATGTGGACCAAAACAAGGAGATACTACTACATGCCTATTAGAGTGGCCAAATCTAAATACTGACAACACCAAAAGGTAGCAGGATATGGAGCAACAGGAACTCTTATCGCTGATGGGAAACAAAATGATACAGCCAAATGGTATAGTTTGGTGGTTTCTTATAAAACTAAACATACTCTCACCATATGATTCAGCAATTACACTCCTTAGTATTCACCTGAAGGAGTTAAAATTTATTTCCACATAGAAACCTGCACATGGGTGTTTATAGCAGCTTTACTCATATTTGCTCAAACTTGGAAGCAACCAAGGTGTCCTTCAGCAGGTGATGGATAATCTGTGGTTCCACTGGAAATGAGTTATCAAGCCATGAAAAGACAGGAAAGAAAAGTAAATGGATATTACTAAGTGAAAGGCCAATCTGAAAGACTACATACTGTGTACTGTACATACCGTATCATTCTTTTTATGTGTAAAAAAAATAATAAATGGCCTTCAAAAGAAACCTGAATTGTTTTACGTTGTTTTCCTGACTTTATCATCGGCATCTCTATATTTCTTTTCTTGTTACATACATTAACCCACTTATTATTGTCCAGCAATGCTTCACATGGTGGCACTTCTCCTGGCCTCTCAGTTCCTCAGTTTTCTGATGCCCACTCCACTGCGATGGCAGAAGCGGTGCTGTGGGGCCAGGCACCCCCAGCTATAGCTTTCCTGCAAGAACCACAGAGCCAGATCCCCATAGCTCGTTTCTTCATCTGGGTTTTCCCACAAAAGGAGCACGTGTACTTGGTGTGCTGGCTTCAGTTTTCTTCACTGTTACCTTGTAGGAGGCACCATAATGGGTCCTGTATTTACCAATGATTCAAACTTTCTTAGGGCATTTAGCCATGTCATCGCCAACTAGGTGCAAGCCTGTAGTTAACTGCAAATACTTTCATGGCTCCATCAGATTAGCAGAAGGGCGCTGGCGCGCTCTTCTTTCCCAATATGCATAGAAAAAGTTCTGTGACCCTGCTAGACTCCTCACTGTAACCAGAAGTTGAGTCTTGTCTGCTTCATAGGACCCACAACTGCCATCCCTGGTCCTCACCTGCATTGCCTCGATGCTGGTTCCAGGGCCTCCCTTCCTGGGCTCCCAAGGCCTCTCTGTCACTTCCCACTTGGGCCCTGCATTTATGACCCTGTAACTCACACTCCTAACACACAGCTCTGGGTCATGAGATGTTATGCTGGCCTTGTGTCTGTGTGTGTGTGTGGCAGGAGGACCCTCTTCCCACCCCTGGGGCTTTCTTTTTGGGAAAGGAAGCAAACTAATGTAACCTGAGCCTGGAGGGGCCAAGAGTTCAGCCGACTGCTGCATTTGGGGAGCATCTGGGCGCACCCATGCACAAGAGCATGGTCTCTGTCTTGCCTGAGGCATCTGTCTTAGAAGCCTCTAAGGGGAGCCCGCCCAGCACCTGACAGCAGCCCGGGCTTTCCTTCTGCGGTTCCATGGGCACTGGCATTTGTCCAGACTGCAACAGGCCTCTATCAATAAAAAGGAATCATTTGGCTCTCAGGTTTACTTTTCCTTAGCCTGTTCGGAAGTCAGGTGGTAAAGAGAGGAGCTTTCTATGAATGTGTTCCTCATGCAGCCAATGGATGGGCCACTCCCATGACATCCCCGCCAGGGGACTTAGAAAATCCAAGTCTGATCTTCTGACACTGTGAGTGGCCTTGGGAGAGTCAGTAAACCTCCTGGTTTGCTCACGCTGTCAGGACACTAGGGAGCCCACATGTGCGTGTGTGTGTGCACGCGCATGCTGTTCAACTGCAGCCCAGGACTACAGCACCAAGGGAGGAACCCTCACCTGGGGCAAAGCAGTCATGCACCTGGCTGGGCTGCGCCCCTCTGCCGGCAGGAGCCATTGCTGTATATGCCCCTCACACAGAAATCACTCTAAGTCTCTCAGAAGAAATACATTTAATTCTGAAAAAGGTTAAAGTGGCATGTACATAATGGACATACTTACGAGTTAAAAATAACAGCGTCTAGCCCATTTCTCTTACACAATAAACCACATTTTCTTTATTACTCCTGAGTAATCCACAATGCCATAAATAACTAGAAGCTCAAATCCTGGATGTACATATTGCTTTATCCAATATATAGAAGATTTAATATCTTTCAGTGTGAACTCACATTTTTATTTAACAAAAGTCATGTCTCATGGTCAGAAAATGGTACTGAATCATTAACTTGCAGTAGCCCTAAGTAGTAGATGGGAATGTTCAGCCTTCTAACCCTGGTTCCCATCCCTGCATTCCCAAGCAGGATGGCAAAAATCCTGGGACTCCCCACAAGATGGCTCCAGCCCTGGCCCAGTTGGCATGTGGCCGGTGGAGGTGAGGAGTGTGGGGGAGGCTCCACAGCCCAGGTCTGCAAAGGGAACTCCCAGAGGGAGTGGGGGGCTCTGCACGGAGCCACAAGCACTGGGCTCCCTGCCCGAGGGGATACAGAGGAGCAGGAGAATGCTTCTCCCCCGTGAGGTGGGCTGGGGGGCTCTTTAGTGGCCTCCCCCGAATCTGGCTCTCTAACCCTTTAAACTGTTGTGGGCTCCAAAGACACTTAATTCCCCTCCAGAGGAAAATCAACCCAGGACAAGCAGTGTCCTCCCCTCTCCCCAGACCCCACACCACTCTCAGACACCCTCCTTTCACATTCCACAGAGTAGAGGCCAAGAGTTGGGGATCCCTGCGAGTGTAGGGGTGTGCATTGTGAAGGAAGTGGGTAGAAAGCATGACTGAGCACTAAACATTCCTTAATCCCACAAACTGAGCACCTGGGGAAACCTGCCTGTAGATCTTGAAACTGTCACCGATCACACGACGAGATAAACCATTTTCTTTCCGTTGATGTTTCTGGTCTTCAGCCCCAGATAGCGGCGGCTGTTCTTCTCTGGCTGCCCATACAGCATGTCAGCAAAGAACTCAGGTTCATCTCTGGCCTGTGATGGGAAGGACAGAAAGCCAAACATAGTTCTTAGCTGGTGACACAGATAGGTCATTGCTTCCGCTTCATGGGATGGTTCCTCATACAGGGGCTGTTTCATTTCACTGTAGGCAGACAAAATCACTGCCTGAAATAAGCTGATCAATACACAGATCATCACCAGCAGGAAAGATGAGAGGACTAGGACTCCGAGGACTCTGTTGCTGGAAAACTCAGTGTTCTGAAAGGCAGAGATACAATAAGAGAATATTGTCTGAGTGGCGTGAACGACGTTACTGTAGTTCAATTCATGCTGCCCGAATACCAGGTAGCCAAATGCCGTGTACACAAAGAAATACGTGGATACCACTAACACCATGTGGCAGATGCCGGGGAGAGTGGTCTGGATGACCCTCTGAGCCAGACGCACGTCATAGAAGAATCTGGAATACCTGAGGGTCTTCAAAATCGTCAGAAATAACAGGAAACCCAATACGATCCTCATGGTGTGATCTACTTGAGAAACTACATGAAAGGGAATGAAATCCTCAGAGTTTGACAAGTAAAACTGAATTATGCCAGTGGCCAAGAAGTGTTTTCTGAAAAAGAGCACGATCAACACAGTAAATATACATTTTAAAGCAAAGTTGAGCAAATTGTACACACTTCTCATGTAGGAGGCCTTTTCTTGCAGAATGACATAGCCCTCATCCACGAGGTAGGCTAAAAAAAAAATGAGAATGACCACGTACAAGTAGATTTCTGCTGAAGTCTTTCTGTTGAAATCAGCAAGTGAGAAAGAATGTGTGGATAGGCTTGTGTTTACAATGCCTAACTGAGAAACCTCAAATATGACTGAAATGCTACAGAACAGATTTACATCTGGGTTGAAAGTTGTTAGTTCCAAAATCACAGCCCATGTATTCTCATCAAGCCAATTGCTTGCTTGGAGTTCCTCAAGCCTCAGTGTGGAATTAAACTGCTGCTGATCGGGAAAAAAATAGAACACATACCCTCCTGACCCGTAGGTATGTAAAAGTCCGTGGGAAGAATACACCCATTTCTTTTCTTGCGGCTTATAAGTAAACCCTGCGGTATTCTTGCCTGCAGCCCTCCTGACAACCCTCTGCCAAAAGCTGGCGTAGTTTTCTGTGTCTTCTGGGTCAGTGCCGTACTTGGGGTGACAATGGATTTCTCTTTCGATGCTGTTTTGCATGAAGTTTTTGGCAGGCAGACATATTTTTTCGCCGGGTTTTGCCCTTACTTGCCTCATCAGTGGCAGCCCAAGGATTGTGGAGGAGCTGCCGGGAAGAAACGTTGGATTCAGGTCGTTGTGGAACAAAGGCAACACCACACTGTGCAGCCAGCTGTAGATGTCCTTCACCTTGGTCACCGTTCCAAGCTCCATGGAGAACTGACTGCGGATGAACTGATTGTAATGAAAGCTGTCGGTGTGGTGCAGGAGGGCAACCAGTGTCCACAGGAGGGCCAGGAAAGTGAAGTGAGTGAGAATGCAGCTCAGGAACAGGAGAGCTCTCTTCTTGAGCCTCTTTTTTCTCTGGAATATCCTGAGCTCATCCTCTGTGAGGGGCTGGTACATCCTCGAGCCACGGACCTGCAGGATGCACTGATGGAGCCTGCGCATCTCGTCTGGGCTCAGCTGCGTGCTGTGCAGCTTGATCTTGGTATAGCGATACTTGGTTACCCATGAAAGGTTTTTACAGTACTTGGTCTTAGTTGTCCTGAAGCCTGACAGAAGTAGGATTTTAGATGGCTGCTCCAGAAAAACTGACTGACAGCATGAACAAAACGATGCAAAGAGCCATTCGATGGACTTCTCATAGCCGTAAGTCAGTCCATAAAATACAATAAAGAATGAGGATATGCTGGAAGTGGCAAAGACCAAGAACCATGCTATATAAACACACCACCAAGGCAGAACGATCCTGGGCTTCTGGAGCTCAGTAGGATCCGGCTGGGAAGATGGGTCTGCAGACTGAAAACTTTGATTGTCTTTTATGTTTCTGTTGTTGGCATTTATATTTGCTTTGCGAGTGTGGGAGACCTTGCTTTGTGCTTTCTGGGGCTGGTGCCCTGTTTCCGAGGCTGCCTGGGCAGGGGGCTGCTCGAGTCCAGGCTTCCCCTGTGATGGGAGCGGGTTTGCCCCGCTGCGGCAAGCCTCGGCAGTTTCATGAGTGTGCCATTGTTCTAAATGTCCTTCCCAGCGTCCACCTGCCTCTCGCACCAGGGGCTGCTTCTGAGGAGGCACCTCGTGGAGAGTCACCAGGGGCTCCCGCTGGGAGTGAGTGAACAGAAAGGTGATTATTAATTGCACAGGGATTGTAATTAAGACACTTTCCAACCCTATCACCATGGATCTGATGTACCACCCCTCTTCTGGCTCAGTTTGTTTGTTTAGATTAAAGAACATAATGTTACACATGAGGGAGGATAGCAACATTGCTAAACAACAGGACAACCTCTGGAGCCTATTGAATTTGTTAGGAACCATACCAGCAAAAATAGAGACCCACATGTGATTTTTCCTTAGCTTATAAGTTGCGTTTATCAGGAAAAAGTCCTTTCTCTTTAGAGGCTCATCTGGGTGGGTGACATGAAATGTCCTGTCCACAGAGGTGTCAACAGAGAGCCATTTCCGGCACACGAACAGCCAGATTTGTCTGTTAGACAGATTTTCCACCTTGATTCTACTTAAATACCAACTGGGGGCTTTGCCCTCATTGTTGTGCCACACGTGAATGGAATGGATGTCTCCCAAGTCACATTTTGTTGTTAGGAGGAACGTGTTGACGCTTCCTCGGTAGAGAGTCGTAAAATGTGGATGGCTTAAACAGTGCGCATTGCTGGTGCTTTCTGATCCTCTAAGTTGAATAAAGACATTGGCCCTGGTCCCGGACCCCCAACGGCTTCCTGTAAAAACAGTGACTAGGTAACATATGTTATCATAAGGATCATTGTCAGGAAGAATTATCACATGTTCCTGAAGAAACTGATCCATTTTATTTCTGTGCAAGGTCCAGAAAGCAAGGACTATGTATATGAGCATAATGAAAAGCACCGTGAAGAGGGTCACGGAGTTGTGGGTAATGTTCTTGATGACCTCTAACCTTAGGTCCACAGGATTGGGGACCACAATCACCCTGGCTGTCAGATAGCGGGTGCGCAGGCGAAGGCTGGCTAGTTTTATTGTGTCCAGCTGCCGCCGGGCCCGCCCCGGGCTCTTGCAGATACAGTGCACTCGGCGCCACGTGGTCTTCTCCCCAAGAACACAGGTGTCTTCTCTCCAGTCACTCTGGATCCCATACATGTCCAAGCAGTGAACACTGAAAAGAGAAATTCTCACTATCTTGTCACTGGGCTTCATGACAAAACGAGGCGCCTGCAGAACCATAGTTATGACACTCTCGGAGGTGCGGCCTCGCTGCGCTACGACTTGCAGCAGGGACGGTGGAAGGCAAACCACGCGGGCCTGCTTAACTGTGCAAGCTGGGTCAAACAGGCCGCTCTGGTTGGCAACTGGAGGGATGTCGTGGGGCACGAGGAAGGTGGCGACCAAAGCCATGGGGGTGACCTCTCTGCCTGCATACACCAGCACCGTGAACAGCACTGTCACCTCTGTCACGATGTGAGCCAGCACCTCCCGGACTGCTCTGCTGTCCACCTCAAAGAGAAACCGCCCTGTCGTCATCTTCAAGGACCCATCGTCCTTACTGGGCTCGTCATCAGGTCCCACTGTGAGATTAAAAGCTGCAAAGCTCAAGTTTTTTCTGACCAAGTACACTTCCGCTACATCAGGTGTGATCTCTACCACGTCACCGTTAGCTGTGGTTCCTGTCATTCTGAATCCCACCACCTCTGCCCACCTGTTTTCTGGATAACTTAGCCAAGGAAAGGGGTCATCTGCAAACTCACAAAACATCATCGAAACTGGAGCACTCTCAGGCAAGCTGGGAACGCTACTGACATTCAGTGTTGGATGGAAACAATTCCGACTGTGTTTCTCATTGCTGGAGGACGTGGTAACATCCCACTTTTCAGTTCTCTTGATGTACATGTTCACGCTGGCAGACGTCATGACGGTGGTTTCGTTCCCCGGCACTTTGCCTGACAGTATCGTGTCTGCTAGCGATTCCAGGACATGGAAAGGCTCGTGGGCCACATGGTGGCGAGAAGGCAGTTTCAGGATATTGGACAAACTTGTTAGTGTCCCAGTGCTCACGGTTTCTATTTGTTCAGAGCTGATGTATTTATCCTTCTGTGTATACTGTTGTAGGGCTTGATCTGCTTGCCAGGTCCTCACCGTGGCAAGTTGCCAAGACACTGGAGTGAATTCAGAGGTTTTCTGGGTTAACTTAGTAAGAGCCATAACTACCTGGCTAATTTCCTCCAAAGTGCTGACAGGAAGAACGAAAGACTGATTGACAAGGTGTTCGCGGAGTCTGGCTTTGTCAGCTTGCAGAGTGAATTTGCTCATGCTATTCAAGATGGAAGCTGCTATAAACATTAAATAACCTGCAGGTAAAAACTCCTGCTCTTGAAGCAAAGTAGATAGTGATGAATTCGGTCCCACAGTGGACACGTGTAACTGATGCAGCACGGTCTCTGGTGAGATTTTGTCAGTAGGAGCCCGCACAGTGGCATACAAAGCCACCTGCGAAAAGGCCCCTAGGGAGTCATACACCTGAGTGTATATCTTCATGGCATAATGATCAGCCGCCACACCGACAGGGAGAAAGGAAGGGGGTGATGTGGACTCATTCCCCAGATACAGGATGGCCCCTAAGGTGTTCTCTGTTAAAGAACTGATTTCACCAAAACCATGCAAATCAGAAACTATTATTTTATATGTAAGAGGGATGTTCTTATCCTTAAAATTATTACACTGGACCACAAACTTGGTAAAAAATGAAATGCCTTTAGCTGGATTAACCTTGCATTCCCCAATTTCAGGGACGTGGTTAATGATAAAGGAGTACCTGAGGACCAGGGCCACCCCACTCCACGTTGCCAGATGCAGAGAAATCCAAAATCGATCTTCCAAAAAATGCTGAAAGGCAAACGCTTTTATAGACAAATAAGCGCTATTCCTCCCCGTGGTGGTTTGCCCCACCCAGTCAAATGCCACCTCATCATCTGTGGGCGACAGAACTGACCACTGATAGAAATCATGCCTTGCAGCACAATTTGTGCAATTTAGAGACAAAGAAAATCTGTCCGAGGTAATCAAAACTGTATCACAATTTTTGATACATGAAATAGTTGCAGTAGGAGCTGGTCCCCGGAGCACATGCACCCTTTTGTCAGAAAATGCTCTTCTGTCACCCTTCTGTATCACCATTCTGAAAAAATACACCTGGTCACCTTTCAGCGTTTCTGGCAAGAGCGTTAGTATGGGGCCCGAGGCCCACGTCCAGGCCAAGTCAGCCTGCTCTGGGAGACAGACTTCCTCGGCACCCAATATTTTGTCTCCCTGGTAGTTTCCCGGATTTGTGGTACAGTACCAAAAAAACTGGAGTCCCTCCAAAGGGTCATCTGCTTCTGGATCAGAGGATGTAGTTCCGTTCAGAATCAGCTCATCTGTGAAATTAACTGCTGTGCTGGAAGGCCCGAGGATAACTGCGTTCAAGGGACTTTTAATGACGACGACATAGATGTTATCGGAGCCTTTCACCAAAGGCCTTTCGGGATTCACCGTGAGGATGGTCAGTGAGAAATTAAACACGTACACCCCCAAAGATAAAGAATTTTTAGGGATATACATCTCCCTTATAGATTTCCCCAGCCGGAGTCCTCGTACTTGCAGAGGTTTGGTCCAGTCTGGCCGATCAAATATCGAGGGAACGGAAAAGACTTCCCACTGCTCCGCCAAATTCTGGGCAGAGGCGCAGACATACCGAACGGTGGCAATGAGGGTGGCTTCCATCTTCCTGGTCAGCAGCAGGGGGGCCCCTTCTTCGTCCCTATTGATCTTTAGCTGGTGGATGTCACAGGGCGCATCTGCTGGTAACAGACGGGACACTGAAGACTCGTTGGCGTGGGGCTTGCTCGAGTTGTCAGCGTCTCCAACACCAGGCGGAGGCTGGTCCGTGGGACACTCGGTCCCACTCGGTCCGTGGGACGCGCCGCCGGGCAGGTCGGAGCGGGGCGGCACGGGGGAGGCCGGGCCGGGGCGGAGGGCCCCCTCGGGCCGCCGCAGCCAGCGCGGCAGCGGCAGCGGGGCGAGCCAGCGCAGGGCCCGGCGGCCGCGGGGCGCCCGCAGGCGCAGGTCCACGTGGCTGGGTACAGCGGTGCGGCCCGGGGTTCGGGGGCTCCGGCTCCCGGCGGAGCGCGGTGCGGTCAGGGCCCTGCGAGGAGCCGGGGGCGGCGGGGGGCGGCCCAGCCCCGGGCCCAGGCCCAGGAGGAGCATGAGGAGCACGAGGGGCGCTGGCCGGGGCCGCATGGCGCCGCCGCCGGGAGCGGGAGCCAAGGAGGCAGGCGGGCCAGCCAACGGCCGCGGGCGCGCGGGCCGCGGGGGCTGCTGGGGTCCCTGGGCGCCACCCGCGGGCAGCCCCTCGGGGCGCACCCCAGGCCCCCGGGAAACGCGGCCACGAGACGCGTGGTTTGGGGTCTCAGATTTTGCTTTCCGGTTGGACTTAAGGTGAAGCCCGAGTCACCACCGTCGGATCCTCCTCCTTTTCCGGTGGAAGCGCTTAGTGCTCTGGGTGTCCCTTCCGACGTGGCCCAACCGCGTCCCGCACATCTACGGTGTATATTGGTTGCCACTCAATTAAAACTGTTGGGAGTTCCCCGTTTTGGTTTTGCCCCACGAATTAAAGTGTGTAGTTTAAATTCCATGCATTTGGAGTTTCCCTGAAAAACCTAATGGTCATTGATTTCTAAGCTAGCCCTGTTGGGGTCAGAGAATACATTCTGTATGATTCTTATGCCTGTAAGTGTGTGGAGACCTGTTTGAAAGCCCATAGTGTGGTCTATGATCCACATGCACTTGGAATGTGCATTCTGCCATTGGGTGGAGGGTTCTGTAAACGTCAGCCGATCCAGATGGTAGCGCTGCTTGGAGTATCTATGTCTTCTCCGAAATTTTGTCTCGTTTTCTACCCGCTGCTGAGAGAGGGTGTTAATCTCCCGTACTGTGGCCATGAATGGTCTATTTCATTCTTCATTGTCAGTTTTTGCCTTGTCTATTTTGCAGCTCTATCAGATGTGTAACCATCAGATGAATTGCCCCTCTTATCATTAGAAATGTTTCTCTTTATCTCTAAATTTTGAAGTCTATTTTTACCTGATATTAAAATAGACACATTATGACAATTGTACCCCAAAAAACAGGAAAAATTTTAAATAAACTAGCCCCACTGTCCTTCTTAGGCTCACTGTCTATATGGCATGCCTTTTTTCATTCATTTGCTTTCAGTTTATGTCTGTATTTAAAGTGTTTTTTTTGTAGGCAGCATTTAGTAGAGCTTTATTTTCCACCCACTCTCTCTCTTCCTGAATGCAGGCACCACAGAGAGGCCATGTCAGGACATAATGACAAGGGAGCTGTCTGCAAACCAGGAAAAGGGCCCTAACCAAGGACCTGACCATGCTGGCACCCTCAGAACCCCAGCCTCCAGAGCCGAGAAATAAATGTTCACTGTTTAAGCTCCCAAGTCTATGGTATTTTGTTCAGCCTGAGCTAAAACAATGAGAAGTCAGGGCTAGAGACTCAGACGGAAGCCATCAGAGTTCCTGTAGGCAGAGGTACAGACGGAGAAGTGGACAGACTTGAGTCCTGTGGCATTTAAAGGGCAGGCCAGCAAGGAGGTAGAGAAGGAGCCGCACAGGGGCAGGAGGAGAACCAGGGGAATGTGGTGTCCTGGAAGCTACTGGAAGAGGTGCTTTAAGAAAGAGGGTGTGGCTGGCTGTGTCAGCTGCAGCTGAGGACCAGGAGGATGAGGTGGGAGTGGTAGCTGCTGGTTTGACATCAAGGACACTTTGGTGCCCTAGACAAGACTGTGTCAGCAGCATCGTGGGGCAACCACATACAACTCTTGGGGCAGGTTTTGCTGACGTGGAGAGCAGGGAAGTAGGGCAGCAGGCACAAGGGGAATGATCAGGGTGCTATGAAACATCTAAGATGTATAGGAAGATACGAAAAATAATGAGCCCATGTGCCTATAGCCCAATTCAGTGGGAGACTTTGATGTGCTTCCAGAGAGAACCCGGTGCCCGTGCCGGTCTCCTCACCGTTTCTTTGCTGTTGACATTGGAACAGTGGCTTAGTAGTAGATCATCCTGCATGTTACTGAATGTACGTAATGCTACTGTATTGCATATATTCCTCCACAGACTGTAGCTGTGAGTGAGCATCGTCGGGTTGATTGAGGAAACTTTAGTTCATTCTTCGCAACTGCGTCGTTGTCTGTTGAGGGAACAGCCTACAATTCATCTGTTCATCTGATGACACTCAAGGTTGCTTTCTACGTCTGTCTATAAATAATGTTGCTAAGCTCCCTTGGGCCTGTTCCCTCATTAGGGTGAGATGAGGTAGGGAACCTGTACATCAGATAAGCAGGTCTCACATTTTAAGAAATTTTGCCCCCCTGCCCGCACTCCTGCTGACGCACTGTGTGAGGATAGTTCTTTCCCAGGCCTTGTGTAAGGAGTCCTCTCTTCACTTTTTGTGAAAAAGTAGAACTGTTTTTCAGTCTAATTAAAACGTCCGGGTCCCTGTAAGGGTCAAAACTCAAACTTCCCTGTATGTTAAACTCCGCCGCTCCCCAGCTCGGGCCTTGCCTCTCCAGCCCAGGCCACCCCTGACCCCCAAGGTGGAAGTAAAGGGCCAGCACCTGTGCCACCTAGGGGTGGAATTGTTAGGACATTCTATTTCAACTTTTTGAGCAGTCACCTGTTTTCCTCAGCGGCTGCACCATTTTACTTTCCCACCAACGATGTCTAGAAGTCCCAGTTTCTCGATGTCTTTGCCCACACTTAATCTTATTAATCTTTTTTTTTTTTTTAATTCTAGCCATCCTAGTGGGTGTGAAGTAGCCTCTCATTGTGGCTTTGGTTTGCATTTCCCCGATAATTAATGATGTTGAGCCTCTTTTCAGGTGTTTACTGGCCATTCGTATCTAATCACATGCTCTGCTCCTTAAAATTGGGCTGTTTGTTGTCTTCTATTAAGTTGTAAGAATTTTTACATGTATTCTGGATACTAGACTCTTTGCAATACGTGATTTGCAAATATTTTCTCCCATTCTGTAGTTTGTCTTTTTATTTTCTTGATAGTCCTTTTGACACAGGAACATTTTAAAATTGCGACGGAACCCATTTTTATGTTTTCTTTTGTTGCTTGTCTTTGGAGTCATATATAAGAGACTATTGCCAAATCTAGCATCACGAAGATTTACCCTTAGATTTTCTTCTGAGGATTGTATAGTTTCATCTTTTACATAAGACAAGTAATAGTTTAATGCGATATTTTGAAAATCAAAATTAATGCCAAAAGTCCATGGTGAATAAAACATCAACATTTAAAATAAGGACAGGCTCTGACGCTGCGCTGGGACAGCGCCCTGGACGCCCACCCTGAGACAGGTGGCGAGGGTTCCATTAAACCTGGCCGGAGCAGCCCGGGCAGGGGGTTTGCGGCTCAGGGCAGAGCTCGGGTGGAGAAGTGGTACAGCAGGAGAGGACCGGAGGCCTCGAGGGGGAGCGAGAGGGCTGGGGCCCCGGGGCTCCGGCGGGGTGGCACAGGCAGGCTCCTGGGCTGGTGACCGCAAGTACCCTCTCTGAGCGCGCTGTGGCTTCCGAGTGGGTGGCAAGGGTTTGGCAAAGGACCGTGTCCCCGGGCTCCCCTGCCTCCCAAGAGGGTCCCCGGCAGGGACGACCCCCCGAGGGGCTGGGGAGGGGGTGGGAGGCAGGCGCGGGGAAGGCCGGTGAGGCCGCCCGCAGGCTCCCGAGCGCCCCACCCGCCGCTCGCCTCCCGCCTCCCGCCTCCCGCCGCTGCTGGGAGCCGCCCCCTCGGAGCCGCCGGGGCCTCTGCCGGCGGGCGGGTCGTGCCCCGCCGGCCAGTGAGCGAGCGGCAGAGCGCTGCCGCCGCACCCCGCCCGGAAGGCCGCCGGAGCCGGACGCGCCCTGGGCCCCATGGCCGCGACCGCGCCGCTGCGCGACTGCCAGGTACGCGGACGCCGGCCCGGCCCGGCTGTTTACCCCAGCGCCCCGGGGGTGGCCGGGCGCCCGGGCCGGCGGGGTCCCACCCGCACCCAAGAGGCGGCCGGGCGTCCTGGGCGCATCCGCCGGACCGGGGACCCGCGGCGCGCGCCGGGTCCCCGCAGAGACCGCGAGCGGGACCTCCTGAAAAGCACTAACCCAGGCGGGGCCCAGCATCCCCCCAAGCCGGCCTCCAGGGCAGGGAGCCTGGGCCCGGGCCGCAGAGGGGAAGGCGGAGTTAGAGGAGCCGGGGCACCCGCCCCCAGGCCCGCAGGACACCTCGGCGGGGCCCGCTGTGCCTGCGGGAGTAGGGGAGACCCGGGTCGGTGCGCCGCGCTCAGGCCTCCGCAGGCCGGGCTGTGACAGCGCCCTTCTCAAGATGTCGGTCCGGATCGCCCGACCAGGTGCAGAGAAGAGAGGGACTGTTTCAGTGGCTGGCCCACAGTGCGCGCCTTGTCAGTGCCTTGCACGCCAGCGCTGGACCCCGCAGCCTGATCAGGGACTCCTGTTTACTGAGTGTCTGCTCCCGGAGGAAACTTCACAATCAGCCGTGCCGCTACCCGAGCCGCATTTCACAGAGGGATCACCCAGGGGTCTGAAGGAGGCCCCCCGGAGGGCACAGCTATCTAGAGGCCTCTGGGTTTTGCACTGGCTTCCGTCCCACCCAGGGGTCAGCTGTCTCAGGCTTGTACCATATCTGAAATCTGGGAGGCCATGTCTACCTCGCAAGGCCAGGTCTTACAGAAACCCATTCCTGCAGTGCTAGGCATTCGGAGCTCTTCCTGCTCGGGTTGTGGTCTGTGTGTTCATGATGGGAAGACTCCATGGAATAAGGTCCTGATAATCCCGCCTTGCTGTGTGTAGGCATGGAAGGATGCAGGACTCCCGCTGTCAACCCCCAGCAATGAGGCCTGCAGGCTGTTTGACGCCACCCTGACCCAGGTATGCCCGCTGACGGAAGGGGCGGCCCTTCTGTTTTTTTGTAATTGGCAAATGCTTTTAATTAATTTAAAAAGTTTTGGGCACATCTTCCAGCTGCATTTATTGATGCCCTGAAGTAAATGGTATTTACACGGGTCCATGGCCCTGCTGCACATTTCCATTGCCTAAGTTCACGGCCAGGCCGACGAGTCCGGGGATGTAGTCTCCAGGAAGAGCTGGGTACTGATGGACGTGAGTAGGCACAGGACTCGAAGCTTCCCAGGTTTATCCGCACTCCTGTCTGGTGAACAGTGAAGGCATTCGTGCCATTCCCACCCAGATCTCCTGGTAACCTTGAGGGCAGTAGGGCTCCATGAGGACCCAAACATTCTTCATAACACTTTGAAACATCCTTGTACGGGACCAATGGCTCAGGCTGAACCAAAGCCCCACAGCCAGTAACTGGGAAAGTGGTGGATGATTTTTTAAGCTTCCTGGTGATGTTAGCGATAGACTGCAATGGGATCTATGTACTCCGTACCCCAGTATTTGGGAATGTGTGGGGATCATCTCTGTCGATGGCTGAGAGGCCCCTGTGGTGGCAGGCAGACAGCAGTGGTGCCCCCCAGCCATTGTCCCCGTGTGGCCTGCTGAGGGGTTGATATGGACTCCTCTGTGTAGGGCATGGGGCCCTGTCCAGGGGCTAATTTGTGACGGTACTGCTCTCACCACATTACCAGTCATGTCTGATACCAGTGAAGGAGCCTGTAGGTTAGAACTAAGAGGGTCTCAGAGGTGAGGTCCAGCTACTTTGTTGACAGGTGGGGAAATCAGAGAGCTGAGCTGACTCATGCCGTGAGCTGGAGGAGGGAGGTGTGGCTGGGTCTACAGACAGCAACAGAAAACCTCAGCTGGGCTTGATTGTGAGCAGTGAGGCCACTGCCTGCTGACTGCATCCACACAATATAGGAACCAAAGAAGCTTCTAGAAACATAAGAGTAGTAAAGAAATGAATGGTGAAATGCCCTTAGCTTGCCAGTGTCTCACTGTGTGCATTTGAGTTCTTTTTGTGCCCTCTGTAGGACACTCTGTTTGTTACATGGCACATTCCTCAATGCAGTGGCAGCCCACCCTGACCTCTGCTGTGCATTTTCCGTCCTGTGTATTGGTGTCTCTGTGCCATCCTGTGTTAGAGCATGGGCTCTTTGAGTCCCTGCGCCAGTTCCCCTGTGTCTTGTTAAAATACATGTGCTAATTCTGTGTAGGTGTAGGTTAGACATCTGCCGGGGTAGGCCTGGCCTCTTAAAACAGACTAGAAGTAAATACACAAAATTGTCAAAAAAGGTGATGAGATGAGATTAAGTGTAAATTTGATCCTTCAGCTTTCATGTCTCTTCCTAGCTTTCTGGGATGCATATTTGCTGAGGTGCTTTGTAACAGGGATGAGGAAGAAGTGGGAAGGTCTCTACTGTGGTGCCCAGCCTCAGGGCCCCTCTTATGGCTGAGGAAGCTGATGTTGGGGACAGTCACCTGTCAGGAAGAACCTTCCTCCAGGTGTTTCTTGTTTGGGAGTGTCAGCCTCACCAGCCCTAGAAAATGTGCCCTGAGTTAAGGGTACTTGATCTCCTCATAAGAGGTCAACCCAGTTATTGTTAGAGGCCAGAAAATAGTGATCTAGGCAAAAAAACCGACCCAGATTAGATACATGCCCTCATTAACATGAACTAAGGACTCCCTGGGGACACTTTGTCTTATGTTTTTTATTTCAGTATGTCAAATGGACCAATGACAAGAGTCTTGGTGGCATTGAGGGCTGCCTGTCAAAGCTCAAAGCAGCAGATCCAACCTTTGGTGAGTGATGCTTTTCCCTGGGCTGAGGGGCCCTGCCTCACAGGTGCCGCCCTCTGGCTCCCTGACTGAGAGTCTCAGCTGGGTTGTGGGAGACAGCCCGGGTGGCAGTGGCTGGGCTGGCACTGACATAGAGGGAGGGAAGGAGACAGCCACAGCCTAGAACGGCAGCTGCTCCCATAGAGATGCCAGGCTCCATTGAAGGCATCTTTCCCATTTTCCCTGTAATTGTTCAAGAACAATACTGATCCCATTTCTCAGATGAGAATACTGAGGTTCAGAGAGAGTAAGAAACATTCCCAAACCACCCAGCTGGTAGTTGGGGGTCTGGGATCACACGAGGCTGACTGAATCTGAAGCCTGCCCCTGGAACACAGGAGGTGCCTACACAGCCTATCAGAGCATCGGGGAGGCCTCACCCAGAGCAGCTGGGGCCCCGTGACAGAGGTGGCATCCAGGCAAGCCGTGTGTGCAGCAGGCATGGAGAGACATTCCAGAACCCCGGGAGGGTGGCCCCATGTGGGGTGGGGTTCTGGGTCTATGAGAAGGGCTGAGGAGGGCAGGGCAGCAGGGACCACCCTTCCCACCCCACTACGGCCAGGTCCCCCTGAGGGCTGGGGGCACAGGAAGAGGGAAGACGTAAGTTGAGCCTGGCTTGTGGGTACCAGTAGGCAAGGGTGGGCTCAGGCTCTCTAAGCAGACTGCAGGTCCCAAGTTAGAAGCAGGGGTCACTAGCACTTTGGGGTGGTCCCAGGCCTGCAGGAGTGACTGAGTTCCAAATGCCAGCCGACACCCTGTCAAGGTTGTGGGAAGCCCAGGTAGCTGTCTGCCAGCAAGGCTGCTGCCGGTGCCATGAGGCACACCCCTCACCCCTCCGAGCTCGCAGTGCATGGAGGGCTGAGACAGAACCATGGCTTCAGAGCTCTGGGGACCAGTCCCCAGACAGCATCTCCTGAGTGCCTCCCTGGAGGCCCTGTGCTGGTTACGGTGAGGTTATCAGCTGACGAGGCGGGAGGAGGGGCTGGGGGCCATGGGAGCCCGCAGGCAGCCCCTAACTGGTTCACACGGTGAAGGGGAAGGTGCTGCAGACACTGGCACTCACCAGAGTACCCTCATTAGAAAAATATTTGTGGAGGTGCAGAATGTTTGAGGGCTGCTGCTCCTCCACGCTTACTGCGAGGCCCAGGAGTTGTGGCCTGTTGCAGGGGTGGGGCACACAGCCTGCCTGCCACCTGGCTTGCCCCTCCTGGGATGTGGGGTGTTTATTTCCAGTGGGCTCTGGGCTTGGCTGGGCTGGACTGTCTGAATCACCAGCTGTTTTCCAACCTTTCACCAGTGATGGGCCAAGTCATCTCTAACGGCCTCGTGCTGATTGGCACCGGAAGCTCTGTGAAACTGGACAAAGAGCTGGACCTGGCTGTGAGGACGATGGTGGAGATTTCCGAAACACAGCCGCTGACGCCGCGGGAGCAGCTGCACGTGTCTGCGGTAGCGACCTTTGCCAAGGGGTAAGGGGCCTCCCCAGGCCAGGGCTGGTGCTCCGAGGCCATGCTGGGTGGTGCCACAGGCTGACCCAGCACCCTTGGGGAAGGGGACCGAGGGTGACTCTGATCCTGCTCCCATGCCCTCTGCTTCAAAGTCACATCCCCCTGCATTCTGTCCCAGCTGACTGCTGAATGAAGTAGTTGGCTAGGATTCCCAATGTCACATTCAAAGCAACTTATTCTATTTCATTAAATAAAATGGTTATTATTTTTGTCACTAAAAATAATAGGACCACATTAGACATCTTCTGTAAAAGATCAAGAGAGAAAAAACCTCTTACCCTTATGCTTCTTGCCCTTCTGACCATCTCACAGCCTTCCAGACAGGGCCGTGCCTCCGTCAGTCTGTCTTGCTGCCGTGCGATCCTGTAATCCCACTGCGTATGGCATTCTGGTCCTAGACCCGTCTCCGGGACAGTGTCTGCATCTGCTCCGGCAGGGGAGAAGCCCTGCAGGCCTAGGTGCCCTGAGCGGGCTGGGTAAGGATTCCGAAACAGCAGCAAGAAAGTTTTTCCTGTTCTTCCTGGTGAGCCAGCCAGATGTCAGCCAGATGCAGTTCCACCTCCGAGACTCCTGCAGCTGGTTCATGGCCTCTGTGGGTGAACTTGTATTTGACAATTTGTTAAACCAGTTTTCTTTCCTTGAGGTCCAGAGTAAAGCTTCCCACTGGTTTTTCAATTTTCTGAGCCAGAACCCAACCTAGAAACTCCTCGTGTCCAGCCGAGTGCAGATGGTGACAGAGGCAGGAGACCACGCCTTCTGCGCCCCGTGTGTGTGACCTATGTGTTCCCTGCTATGGGAAAACTCTCTTGGCTTCCAGGAACTTTCCGAAAGCCTGTGAGCTCTGGGAACAGATTCTCTGTGACCATCCGACAGACATGCTGGCCCTGAAATTTTCCCACGATGCCTATTTTTACCTGGGCTACCAGGAACAGATGCGAGATTCTGTGGCTCGAGTTTATCCCTTCTGGAAACCCGACATCCCCCTTAGCAGGTACGTGTCTGTTGGAAATCACAGCATTTTATTTTCCATCCTGTCTCCTCTGCCTTAAACAATAGCACCTCTCCTGGCCCCACCCTAAAATTCATGAGACTCCTGTTGGATTCAGCCTGTGCTTTAAAGTGTTCAATTTCTTCATTTATCTTCATTCCATCCTGTGAATGAGGTAGTGCCATTGTGTATCAGTCAGCACAGGGTAGTTCTTGTTGCAGTAACAAACATCCCTTGGGTATTTGTCTCCAGAGGTTTACTTCTTACACATACTACATGCCCTTCATGGGAAGACTAAGGGCTCTGTGCCCATGTCATTGTCATCCTCTGGAATCCCAGCCAAGGAAGCAGCTGCTCGCTGGACACACTAGTTGCTAAGAGGGAAAAGGTTGCTCTCCTGAGGGACCCAACAATGGCAGGTGCTGAGTGAAAAGCATATCCTGGCACTCACCAGTCATTGGCCAGAGCTGGTCACCCCCCGACAGGAGGCCAGGCAGTGCAGTTCTGTGTGCTCGGGAGGAAAGGGGGGCCTGGGATGTCTGTGAAGAGCCCAAGTGGCCACTGTACATGAACACTTCCACTGCGTCTTGATCATAGGATTGTGGAAATCAAATGGGTTAATAGATTGAAGAGCTCTATTGATCAGAGCTCCCTAGAGAAATAGAACCAATAGGATATGAATATTTATCTGTATATATCTATATTGAGAGAGCGAGAAAGAGATTAATTGATCGATTTTGAAGAATTAGCTCCTATGATTGTGGGGACTGGCAAGTCCGATATCTGCAGGACAGGTTAGCAGTCTGGAAACCAGGCCAGGTTTCTGTATGACAGTCTGGAAGCAGAATTCCTTCCTTTTCTGGGGACCTGAGTCTTTTCTTTTAAGGCTTTAACCAACTGGATGAGGCCCACCCATATTACAGAGGGCAATCGACTTTACTCCAGGTCTGCTGATTTACATGTTGACCCCATCTAAAAATCACCTTCCCAGAAACATATGGATAGTGTCTGATCAACAGCTGGTACCATAGCCCAGCCAAGCTGACACATAAACTCAATCATCACAGGAGCCTCGAGGTACTTGGCTCACTGAAGTATTCAATGCACGTGTAAATGTGGAGGGTTAAGTGACCCCAGTAAGAATTCAATACATATTTCAAAGAAAATAGAAGCCTAGAAGCCAGTGCATAGAACATTGCTTCCAAGAATATAAAATCTAGAGTTTGTTTCTATGCCTGGGAGTAAAAATCACACCTGAGTCACAGATAGAAACCCAGTCACTCTGTCTCACTGTCACGCAAGCCTATGAAACCATAGGCAAGAGTGCCTCTTTCACATGTGACTGCCTGGGCGCATGGGCGCCACAGGTTACAGATGGGTCAGACAGACAGGGTTCCGGCCTCTAGGAGCAGAGGCCAGGGAGGAGCCACCCGGTGGGTGCAGGTCAGGCCGGCCCAGGGCCATGCACAGAACTGCCAAGCAGTGAAGCCACTGACAGTCCCCAGTCCCCGAGGTTTCCTGGGAGAGTGTCCTGGGCTGCGCCTCTGGCACCAGGCAGACAGGAGAGAGGTGGAGAGGGCCCCTGTCACCCTCAATGGAGATGCTGCATTGATGTATAAGAGGAGGTGGGGACAGGGTTGGGAGCTTGACTGATTGTGCAAATGGAGAAGGTCACACTACTCCTCACCAGTCAGAAGCATTGACTTGCTGGGAGATGCAGTACCTGGCGAGGTATCGGCAGGGGCCAGCTCCTGGCGGGGTGTGTTACACAGTCTCCTAGGGCTGCGGTAGCAAAGTGCGACGAAGCCAGTGGCTTAAAACAATAGAAATCCATCCTCTCACTGTCTGGAGGCCCAGATGTCAGAAGTGTCAGCAGGGCTGCGCGCCCTCTGAGGCTCTTGGGGCAGGTCCTTCCGTGCCTCTCCTCAGCCTCTGGCTGCCGGCCATCCTTGGCATCCTTAGCTTGGAACTGCCTCACTCCGACCTTGCTGCTGTCTCCATGTGGCGCCCTCTGTGTGTGTCTGTGTCTCTGTCCAAACCTCCCCCACTCTTCTCTTCTAAGGACACCCATCAGTGGGGTTAGGGCCACCCCAATCCGGGGTGACCTCACTTCAGCTTGATCTCACCTGCTGACACCCTAGCTCCGAATTAGGGCATATATTCACACATCTCATTTTGGGGGACACAGTTCAACTCATAGAGTTCGTGGTGAGAGTTGAACAGTCCCAGTCCACTTAAGATCTTTTTCCTCTGTTTTTAGCTATGTGAAGGGCATCTATTCTTTTGGATTGATGGAAACCAACTTCTATGATCAGGCAGAAAAGATGGCCAAAGAGGTACGTGGCCCTTTCCGAGGTGCCAACCCTCAGGTGGCAGAGCACATGGGGGCCACCTCTCATGAGTGACTCGGGCAAGGCCCCCACTCTGCACCTTGTTTCCTTGGAGATGCTGGGAAGGGCTCGTGGTGACAGGGAACAGCTGCTGCCATCCAGGCCCCCCATGGCCTGCAGAGCCGTTACTCGGCGGACTCCCTCTGCAGGCCCAGAAGATGACAAGGCCCGGGTAGGTCATGTTCACCTCTCTCACTTGGGGTCACACAGAACAGCAGCTCTGAGCTCCCCCAGGCCTGTCCGTCCCAGAGCCCAGTGGCTCTGCAGGAACCAGAGTACATGGGGGGAGCACATATAAATGTTGGTTCTCCCACCCCAAACCTCACGTTTCTAAGTGTCACTACCACCGCCAAGCTTCCAGGAGTTGAGTGATAATTGCAAACAAAGGCTGTTCCCGGGTGGGTGGGGGTCTGTGCTAGCCCTTCCCTGGACCTCTGCCCATCTGGAGGGAACAGTGGTGAAGGGTGCAGAGCAGTGAGGCATTGCTGAGCCCTTCTCTCCAACTAAGGCCCCTCCCTCTGTGCCAACTGGTACCCAGGCATGTGGTGGACACCCCTCAACAGGGTCCCAGGGCCAAGCAGTAGGCAGCGAAGGTCAGGCCCCTGGTGTGCACTGTCCTCCACTTCTCGGAGTCCCTGTCGTCCAGTTCCTCTTCTTGCAGGAGGAAACTGAGGCCCAGGGAAGGGCCTTCACTCATGAGGGGGTAACAGCCACAAGTCAGGGGCTGGTGGGACCTGGGGTCTTCACAGCAATCTTGGCTCCATAGCTTGGGTGACCAGGTACCGCCATCCAGCAGGGTGGCCACAAGAAGGTCCCCTGGAGGCCAAGGAGCTGGGTCCCCTGTTGGGTGGCACCCATCAGGGCACCTGAAGGCTAGCAGGATGGTTCAAGAAACCAGAAGGCAACCAAAAGTCAGGCCCACACCCCAGCAGGAGGCAGTGGTGGAACAGGGTCCCCTCTCTGCTGCTCTCATGCCCCGTCCTGCAGGTGCGCGCACTCTGAGCTCAATGCCAGCACACCGCAGGTGATTCCTATGCGAGGCCAGGCCGGGATGATGGCCACCAGGCTCCTAGGAGAGTGCGGGCGGGCTGCACCAGCCTCTGCTGGAGTCTGGAGAGATCTCAGAATGGCAGTGCACAGGCCTGGTGTCTGCAAGCCTAACCCCAAGGGCAGGAAGTGGGGGAAGGGGGCAGCCAAGCACAGCCTCAGCCCAGGGGGTGGAGTGCTTGGTAGGCCTGGTAGGCCAAGGCTTAGGGCGGCGGTGGGTGGGGCAGGCTCTGGGAGCAAAGGCTGGCAGTGCCAGCAAGGCCGGATCCTATGCCCTGTGGATCCAGAGGCAATTTGGACTCTGTTCCAGGGAGCCTTGAGAGGAAGCTGGTCATAATCCTAAGAGGGGCAGGGCCTTAATCTTGGCAGGGAGATGAGAGCTGGCCCACTGCCCTGCCACCGAGCTGCAGCCCTGAGCCCCTGTGCATGAGAACAGCATGCTCAGTGGGTCCCTGCACAGGGCCCCCACCCCCAGCCTGCTCGGCTACGCTCCTGTCATTTCCTGAAGTGTGCTGGTCTGCAGGGCTCTGCCCTGGGTGCCCATCGTTCCTACAAACATACTCTTTCTTACAGTGTCCCCATGTGGACTGGTCAGGGCCCATGCAAACAGGGGGCTGGAGCTGGGGGCATCACCTGTCAGCATGGACCCCACAGCAGGTGCCAGGCCAGGGCCAGATGTGTACGGGCCTTCCCAACCCTGCCTCTATGAAAGGCGTGGGGATGGAGGCAGCGGGGCTGGGGAAACAGTGATCTGGTCAGGGACCCAGGCTCGTGTGATTGTCCACAGGAGCCCCGGGGGCCGCAGCTCACTGCCACGTGCCTGGCACTCGGTAACTGTGAGCTGGACCCACGACTAGAAGACCAGTGCTGCTGCGGGGTGAGCCTCAGACCTTGTGCCCGCCTGCCTCACTGGTCTGTCCAGCTCACCTGTCACGCGAGCAGCCATTATTGTTAATAGTATGATGTCAGAGCAAGCCTGGAAAGCCACACGTGTGGTTATCACGTGTGTGTTAGGAGGGGCAGCCACGGGCCCCTGGGGCGCCTGACAGTCAGCACAGTGTTCACACACAGCGTCCTCTTCAACCCGCAGCAGCTCTGAGAGGCCAGTGTCATCACCTCTCGCTGGGGGAAGCAGGCCCACACGGGCTGCTTGGCACATTGCAGGCCACTCCCCTTTATGCAGGAGGCTGTGGGGCCCGGGGACAAGCCGTGGCTCTGGAAAGCTGCAGTTGTGCAGTTCGCAGCATGTCACAAAGCCTCCTGAGCTGTTTCCTGGTCTGTGAAATGGGCAGTGATACCCTCACTAGCGGCAGGTGGACGGTCAGTGGGGCTGGTCTTTGGGGTCACTGTGACCTGGAGGCAGAGCCCAAGGCCCTTTGTGCTCCTGTATAACCCCGAGACGCCTCGTCGTCGGGCAGCCTGACTGACGCTTATTATCCCAACCGCCTTCCGCCCTCCCTGTGTAGGCTTTATCTGTTGACCCAGCGGATGCGTGGTCAGTGCACACCATTGCCCACGTCCACGAGATGAAGGCAGAGATCAAGGATGGACTGGAATTCATGCAGCGCTCAGAAGCCCACTGGAAGGTACGGCTCCTGCCGCGGGGTCATCTGCCTGGAAAATTCTATCCGTCCCCTCAAGTTAAGCTGAGGCTTTATGGACCGAAGTTACATGGTGCAGCTTAGTTCTAGGGAAACTCATGTCCTACTTGGAGGAGTTTCTGGGGAGCCACAATGCCTCTGGGAGCCGCAAACTCCTGAACACCAGCCAGTGTTTTGTAGGTGGCTCTAGAATTGGGCTTGAGATGTTTAGCATTAAAGGAACGGATCATGAATTATCGGGGAAACAAGAGCCTGGCATGGGTGGGGCCTGGGAGGGCCCTCAGCTGCCCCCTCGTCAGCACAGGCCAGCAGGCTCTGTGCGGGACCGAGGAGGGCACTCCTGGAGCGCCTGGTGCAGCTGGCGGCCGGGGGGGAGGGGGGCGGGGATGATGGCACAGCCGTGAGTCTGCAGGGCTGGCAAGTGGGGGTTGGGCCCTTGTGGCCAGTCTGCCAGGGCCTGGCACCAAGCAGCAGGGATTCAGTGATGAAGCGAGCCAAGGAGAGACCAGGAACTGGGCGGGGAGCAGGGAAGCAGAGCGGTCGCTTGTCCAAGCAGTTCCCTGGCCTGGCACAGTCCAGTGCAAGTCTCCTTCCAAGGAGGCAGGCTCCTGGCTTCCCTGGCAGTGGCATGAAATAGGTGGAGCAGGTGAGCGGGTGTGAAATAATAGATGAGAACTGTAATCTCATGAGGTGCATACTCAGGTCTTTCTGAGACCCCCAAACACGGGGCACGGAAGAGGCACCAGTGGAGGTGGGGGTCTGTGGGGTGGGGCCCTGCCTGGGGCTGCTTTTCCCAGGAGCACTGAATCTGCGGTGAGACGGGTGCAGCCATGGGGCCATGCCTCCTGGCTGAAGACCAGGGACTTGCCCAGGCAGAACTGGGGGGAGCCTGGGAGGCTGGCCAGGGCCTTCAAGCACATTCTGTTCACATCCCTCCCTCAGACCCTGCCATTCCACTGGGCCTGGTGCTGGAGGCCTGACTCTACCCTGCGTCAAGAACACAACCCTCCTGCGCCTTAGTTTCTTTTGTACACCTGTTCTTGTGACCACTGGGAAGCTCTTGGCCCCAACGAGTTCCCAATGGTTTTGTTTCCAAACACGTTTAAAATGAGGCAGCCCAGGCTCATGGGGTCACCTCCCAGGGGGCTCTTGTCCCCTGATGTCAGCACCTGTCCCCCACTGTAGCCCCTGGCAGCTTCTTGCCTGGCAGAACAGCCCTGGGGTAGACGGCGTGGCTAGGGCTCTTTTTCCTCTTCCTCCTGTACCTGCCCCAGGCATTTGGCTGCCAGCCTAGAGCTCAGCCAAGTTACTGCTCTAGGCTGTGCCCTGCCCTGGAGACCCCACTGAGAGTCCAGCCCAGTCTTCTGTATCCTCCAAAGGCCTTTACCACTGGCCCAGTGGAGTGAGCAGCTTCCCAGCAGCACATGACCCACACCATGACAGGGGCACTCTTGGGGATATGAAAACCCAGAGGAAGCATCCCAACCATCTGGGCTTGAGGGGAAGCGGTCAGGGAAGGCTTCCTGGAGGAAGCAACCCCCTGAGCTGAGTATTGAAGGGTGAGTAGGAGTTTTCCGAGCAAAGACCAAGGAGATGGAGGGCTTCTAAGGAACAGCTTGAGCCAAGACACCAAGGCCTACCATGGCCTGTGAGGGAGAGGGAGCCAGGCAGCTTGGTGTTCTCAAGCACAGGTGTAAGGAAGACATGGCCACAGAGGAGGCTTTACCAGTTGCTCTTTCCTGGAGACGTCAGGTGGCATCAGGCAGGATAACGTGTGCAGCAGCCTCACAGAAGGAGGGCCAGCCTTCCTGGTGGGACTAGAGTGTGTCAGCAGTAGCTGCTGCTATGTCAGCCCTGCACCTGTTTTGTGAACTTTGCCAGTCCTGTGGGGGCACAGTGATCTTCATGGCTTTACTGGGGTGCCCTGTGCTATTTGGACACAACTGTCTGGGGGTGGATTTTTCATTCATTTTCTCCACTCCACACAGAAGGAAGACAAGGTTTGAGAGTGAGTGACCTCTCTGCTGGCCCTGCTCGTCCCCTTTCTTAGCTTTGGGGCTTCCCAGCCCCAGTCCCCTCCAGGAATTCTGGTGGACTATTTGCCATCTCCTGTAGCAGAAGGAGATGACGGCGAGGACATGCCTGGCCAGGCGGACCTCCGAGCTGGTGCCCAAGACCTTACCACAGGCTGTCAAATTTTTGTCTGATTCTCTTCTTCTTTCCTCAGGACTCTGATATGCTGGCTTGTCATAACTATTGGCACTGGGCTTTATATCTGATAGAAAAGGTAAGATGGAGGCTGTCATCCTGTGACCATGTCCAGAGAATGAAATATTTTTCTACCTTTCTCTATACTTTATGTCCCACAGACTGATATCTCGTGTTTGCACATTTGAATTGTGTCCTGATGCAATACAGCATCAATGTCTTCAAATAGCTTTTCAGGCTTAAACTATTTTAGGCATTTTTCACTGTCTGGACTTGGAAATCAAGTTGTATGATATTATACATTACATTGTGTGCAGTTTGTGGAAATAATTTAGACTGAGTGTCTGTGCTGCGGGAGTGAACTGCCGAGCACCCACCCCCCAGGCCACAGTGAGGGCGTGGGGAACACCCTTGGCCCCAGGAACTGCGCCACTGGGTCCCGTTGATAAGGGTGCTTCATGCAGTCTTGTCTGTCATAGAGATGATGTAAATACCCCCTAACTGTCCAGAGAGAAATGCTGGGAAGATGAGGACACAGTGATACCCAGTGTTTAGAAGAAAGCAATGAACCCAACTGACCGTACAGTAAGGAAAATGGAGAGAGAAGAAAAGATTAGAAGAATTCATGGCAAAGCTTGCCACAGTTCGCTGCGCACTTCCTAGGGAAAGAACGCCCTCACAGAAACTGTCTCTGCTGCTCAGGGGAGCCAAGAAGTGGGCCTGTGCTCCACCCCGAGCCCCTCCTGGCTGCCTGTGCCCCTCTGGACTGGGCTGGGGGCGGGCTCCGGCGTGGCCGCCCTCTGTGCAGTTGTCCCTGGTACCCTCTGCCTCCCCCACATGCTGACTGTGGGAACTTTGTTTTCCCAGGGCGAGTACGAGGCTGCGCTCACCCTTTACGACGACCACGTAAGTCCTTGCTTGCACTCAGGTTGGTTACTTGCAGCAGCGTGCCTTATAGTTTTACCACATCTGTGAGTCTGTCAGCTCTGTCCCAGCCAGAAACAACAGCTGGAGCAAGAACACACTTCCTGTGTAAAACCCCATGGAGTTAGTTTTTGCCCGGAGTCATGCTGTGACCCCAAATGGGGTGAAGGCATCCGGCTGACTCAGTTCACCCCGTGGACCTCAGCAGAATTCTGCATCTAAGCTGGTCATCTCTGAACTACTCTCCAACTTCTCTCCAGTCACTTTAGATTTTTGCTTCCCTTTGGTAAAATCATTGATCTGGCCCATAGGAATCTTTTTGTATTATAGCAGAATACACATGACATAAGATTTACCATTTTAGCCATTTTTGGGTATTCAGTTCAGTGGTATCAAGCACATTCACACTGTTGTGTGCCTGCCACCACCATCGTCTCTGAACTTTTTCATCTTCCCAAACCGAAACTCCATGCCCACCAAACAGTGTTCCCCAGGCCCCTCCCTGTAGACCCTAGGTCTGCTTTTAAGAGTGAAAGCCTAAGTCACAGCTCCTGGGAACCCCTGTGAGCACTTAATAACAGAAGCCTGGGGCCACCGACATGCTGGTGGTTTGGGGACGTAAATCCCAGAGGGAAACAGGAAGTTTCCTGGAAGTCCTCCTTCCGAGTGGCCAGGATGTCTGGTAAAATGTGGATGACGATGAATCGTGCGCTATGAGGTTCAGGCCAGCTGAGTCTGGCGCTAGGAACGGATAAGACAGCCTCCCACCAGCGTGGCCCAAGGCTTGGGGGGTGGCAGGAGGAAAAGGCAGTGCGGTGGGCCCTTCCCTCTGCCTCTTTGTTTCGGGGCTGCCTGTGGTGCAAGCCCTTGGTGAGGGGCAGAGTCCCAATGGTTGAGGTGGAGGGGACTGTGGTGGTGGCTTCCGTGTGCCAAGGGCTGGCTCTGTGTCAGCCCCACACACGGCCCTACCAGGTGTGTTCTGCCCATGCCTGTGGCCCCTCATGCCCCACCACCCTTGTCTTCCAGATTCTCCCCAGCTTGCAGGCCAGCGGGGCCATGCTGGACATGGTGGATAGCTGCTCCATGCTGTACCGGCTGCAGATGGAAGGTGGCGGCAGCTCTGGGGGGATGGAGGGCTCCCCACCACCTTCTGGGCCCAGGGCCAGGCAGGAAGCCATTACCCAACTACCCAGGGTTCTGCTGCAAGCCTTGGGACAGTATGCCTGGCCAGAGCCTGGTCCCAGTTCTGCAGCTGCCTCCCAGCTGGCCTGGGACCAGAGGGCCCGGGCCACCACTGCCCTTTCCCAGTCCCCCCACCCCTTGGTGCAGGTCTCAGACTCCACGCCCAGGGGGTGCCTGCCAGTCCCACAGCCTGCCTTTCAGGCCTGTGGGCACAGATGGCACCAGGCTACCTCTCTGTGGGTGCTGCTTCCTTTCATAGAACAAGGGAGGTAAGAGCTTCTCAAGTCCCCGGTGTTGAGAGAGGTTTCTCAACCTGAACACTCCGTGCTCTGCACATAGCCTGGATAGGGTTGGCCACAGCTGTGGGGTGGTGGAGGGCTTCTAGGCAACTTCTGGGGGTACCAGATTATTCTCCCCTCTCTCCCAGGCCCAGTGAACCGACCCAAACCTGTACCCTCTCTAGGTTCTGGGTCAGCAGGCCAGGGTGGGGATGAGGCCCAGGCAGGGTGAGCTGTTTCCCTTGCATCCTGGGAAGGCTTCCTAGTGGAGGTGAAATGTGAATCCAAGGGCAGATGTATAAGGTTCTGCCAGGCAGAGATGGGAAAGGGTGTCCTAAGCCCCCGGCACACAGAAACAAGCAGCCTGGTATGGGATGAGCCACTGGAAGTTTGGGTCAGTGCAGTGAGACAGAGCAGAGGAGGCCAAGAGGCCGGGGAGCCAGGAGCCCACATGGGGAGCGCAGGGTGAGGGGTTTGGTTTTTCTCCCAGTCTGCACGGAGCCTGCTAGGGCCAAGCCGGGGAGGCTCCCAGCTGCCTCTGAGAGACCCCTGTGAGCAGTGGGGCTGAGGACAGAGGCCAGGGGATTGGTGAAGAGCCTGCTGCTGCTCATCGATGTTCAGGGGGAGAGCAGCAAAACCAAAGCTGGGCCGGAGGAGGCCTGTGGCTCGTGTCCAGCTAACCATCCAGAACCGGGTAGAGAGGGGAGGGGGCTGGGGAGGGTGAATCCTGCTGACCCTCCACCTGCAGAGTCAGAGCTTGGAACCACCTGGAACTCTCCAGGGAGCCCGGGGCCTCAAGCCCCAGGGCCCATGTGAGGAGAGGCTGGGAAGCACGCTGGGGGTGCCGGGACGGGGGGAGAAGAGAAAAGCCACTTGCTGCCCTCACCACACAGAGTGGAGACTTCCGAGCTGTATCTGATTTGATGGGCTGAGAGGCAGAGGTCAAGGGCGACAGCTCTGTTTAGGGAGGTACCCCTAAGGAGAAGTAGGAAGAATTGGTAACTTCTAGGAATTGGGGGACAGGAGATGGGAGGTGGCGCGGAAGAGGGAGCACAGGCAGGGACCGTCCAGAGCTGAGCATCTGGACACACAGGTAGAGGACGCTCTTTATTAATTAGGCAGATTTTTCTTGAGCACCTGTTATATACCAGGTGCCATTCCAGTGACAATCGGGGGGAGAATTTAGAAGTGGCTTTGGGGTTTGTCAAAGGAGCCAGAGACTTCATTTCATACCCTTCAATAGCTTTTAAAATTTATTTTCTACCTTATCCATTTACTGCTTTTGTAATTAAATGAACTTAACATGAACTGGGCCCAAAGGCCTCAGTATGAGCCACACGCCACTTGCCAGCCCTGCTCACCTGCCAGGCTTCCACCTGCACAGCATTGTAGGGTCCCCAGGGGTGAGTGGGTGCAGGAGGCTCGTGCCCAGACTGCGCTCCCACCAGGCCTCTGGGGCTCCTCCCCCTGTGTCCTCAGGAGTGTCTGTGGGTGAGCGGTGGCAGGACCTCCTGCCCATGGCCCAGAAGCACAGCCGTGACCACATACTGCTGTTCAATGACATGCACTTCCTGATGGCATCCCTGGGCGCTCGGGACCCCCGGACCACGGAGGAGCTGCTGGCCACGCTACAGGATGCCAGCGAGTATGCAGAGGGCCAGGGTCCTCAAAGACCCTGTCACCGGGTGGGGTTGGCCTCACCCTGCTGAGAGGGTGACAGGTGCTGGGGTCATGCTGGGGTCTGCTCAGTGCCTCCCCATGCCCGCCAGGGAGGCTGGGGTGGAGGCCGCTGGAGAGTGCAGTTGCCCATGGAGGTGTGTGTCCCACAGGCGTGCAGCCCCTGACATGTACAGCCATTTCCCACAGGACACAGAGCTACCTCCCCATCCCCCGGGCAGGTGTGAGAGCCTCCGGTCATGGGCACAGCTGCCCCCAGGGTCAGGATGAGGCCCTGGAAGCAGAGAGACCAGGATCAGGGATCCTGGACAAGTGCTCCTCCACTCTGAGCCTGGGTCCCCATCCGCGAGCCAGGGACAGCACCTGCTGAGCAAGCCACTGGGAGAGTGAGGTGCCATGACAGAGCGACACACCTCCCTGGTGCTGTTCTGGCCCTGGTGGCAGCCGGTTTCAACCACAGGGGGCTGGCGCAAGTCCAGCGCGGTGGGGTCCTCCACAGCCTGGCTTCACCACCCACCTGTAGTGTCAGCTGCAGGAGCCATGACCACTGGTGGTTTGTCCTGGGACCTGGCAGAGGGTGTCTATCACCACAGTCAGCTACCCCCTGAGTGTCGGCTGGGACCATGGGCTGAGCTGCCCCTGGCCCCCAAAGTCAGTGACAATTCCAGGCCAGGTTTCCACCAGCGTTGCCCACGGTCCTGAGGCCCTGCATAGTCAGTGTTGGCACTCAATGTAGCACAGATGAGCAAACCCAGGCCAGGTTGCTAGTGAGCAGCAGAGTTCAACCCAGGGGAACTGAGTTTAGAGCCCCCTTCTCTCCCCTCCCTGGCTGCCTGTCTGTCTGCTCACCTGGTCAGAGCACCTACTGTGTATCAGGCACAGTGCCAGGGACACTGAGTTGAGGAAGACATGCCATGACAGGGCCAGGGCAAGGCCTCCTGCAGGCCACTGAGGGCACCTTCTTGGGCTGGCAGGTCCCCAGGGGACAACTGTCAGCACCTCCTGGCCCAAGACGTGGGGCTGCCCCTGTGCCGGGCCCTGGTGGAGGCTGAGAGTGGAAACCCCAACCGCGTCGTGGAACTGCTCCTGCCAATCCGCTACCAGATCGTCCAAATCGGAGGCAGCAGAGCCCAGGTGAGCCTCTGGGCCACATCTGGAGCTGGAGCTCGAGGGCCTGGGCCCAGTCTCTGCAAGGTGCTGGTGTCCAGGGCATTTGAGGGTCCTTATCTCTCACATCCCCCAGTATGCTGAGAGCAGGCTGGCATGCCGTGGGGTGGGGGCTGCCATCCCTCATCCCACCTACGGGAGCCTGACTTGCCCACTGACCTTTCAGAGAGATGTCTTCAACCAGCTGCTGATTCACGCCGCTTTAAGCTGCCCCTCCAGCACCCACAGGAGCCTCGCCCAGTGAGTTGCTTGTTCATGTCCCAGAACTAAGCTCGGGAAGGTCCTTAGCCATAGCTGCTCACGGGGGCCTCCCCCTGGGCTCCCATGTGCCCAGAGGCTCCCACCTCCCTTGGCCTGAGGTGGCTCCTGCCTTTGAGGGCGTAAAGATTCGAGGCCACGAGGCTCTCAGTTTCTCTCCTCTTCCTAGCCGTGCCGAACCAGCTACCCAAATATGTCCTGCTCTTTCAGGCCCCTGGGCCTTTGCATGTGCTGCACCCTGTGCCTGGGACCCCCTTTCTCCTTTTCCAGTGGGCTGCACCTGCCGATTCTTCAGGCCTCGGCTCACATCCTACACTCTGACCGTGCTGGGAGCTGAAGCAGTGGTGGGCAGGCAGACCCAGGCCCTGGCTGCATGGAATCTCCCATGTGGGGACTGACACTAAGCAATTAATTATAGAAATACACATACAGCTGCCACGAGGCAGGGCACATTGCTCTGGAACACTGGGCTGCGGGTCCAGGCTTCCTTCCCCTCAGACCTCCCTGCCCAGCATGCTCCATGGCAGACCTCCTGCCTCTGGGCTGTGGTCCATCCTGTCCCCTCTGCAGTGATTCCTCCCTGCTCTCCAGCAACCTGGGAGCGGGTGTGTCTTGCTTGCTGCCCACTTTAGCTGGGGCACGAGCCGCTCGTATCCTGCCTTGGGTCCAGGCCCCCAGATCCTTACAGGAGTTTCAACATACCCTGTCTCTTCTTCTGCAGGAGCCTTCTGATAGAGCGCGATGCCTTGAAACCCAACTCACCCCTGACCTCGAGGCTCATCCGAAAGGCAGCTGCCGTCCACCTCCTACAGTGAGCAGGCCTGGCCACTCAGCAGAGAGCTGCTGCTGGCTGGCTCCACTTTGCAGGTTTAGAAACAGCTGTGGTCTGCTTGTTGTGCCTATTGAGGGCAATCTGCAGCTTTAAGCAGAGAGTTACAGGAATAAGGGACACATATCAGCTTTAAATATGATTCAGAATCCTCTTCTAATCCTTAAGGGCCAAGGTGCAGTTGTAAGCAGTCAGCTGATGTGGGAGCTGCTACCGCTTGCTTTGCACACCGATGTTCCCAGGGAGCTCTTACACCCCAGTGTCCAGAGATTGGAAGGGGGGTGTGGGGTTAGTTCGCGGAGGAGGCTTCTCCACACAGCCCTCGGGGGACACCCCTGCCCCCAGGACACCCTGGGACCAACCCTGTCATTTCATCTCTTTATCACATGCTACACAGGTTCTTTGTCCTTCCTTTTGGGTGAGGGTATCCATGGCGGAGGTGACTTGCCCAGGGTCACAGCTGGCAGAGTCCTCACTGAGATTTACCTCAGCCACCTGTCCTTCCCAGGAGAAGGAGCCCCCCCTTGCCATCTGTGGTCCCAGCCCCCCACGGCTGCCCCCACTGTCCTCTTCACAGGAGCGGCACATGGGGTGACCCTGCCATCGGGGAGAAGTCTGTGAGCTTCCTGGGGGCTTTCCTGACACTGATTCGGGCTTGTTTTCTCTCTCCTGAACTGCACACTGTGAAGGGACCTCACATACATGGCGTCCTTTGTCAGCTGTGACTTTAATGATACAAATGCATGTACACTGAGCTGGTGGGCTTTCTGGGTAGTAGGGGTTCAGCTCAGGGGTTGCCCTGTTGTGGCCAAAAAAAGCATTGTGACGAGTGGCTTTAACAAGATCTGAGCCAGTTTTATAAACTGCTGCCTCGTTGTCCTGGCCTCACATCCCTCCCGAGTGAGCCGCACGTTTCAGTAGCATGTGCTGTGTGAGTGCGAGGGCCGTCTCAGCCCACAGATATTTCTCAGGGTTCTTCTGTGCATACTGAAATTAGGCAGGGACTCTTCGGTGCTGGGAGGTGGGGAAGACTCCAAATTGATTAAGCAAATTCCTGGGATTAAAATAAATTAGTTAATTCATTCCTTTGACTAACTGTTGCTGGGCAGGGATATTTGAGCATCTTCCACATGCCAGGCTGGTCTGGGTCCTGGGGAGAACAGCTTCTCCTTGAATTTGGGATGGAGGTGGGACAGTAAGTCGAGAAAATGGGTAATTACAATAGGACTTTGAGAAGGCGCTGTCTTTACCCAGGGGCTAAGGACATATCCTGAGGGGGGCCTGCCCTCCCATCCTGACCTGTCCTTTCCTGCCAGTTCCCAGCAGAGCCTGCTCACACCCCACCTGCCCTCCCCTCTCCTGTTCCAAGCAAGATAAAACTTAGCCAGGGAAGCAGGAACCCTGCACCTCCTCTGGGATGCCTCCCACTCCCTGTCTGCAGGGCGTTGGGGGTGCCTCCTCTGTCCCACAGCCCTTGGCATTTGCCCTTGCTATTGTACCTTTCCTCCCAGCTGTGACCTCCTTGGGTCAGGGACAGCATCTGTGTCCCAGCATCACCAGCACAGGGCCCACACTGAGCACTTGTCAGTAAATGTTGGTGAGTGAACCCATGAATGAATGCAAAAATAGGTGAAGCAGAATCCGCCGGGGGTAGGAAGCAATGAACCTACAGTGGGAAGGCCAAGCAGAGAGAAGGAAGATGTCGTTCAGAGCCACTGAGCGCCTACTATGTGCTGACACTTCGGGGAGAGGGGCAACAGGAGTGGGTGTTGGGGACCCTCACTCTGAGCAGACGTCCCGGGGGCTGTGGGGATCTGACACCTGGACCACCTGACACGCTGGACTCCTGCTGCAGTTGCACGGTCATGAGTCAGGCCTGGGCCTTGGGACCGGGGATTGAGCCCAGGCAGGGCCAAAGCAGCCACTGCCTTCAGGAGGAAGGGAGCCTGGGGCTCCGAGACTGGTGGGCCCCACAAGGCCAGGCTGCCTGAGGGTGTGCAGGACCCTGGAGAGGCGGCTGGCAGACCACCTGGCCCAGCGCCCTCCCTCAAGCCCGTCACTATCCAGGCCTGAAGCCACGGCCACTCCTGGACTTCCCTATTCCTTGAGCCAATAAATTATCCTCTTTCTAAAGCTGCTTTTCTGCTACTTGCAAACCGGAGGTTCTTCTGATACCCGAGATGGGATATGCACTTGGGATCTATCGGATGCCGTCACTCTCCTCCAGTTAGGCAGGAACCTGAGCAAAAGATGACAAAACTCAGAAGGGAGCCCACAAAGGCTGAGCTGGAAAAGGCAGGGTCCAGGGACCCAGCACTTCAGAGTGCAGTGGGGGTGAAGAGGGAGGCGGAAGGCTGTAGAGAGAGACCCTAGGTAGAAAAGAGGTGTCAGCAATGCCAGGACAAGCCAAAGGAGGGTGCAGAGGGCAGGCCACGCTCCTTTCAAGCTGCTGGGACTCCCCACGCCCCTGCCCAGCTCCCACACCCTGAGCTCCTGCCTGGTGCCCAGTGCTGGGCTGGGTGAGGCTGGGGGACAGTGTCGACTGAGAGCCTGCCCTGCCCTCAAGAAGCTCAGCCTCACGTGGGGCTGGACACGAGGTCAGACATGAAGAGGAGCCACAGCCACATGGGGTGATTGGTGTGAAGCCAGGGACACGGAGCCCAGAGGTGGCCCCAGCCAGTCTGGAAGGCTTCTTGGCAGAGGTCCTAGACCCTGATGGCTCCCCTCTGGACAGCTCTCCACCCAACCTGCCCCAAATAAATATTTCACCATCCTCCTGAAAATGGTGCTCTCCCTCCAGGGCTGGGCCCTTCCCAGGCAGTCCCTGTGAGTCTCGCCCGGCTCCTCCCCGCTACACCCTGCCTCGCCCATCAGCTCCAGACAACTAGAGCAACAGCTTCATGACTGTGCCCTGGCGGAGCACTTCATTTGGTCCTCAAGCCCATGAGGTGGGTTCACAGGCCAGGGTTCAGGTGAGGTCAATCTCAGGCTGCCTCTGGACGGGCACCAACACGCGGGGGAGCTCAGATCTGGCATCATGTCTGCTCCGTGTGCGCCCCCCAGTCAGACTCCATTACCTGGCCACTGGGCCCTGCCTGGAGGTGCACCTCTCCAATCTGCGCCCTTGGCCCAAGGACGAACGCCCACCCCGACGCCCCGCCAGCCGGCTACAAAGCCCAGGGCCGGCTCCCGCCACACCCTCTGCCCACTCAGGCCCTCACCGCTGCCCCCCACTCCCAGCCCCGCCGCCAGACAACCGCTCCGGGTTCGGGGGCACAAACCGGCGTGCGGCCACCCAGGGCCGCCCGTGCGCTCCTCGGAGCGGGGTCCCGTCCCACTGCGGCGGTCAGTAACCGACGCGTACTGCCTCGAAAGCAGGCAGACGCACCTATTTCGTTTGGTCTTGTCATCAACACTCTAAGGTAGGAATTTAATTTTCTCCATTTACAGACAAAGAGCTGGGATCAGAACCAAGTCCCTGCCACACGCAGCTGCCCTGCTGCCCAGCCCGGGGGCACACACGGTGCAGACTCTGAGGAAGTCCAGGACCCCCGCCGACCCGCGCCGCGCAGACCCAAACGACCTTCCGCAGCACGCCAGCCGGTCCGCGCGCGGAGGCAGTGCGCACGCGCGCCTCGCCCCTCCCCGGGGCGCCGCGACTACAGCCCCCAGGATGCAGCGCGCGAGGCGTCGTTGATGCCGTTCAAACCGGCCAATCGGGAGCCCGCGTCGCGCCGCGCCGCGCCGCGCGGCATTTAAATCCTGGGCCGAGGCGGGGCGGCCGCGACCTGCAGCTCCGGGTGAGGGGATGCTTGGCAACTTTTTGACGCCGCGGGGACCCGGGGTGGGGGGCAAGCCAGAGACCCCAGCAGTATTCCTCGAGAGCTGGGATTTCGCTGCCCGGCGCGCGCGGCCTGGGTGCGTCGGGAAGGTCTTGGGCGCATCGCCGGGCCTGTGGCCACCCGCCGTCCCCATCTGCCCCTGTCGGTGCCGCAGCGGCCCCGGCTGCTGGGCTTCCTGGGGTGGAGGACCCGGGGACCTGGGCCTGGCCCCTGCTCACCTTCTGGCTCCGTCCTCCCCGCAGTGCCCGGACAGCCCTCGCCGTGGAAGGGGGAGGCGGCAGCGACGCGCCCACAGCCAGCCAGGCAGGAGCAGCGGAGATGGACGTGCGCGGGAAGGATGGTACGTCCTCGTCACGGCCCTGCGCTTGTTCAGGCAGCCCAGTGAAATTTCCAGGAGTTTGCGTCCTTACTACCTCTCTCTTTGCGGTTTCCTACATCCCCTTGACCCGCCCCCCCACCCACCCAGCTGGGCGTCCTGCCCCAGCAGGTGGAACCGGCTTTATTGGCTGCAGTAACCCCAGCGCCTCGAACACCACCTAGCACTTAGTGGACACGCACCCATTTGTGGGATTGTATTCTATATTGTCTTTTTTTGTTTATTGCTAGTTTCTGTTGGCTAATACTTGTTTGCAACCCTGTTAGTGAGCCTGGACTGTGCCTTTCCTGTCCTGTTCTGTCCCTGTCTGGGTTGAGTGTCAAGGTGAGAGTGCAGCCTCACAAAACGAGAGAAGGGGCACGCACTCTCATGTGGCCCGCCTTTCATGCTGTGTTCCTCACAACACCCATGGCAGGAGGGAGGCCGGGTGTAACACCTCCGTTTTGCCGAAACCATCCTGGAGGCTTTGCCGACCCGCATGGCTTCTCCGTCGTGCCGGGAAAGGCCTTTGCCGCTGCCCCCCTTCTCCTTCCTGTTGTACCCTCCCTTTCCAACGTCAGTCCCTCCCGCAGGCCTGTGGAGTCCCCACTGCTTCTCCTGAGGACTGCGCCCCTGAATCACCCTTGCTTCGCGGCCTTCTTTGTGCCTGTCCGTTTGCTCGTCTCATCCTTGGCATTCAGGCACGTTCTGCCTTCTGCTGACTTGTCCCCACGTGCTCTGCTCCCTCTCCATTGCTCTGTGACTCATTTGGAGCTGGACATTGAGCACATTCTCCGTTTTGCGGTTTTCTCACATTCCTCAACCTCTGCCAGCCCCTCTGCTCTCACCCCTCTGCTCAGGCTGCTTTTGTCAGTCACTGATGACATCTGTGTCCCCAAACCTACTGTCGTTTTTCTGGCTTTGTTTAATCAACCTCGAGATAATGTCTGACCTTCCCTCCTGGAAATGCCCTTGTTTGCCCTTGAGGCGTCCTTGGCTTTCTTGCTGCCTCTGGCTGGTGCATCTTTGCAGGTTCCTCTTCTCTACCATCTTCTGAAGCCGATCTTTGCAGGACCTGGTCTGGGGTCCCTTTGTTCTCCCCCTATCCAAGGGGCTCTCAGACCCCACAGCTTTAAACCCCATCTGCTTTCTGGTGGTGCCCACATTGGTCTGGAGTGCAGCCTCTCCTCTGAGCTCTGGACTTGTATATTCACCTGCACCTACGTGTGAATGTCTTGCACCTCAGACTCCACATAGCCCCCCTACTGACCCCTTCTTGGCCTGCTTTTTGTCCTCTCATGGAAGTTCACTGCCCTTCCATTTGCCCAGCAGTCCAAGTTGTGAAGCTGCCACATCCAGACAATCATCGATCACTGTCATTTCACCTGCAGAATGTGTTTTGGTTTCCATCCACCTCTTCTCAACTTCACCCAAATGCCAGCATTTGGTCTCAACCACATTAACTCACCTCCACCTACTTGTATGTTTTGCCCTTTGGCCAGTGTGTGCGTTTATAATTTCAGTAGGTATTGCTTGCTTCTGATACACTGTACACAGCAGAGAGGGTAACCTAAAAACACAAGTTAGATCATAACTGTGTTCTACTTAAAACCCTTGGGTAGCTTCCTATTGCCCTTTGGATAAAATAAATACGCCTTGCCATGGCTTGCAAACCCTCCAGCATCTGGTTCCGCCTCCTCCAGCTGCTCCCCCAGCCACTCGGTTGCCCCCTCCAAGGGCCGTCAGTGTTACCGGTCTCTTGGGTGCTCTTCCGGACCTAATCTTTGCAAGTGCAAGCCAGTCCGTATATCAATTGATCACCCTCTTTTTATACAGTGTATAGAACCCTGTCCCGCATATTGTTGTCTGTGCCTCATTTATCTTGATGTTCTTTGTATATCAACATATGAAGAGTGTAATTTATTTTTATCTTGCTGTTACAAATGCTGCTGCAATAAATGACACGGTCAATGTCTACAGGATACATTCACAGAAGTAGACTTGCTGGATCACAGAGTATCGCTCATCTCGGTGGGCCCTGCCAGCTTACTCTCAACTGAGCTGCCCCAGCAGTGTGTGATTTGTCTCTTTCCCCAGATTTATCAGACTTTTTGAATGAAAAGCGGTATCTCAGCGTGAGTTTATTTTTCATTACTCTTATTTTTGAGTGAGGCTGAACTTCTTGTCATGTATTTAAGGGCATTTCATTTTATTTTCCATGGATTTTATCTATTCCTATCATTTGTCTAGTCTTCCATTATGTTGTTAGTTGCTTTCTTACCAACTTGTTGGCACCAGTCATGAATTAGCGCTTTGTGATATGAGCTGAAAATACTATTTTTCCTGCTTATTGTTTCTTTTAACTGCTCATGGTGGTTTTTGCCATGCAGCAATTTAAACATCTTTTTATATGATGGACTATCAGTCTTTTATTTTATGGCTTCCAGTTTGATGTCATAGTTAGACCTCTGCATTTCAGGTTATAAAATAATTTCCCTGTGGTTTCTTCTTGTTCATTTCATTTGTCCATTTTTTTCAATTAAGTCTGATGTACTTGGAATTTGACCTGGTATGGTATGAGGTATGGATCAAATGTTTTATACTTTTTATCCCCAGTTACCTAGTTTATCTCAATACTGTCTATTGGATAATCCACTTTCCCCTTTTATTTGATATGTTGCTTTTATGAAATACTAAGTTTTCTTTGTATCCATCTTGCATATTTCTGTTAGATTTGTTCATAGGTATTTGGTATTTTTTGCTGCTACCATAAATGAGGTCTCTTCTTCCATTATATCGTCTAACCGTTCTCTTTAGGCATGAAAGCTGTTGATTGCTGTGTAATTTTGTCCTCAGCCATCAACTTTTATCCTTTTACTACTTACAATAATTTCATTTGATATTCTTATGTCTATAATCATAGCATCTGTGCACCATGATAATTTTCCCTCCAAATTCTTTCCTTTGTCTAATTGTGTTGCTTAATGCATCCAGAACAACGTTAAGAGTTGTGGTGACAGCAGACGTCATTGCCATTGCCTGGCTTTGCTGGAATTTCTTTAGTTTTCCATGAAGCTCGATGATGCCGGCTTGTGGGTTTAATTTACATATGGACAGTACTCCTTGGTGCCGTTCATTAGTATTTCTACTTTATTTTTATCCCAGGTACATGAGAGAATTGTACTTCCCTGCCCACTTGAAGTTGGGCTTGGCTCATGTGACTTGAAAGTTGGCCAGTGAAATGGGAATGTGATAGTGTCACTTCTGGGTCTTTAAGAACTAGTGTGGAATTTGCTATTTCCTCTTCTGCATGAAGACCAGGTTCCACCAGCCTGGGTTCTGGAACGTGGAGGACGTGGAACAGGGCCCTAGCCTACCTTCAGCAGACATGGAATTTGAGTGAGAAATACACCTTTGCTGTTACAAGCCATTTGAGATTTGGGGGTTATTTGTCACTTTAGTATAAGTTAACCAAGAAGGTGTATGTGTTCCTGACTTTAGAAGGAATGCTCCTGGGGGTATCCCGTAAGACCTAGTAAGACTATGGCATTTGGGCTAAGTTGGAGACTTCCCTTATATGATAAACTATATCTATAACTTTTTATGAAGAGCTTTTAAAGTCAGCAGTGTGTGTTGGGTTTTATCATATTACTTGTCAGTGGATATGGAGACAGGTCATGGTTTTCCCGCTAGGTCTAGTGATGGAATGATTATGTTACTTAACGGTGTGAAATTGAATCACCTACAGACCTGAAGTCCTGAAACTAACCTCACCTGGTCATGATGTTTCTTATTTTAATGTATTGCTGGATTCTGTTTCTAATATTTCAGTTTAGGATTTTTATGTTGATATGGGCCTTGTCTGTAGCTTTCTTTATTTCCTTTTGATATGTTATGCTTACTTCCTAGAAATAAGTTGGAAGTTTTCTTTTTTTATCCTCTGAAGCAATATTAATAATTGTGAAATGATATATTCTTTAAATATCTGATAGAATTATCCTATGACACTATCTGGGACTTGTACTTTTTCAGGGGAGAATAGTTCTTTAATAAATTTGTCCAGTTATTTTATGATAATTAAACTGTTAAGATTTTTTTCTTTCTTCTAGAGTCAGTTTTATAAATAAATCAATTTAAATAATTTGAATACAAAAAAAATTCTGTTTTCTAGAAAATAATGTTTCAGCCAAGTTCTTAAGTTGATGTGTAGAACTGAGCAAACTACCTTTATGAATCTTGATTTCCTCTCTGGTTATTTCTCTTTATTTCTTTTGTGCATTTGTGCTTTCTACCTTTTCCTTGATTAGGTAATTAGGACCAATTGAACTAATTGGGACCTTATTAGATTATTAGTGTATTTTAAGACTTTATGATTTGGTAAGCGTGACACATTGTTAGGATCAAACACTATATGATTTGTGAAAGTGCTATAAGCTGTACAATATGGAAATACCAGTTTAGGGCATTTCTATGAATGTTTGCTAAGTGTCCAGACCCTTGGCCGATCTAGCTGAGCTGGGGAGAGTATTAGATACTTGCTGTTCTGTGGGGGCTCACAGTGTGGTTCTGGCCACCGAAGGGTCAAGAGACATCCACAGAGCAGCACTGCGTGTTCGGGGAGAGCAGATGCAGACGCTGCTGCGGAGCCAGGGAGGGGTGGGGCGGAGTGGGCTGTGGAGGGAGCCGGGAGCGGTTGCCCCAGGGAAGGTCACTAACCGAGACCGAGGTCGCTTAGAGGGAGGCATGCTTCTGAAGGGAGCTGGCTGGTGAAGGCATTTTGCGGAAACTAAGGATGGGGCACAAAGCCAAAGCGCAGTTTTGTCTGTGGGTTCAAGATGGGCCCCAGGAAGAGGTGACAGTCAACAAATATGTATGGAGTCCCTGCTGTGCATTTGAATAATACTGAATTTGTTTTTGGAAGAATAGGTGTTCATTCTGTAGTTTGCGGTTGGGAATCTAATTTTGCGGAGCTGTGGCAGGTGGCCTTTTGAAAATGTCCAATATCTGAAAATGCCTTAGCTGGTCTTCAAACACTGGTGGAGTGGCTTGGAAAGTGCACTTCAGATTGTGTCTTTAAAATAAGGAGGTAGGCTTTGGGGGCAGCTTAGCAAACACTGAATGGCTAATGCTATTTTAAAAAGAAAATGGACAAAATAAGGTTATCCAGAGCCCCTGTGAAGATGTGACTATAAAACAGTGAGGCACGCTTTGGGGGGATGTTTATGAAGCTGTGACTATAAAGTGGTGAGGCACGCCTGGCGGGGACAGCTCATCATGAGGGCTGTAGCGGCTGGTGGTCGCTCTGCAGCCCCAGCCCCGCGGTAACGGCAGGCTTTCTCCCCCCAGACATTCTTCTTCTGGCCGATGAAGAATTTGACTTCGATCTTTCACTGTCGTCTTCAAGGTAAACAAATGAGGTTTCTTCCCTTGCTTTGGTTATAACCACTGTTATTTAAATGCCTGTGTTATTAATATCCTTTTCTTTTAAAATAGTGCAAATGAAGATGACGAAGTCTTTTTTGGACCCATCGGACATAAAGAAAGATGTATTGCTGCGAGCTTAGAATTAAATAGTCAGATTCCCAAAGAACCTCTTGTGCCAGCATCAGAAAGTCACTTCTCTTGGAGTCCTCTTACCGGGGAAAAATTTGTGGAAGTTTATAAAGAAGCTCACTTGTTGGCCTTACAGATAGAAAGCAACAGCAAAAGCGAGGCGGCGCCAGCCACCAGGCCCGACACCCCTTGGAGCCAGGGTGTGGAAAGGTTCATACAGGAGTCAAAATTAAAGATAAGCCTCTTTGAAAAAGAAAATGCGATGCGGAAAAGCCCCGTGTCCCTGAAAAGGGAGACATACTCCCTGTCCGACAGCCCCCTGAGTGGCCCGCGGCGCCCTGGAGCCCAGCCCGCCTCGGGCGCGGATCTGCAGAGCGCTCCTGCCCGGGCCAGGCCCACCCCGACCCCGCGGCCACCGCACTCTGCTCGCTGTCCTTTGCCGGTGGAACCAGGCACTGCTTACCCTGCGAAACAGGCGGTGGCACAGAAGAGGGTCACCAGCAAACTGCTGCCACCCCGAGCGTCATCTGTGAGAGGAAAAGCCACTCTCTTGGCCATGGAGAAGGTAGACTAAGCCACGTGCCAGAACCCTTGTCCGGGGAACGGGCGGGCCCTTGCTTCCTGGCTGCCTCAGTTTGTGCCCTGTAATGGCAGCTGTTGAGGGGAGGCCCTTGCAAACATAGCTGCTCCAAGGGCTTGGGGCACAGGGACCCAAAGTCTGTGGAGAGCTGGGCTTGGGGTGGACAGGGACATGGGCAGGGCCACCTGTCTTACTATCGTGATGACTTAAAATGCCTCTTCCTGAATTCTATTTGAAATACTTCCCTTTGTTACAGCAGTGGGCCACTCATTAGGGTTTTCATTTGCATTGACAAATTCCCTCTCTCAGAATAGTCAGTAGTCATTCTCCTTAACTGTGACTTAGATTGCCGTCAATCGGGGGAGCTGTCCTGGGAAGTGGCAGTGGGCAGGTACACTGCCGGGGTGCCGTCGCCCAACTCTGGGAGCTGGGGGTCCTAGAAGCTTGCAGGGCAGGGCACTCGGGTAGGAGAAGGGGGGTGTCAGACTGCTGCCTCCAGGTTTTGCCTGAGGGGGCTTTACTCAGGGCAAGAAGCCCCAGCTATGAGGAGAGGCCAGGAGCATCAGGTTGGGGTCTGCCCTGTGCCCTTTCCTCGCTCTGCTCCTGGCCCGGCCGTCAGGCCTCAGCTCCCTGAGCCAGTCACGGAGGGATGGGAGGGGTTGTAGCAGGTTTAGGTCAATTGGTGTGAAATGCACACCAATAGGCCAGAAGTTCTTTCCCCTCTGCAAGCATATCTGGACCACACTCCTCTAATCCCAGAGCCCAGACTCGAACCAAGCCGAAGCCCAGCTGCCATGCTGAGTGCTGGACTGAGGAGGCATGTGGCTGTTCCCCAAGTAGCTGGGCTGTTCTTTAGTCATTCAAACTCCTTTTTCTGGAGAGCGTTTGGGTACAGATTTCTACTGATGTTCCTAGAATGAAAGTGACATGAATCTTGGGTGTCACGTGGACTCAGGCAGGAATTTGTATGTATGCCACGTGGAGTCAGGGCAGAGAGGCTGTGGTAGGATTTTGGCTGTTCTGGGGCCGTCTGTTTTCCTGGGCCTGGAGAGCAATCTGGTGCCCTGGGGCTGGGTTTTCGGTCAGTGAGGTGTTAGCTGTACGGCTGAGCTGCACTCTGAGCCCATGTGGGAAGCCAGCGCCACTTCCTACGTTGTTTCTGTGGGAGAAGTCGTTCCCTCTGGAAGGACGTACTGGCATGCCTTCCTCGTGAGGGTCGCCTCTAGAAACAGCTGGTCCACTTGATTGCACAACTTGGAAATGTGCTTTCAAGACAGCTACAAGAATGGCTGTAGGAGGAAGAAAAAAGCAAGAAAAGAGGTTGGCAAAGAGATCAGAGCCCTTGTGCTCTGCTGGTGGGAATGTGAGACAGGCAGCCACCGTGGGCAGCAGTCTGGCAGTTCCTCAGAAAGTTTAAATATAAAATTACCATAGGACCCAGCAATTCCATACTTCACTATATACCCAAGATAACTGAAAACGTCCACAGAGAGGCCTATGCACCAGTGTTTATGGCAGCTTATTCATAATAACCAAAAAGCAGAAATAACTCAGATGTCCATCGACTGATGAGTAGATAAATAAAATGTGGTCTGTCCATACAATGGGATATTTTTGGCAAAAAGAAATGTAGTACTGATAAATGGTCAGATGACCCTGAAAACAGGCCCAGTGAAAGAAGCCAGACACAAAAGGTCACATACTATATGCTCCCATTTATATGAAGTGACTGTAACAGGCAAATTATGGAGACAAGGGGTGGATTAGTGGCTGTGCAAGCTGGGGAAGTCGGGAATGGGGAAGGTGTGGGTGTCTTTTAGGGGCAACAAAAAATGTTCTAAAATTGCATTTTCAATGGTTATGCAACATAGTGAATATACCCAAAGCACTGAAGTATATACTTTAAAAAGGTGAAATTTATGCTGTGCGGTGGCATATCACAATTTAAAAAGTGAAGGTAAAAGGAAGTTATTGCTTATAATTCTCCTTGTTATAAGGGGTTATTTATATAAACATGGATTAGCTTCATGAATGCCCTTGTCCATAAATATGTCAGGAATTTATTCTTTGTTTGGTTCTGCTGTTCAAAGAAAAATGGCTTTCAGTACTAGAAGAAGGAGATTCATTGCAACCGAGCAGCTTCTCTGGTAGAAGGGAAGACCGTTTAATGAGTGTTTCCTTTCTGTACAGTGTTTTGAAGGTTGTGTTACTACAGCCAGTTTCCTTGTTATCGTCCTTAAATAAGAGTCCTGGCTGAGGACCGGCTTTAGGGGGTCTCTCTGGTGTCAATGCAATGTCTTGGTATCGTTTTGCTCTTTTTAATGAGGAAGCGAACTCCATCGGCATTTTGTCCATGGTGACGTGGTGGAGGAGGGGAACTGCTCTATTCCCTTCGGTCTAGTTGAATTGAGGAATGTGAATAGCATTGGGAGGATAGATGGAGCCTGCAGTGCCCTAAATGAAAACTGAGTGTGTCTAGGCATCGTTAAAAACTAGACAGTCCTCATGTTTCAAATTAACAATTTTCAGCCTATGAAAGAGGTATCAGCTGGTCCTTCCAGAATGAAAACTCTGAATGAAAAGGAGTCCCACAGGGACAGGCCCCCTGACAGGCCCAGTGCTGCCCAGGATGTCGCCAGCTTGCCAGCCAGCGGAAGCCACTTGGTCCAAGGCAAGCGATCACTCCCTGTTCCAAACAAGGTGGGTCTGCCAGGGCTGCGGGTGGGCTGCGGCCTGTGAGCGAAGGGACTGGGGTAGCTTTGCCTACATGGGACGTGTCGTTTGATTAAAATCAAGGTTAGGAGGTTGAAGATAGGATCCCGGAGAGGCACGTTGGTGAAATGCGAGGAACACAGGCCTGGCATGTGTTTGGAGCTGGCCACTCCGCTGGGAGCTGTGCGGGCCGAGGAGACTCAGCCTCTGAGCGTCAGGGCGCCGATGGTGCGGACACTCCCTGCTCCCCTCAGAGGGTCCTCATGCAGATGCGATGGGATGTCAAAAACTGGAGCTCCGCACAGGCACGGGCCACTGTCCATGGCTCTGCCGTCTACTCTCCAGTGTTGGTCACCCTGAGCTGTGTGTAAGAGTCACTGGTGGTTCTGGTTAAAGTTGCCCAAAGCTGGGTGCCACAGCCATGGCACCTCGTGGGCCTGGGTGGGCCCGTCTGCATTTCAGCCCGCCCCCCAGTGTTCCCTGCACGGGCAGCCGAAGAGGCTGTGCTTTGAACTGTTTGATCTTTTTCTTCTTTAAATGCAAGATGGTACTTATTAAATTATTAGAAGTTATTTTGAAATCCCATTTTTGCAGAGATAAGTAATGGGTAAATGATAAAATTTTTGACAATTCCATTTTTTTGACATTTTGTTTCAGCTGGGGCTGAAGAAAACTCTGTTAAAACCACCTGGTTGTGCTGGCAGTATTCCAAGAAAGCCGACCTCCTCGCACTCCGTCCCGGCTGTGGCTCCCGGTGTGCGCGCCTCTCCAGCAGCAGGCAAGACCCCAGCCACGCCACGCTCAGACTGCATCCACCCCGGCGAGGTCTCAGCTGCTATCTGTCCCTCGGAGACTATTTTCACAGAACGCAAAGGCTCATTAGAAAGTCCTGGAGGGCTTGCTGTGCACGGGGCTGGCCCCTGTCCTGCAGGTGCTCCCGGCAGGAGAAGCCCTCTAGGACTACTGGGTGTAGCTGAGGGGTACAAGGAGCCACCAAGTGGGTGTGGGTGTACGCTCCGGGTGCCTGAGAACATGGAAGGCAGCTGAGACCAGCATGTGGAATGCCATCAGACACAGGTCTTAGAAATAGGACGGTTCCAGATCATGTAGGGCATAGGACCTTATAATTCCTGGATATTTATTTTAATCCCCACTCCTAACTGGATTTTGGCTGCTATAATTTTATGTAGCCAAGAGTGCCATCTAGTGGCAAAGGGAAGAAACCAGGTAGGCTGTGGGGAAAGGCTTTTTTGAGTTCCTGCTTTTAGGACTAAACACTTCAAATTATATTTGCTGTGTAGATTCTCTGTACTGTGTCCTGTGGTCCAGGCAGCATGCTGTAGACTTTGTGCATGAAATGTGGAAAGTAGGAACTCTGGAACCAGACTGATCTGACTTGAAATCCTAACTACCAGTTGGTGGTTAAGAAACCTCAAATGGTTTCTGCAACTTTACACAGGGAAGGGCCCATGCCTCCCTTGCAGCCAGCCCTCTGCGGGCAATTGAAGAACTCCGTAAAGTGCCCACACCAGCCCTCTCCAGACATGGCAGGCGTTCGGTGAAGGGAAGGCCCTTTACATTAGAGCTGGGAGGTTTGTTTTGCTGCATTGGCACAGGGCATCAGCACTGTTCTTGTTTATGTCTGCATTTCCACCTCTGTAAAGGTTGAGGCAGAAATTTCATGGGATTTGTGCTGTGTATATATTTCTCTGTGGCACCCAGCAGAATCAGTAGGGTCAGATGCCTGAGTATATGGGGAGGATGTAAAACTGTTAAATCCTGTATTATACAAGCTGTGGCATTAGTCACTCTCTGAAAGGTTTTCTTTCAGACGCTTTTACCAGATTGACTTCTATATTGGGTATATGGGCAGCTGAGTATTTGTCACTCTAGTTTGCCTGTTACTCTGTTTTAAATAGTGTTCATGATTGCTATGACCCAGCGGCCTGGTAATTTAAAGGAACTGAGCAATAATGATCCTCTTCTTGTCCCCTTCCCCGCTCTGATCGCATTGGTGGGGCATGTGACTAGACTATCTCCTTCCATCCACTTAGCTACAGTAGATTTCTGCACTGACATAATCAATGAAGATAAGAGAGCCTGAATTTACATACACTTATGTACATTTTGGTAATTGTGTCCAGAATTAGTACCTTAGAACACACTCAACTAAGCTACAAGCAACCTGGGTTGTTCTTTGTTGGAAAAATGTGCCTGATAACACATACAGAATAAAATCATGTTAGAAATAGATAACTGTCTTCACTTGAAAACATTTTAGGACAGATATGCTAAAGAGAGCCTATCTTGCATGTATTTGTTAAACTTCACAATTTAAAAATAACGTAAGGTTGAGTGATAACCATATTTTGTGTGTCTCCTCTTCCAGCTAAATCAAGTGAACTTGCAAACCCTCCTGCAGACAGGTCGCAGCCTCCGTCCAACACCAGCCAGTCAGGCAGGACGGGATACGCCAGGCCAGGGCAGTGTGTGCAAGCAGGCTCTGCGGGTGCATCCTGCAGGCCGAGCAAGTGGGCTGGGCTTGCTGAGCTGACCCCGGGGCAGGCCCAGAGGCCCACCACAGCACCTCTCATCCAGCCCCCGAGTCCAGAGAAGGGAGCCGGGAGGCTGAGCTCGCATTCCCGTGTGTCACACTCTTCCCAGCCTGAAGCAGCGGGGAGAATGAGAAGAGAGTCTTACCTAAACGCCAAGACAATGGCTGTGCCCACCCCCACAAGTCAATTTAAAATTCCTAAGTCTTCCACTGGTAAGTAGTTGATACATTTTAATGTATTTTACAAATATTGAACAAACCCTACTTAGAATTTTTAAAAAAGTATTTGTTTTTGGTGATGGTAGTTTCCTTTTTTTTTTTTTGCTTAAAGCCCTTTAAATATGTTGTATTATCCTCTAGCTTGCATTAAGTCAGTGGAGTTCGTATCTTACACTCACTCCCCTCTGTGACTTATCATTGCTCTCAAGACTTTGTTGCTACTGTCAGCATTTGATTATGTTTTGATGTGGCTTTCTTTGTGTTTATCCATCTTGCAGGTTCTTCAGCTTCTTTGGTCTGTATGTTAGTTTTAATCATATCTGTAAAGAAATTTGGCCATTATTCAAGTATTTTTTCTTGCCTCCCCTCATTTCCTGGGACTCAAATTACAGGGATCATAGATCCCTCGAGGTCTTGTAGGTCACTGAGGCCCTGTTCTCCCGCTGCCCCCAGCCTTTATTCCTGTGCCTCAGTGTGGATAGTTTCCACTGTCATGTCTTCAAGGCCACATGGCTTTTCTGCCGTGTGTCTAATCTGCTCTTAAGCCTGTCCATTTGGTCTTCATTTCTGGCATGACTGTCTCCCCGCTTTGTCCCGTGTATTTGTGAGCATATTTGTAATGGCTGTTGTAAAGCCTGTTTCTTCTAATTCCATCTTCCCTGTCATTTTGGGGTTTGTTTCTTATTGACTTAATATTTTTCCTGGTTATGGCCACATTTTACTGCTCCTTCACACATTTAATTATCTTTTTTCATCTGGACATTGTACATTTTACACTTGGACGCCTGGATTTTGTTGTCTTTCTTTGAGGAGTTGAATTTTGCCTTGGCACTTAAATGGCAGGTCGGCTTGATCCTTTGAGGCTTCTTAAACATCTTTGATGTTCAGTCCCAGGATATGTCAGCCCTGGCACTGACGTGTGCCCTTTCCAGGTCTCTCCTGAGTATGTCCCTGTGAGGTTCCCACTCTGCCTGGGGGGCCGTGAACGTGTCCCGGCCCTGTGAGCAATGGAACTTGTTCCCAGTAGTTTTTCTCAGCCTTCTGGGGTCTCGCACCTACACACCTCCCACAAAGGGTTGGGGATCCCGCTCATATTTCCAGGGCCCCCTCTTCTCTAGGACTTAGGCCTCTGCCCCTCAGATTCCAGCCTCACCCGCCTCTCAGAGCCTGATCGTTGTCTCTTCAGAGCAGCGAGACTGCAGAACGACCTCGGGCTCTCCCCGCCTGCTGGCCTGGTGTCTGGCAGCTGGGAGGCGGAGTTTGGTCAGGGTGGATTAATCTGGTGATTTGTATGCTATCGAAAGTTGTGCAGAACTGATTTAAGGGCGAGCACAGCTCCTGCCTCTCTAGGCAGCTTAAATGTCCTGAGGTTATGAGCATTGCTACCCATACAGACGGCCTTTAACGCCCAACTGTGTTCTGAGTTCCCGTGTGAGAATGAGCCATCCTGCCACGTCGCTCGTGTGCCAGGCCCTCTCGGGTACAAGTCGGTGATAACATCAAATTCTACTCTCAAGGACTTTACATTTTAATGGCAGGAGATGAATATTATCAGTTAAGTCCACTTTCCGATCATAAATATGATGAAGTGACTAAAAGAGAAAGGTGTCACAATGTTGAATTCAGACAGAGGGGTCCCTTCAGCTAAGACGGTCAGGGAGGGCTCCTCAGGAGACAACAGTGAGCTGAGATCTGGACCATGAGAAGGGTGCAGCATTAGGGAAGCCAGGGGGAGAACACTGCAGACAGAGGAAACGGCGAGCATGGGTCTCGAGGCAGAAAGATGCCTCATGAGTCCTAGAAACAAAGCCTAGAGCGGTAAGAAGGTAGTTATAGTAGTTAGGATTAGGTCCTGCGACAAGCCCAAAAAACAATGGTTTTAATCAAGATAGATGTTTACTTCCATCCCGCATAAAAGTCTAGGCAGACACCCCAGAGGCGGCACGGCACTCCTCGGTACAGGGGCTCGCACCTCTTCCTCCTTGTTTTGCCATGATTAGCTTCTCTTCCTCATGGTCTGCTATGGCTGCACCAGCTCCAGCCTTCACACCAACCAGCAGGAAAATGGACTAGGGGGAGAAGAGCGAATCCTTACTTAACTGGATACTTAACTGGAAGCTGTAGGTGCCACTCCCATGCCTGTCCAGTTGCTCAGGACTTAGTCATGTGACCACACTTACCTGCAAGGGATACCAAGACATGCTGTCTTTACATCCAGCCAACTTTTCGTATTCAAAAGAAGAGAAGAGTAGATACTGAACGAACACAGCAACCTCAGTCTAGTTGGTGAATGAAGGGAAGAATAATAAGCGGTGGCGATAGACAGGGAGCCAGAGGCTGGCTCATTTACCACCCGTGACTGTGGCACGGCTCTCCATGTAATCTCAGCGCAGGGGGAGGTGCTGAAGATTTTAAGCAGGGAATATGACCTTCAAAACATCCCTCCTTGAGGGAAGGGCAGGCCCTATGGGCAAGGGTGGAAGCAGGGAGAACCAGGTGGAAGCCTCCCTGTGCTCTGGACAAGAGTTTGTGGTGGGGGTGGAGGGAGAGGTGAGGAGGGGCTGACGTGACCAGGTGCACCTGGTACTGCCCCCCACCCCGCCCCACCCCGGTGATGGGAGGCTGGAGGGAGAGCCACACCGGAGCAGAGCCCGCTGCTGTTTGGGCCTGTTGGGTTTGAGATGCCTACATGGCTCTAGTAGCCATGCTGAGCAGGCAGATGAATGCATGAGTCGGGACCTCAAGGGGAGAAGTCACACCTGAAGGTAAAATGTAGGTTCTGACAGCAGAGTGCTACGTGTGTCTGCACACATGGGCGCTCCGCGAACAAGGTTCTCAGGGCCCTGCGTGGCAGCGGGTACAGGGCTGTGCTCGGCCGTGTTTGCTGCCTTCCTTCCCAAGCACCCACGGCCGTGCTACCTCTGGCCGTGCGTCTTCGTGCGGCCTTTGCCCCGCTGTGGCAGGCGTTCCTGCCCTCCAGCTGCATGGAGCTGCCGGACTCGCACCGGGGCCGTTGCCGGTCTGTCTCCACCCTCTGCTGCCTAGCGGTGACCCTGCGGCTCTCTGGTCTGCCTTCTTGCTGTAGCCGGCTGTCCTCTTCCCAGCATCAGGGACGGGCTGTCTCGTGACCTCCTTTCACCACTCATCCTGGGGAGGCCATGGGGGCCACCGCCCTTCAGAGCGCACGGCCCTGCAGTGATGGTGCCACGTGCCCCCTGGGGCTGAGGGCACTTGCGGTTGTGGGGCGCCAGCTGTCACTGCAGAGGAGACATGGGGACGGTGTGAACCGAGCCCCGGCATGGGGCCTCTCATGTACAGGTTTCTGAAAATATTCCTGAGACAAATGGGTTCTTTTATTGTGACTCCTGCTGCCCAGGGCCACACGAAGGACTGAGGCCGGCATGACCTGGACTCGCCTCTGCTGCACTGAAGCGACAGTGGGGCCCTACCCTCAGCACTCTGGGGGTACAGGGTTCCAGCCCGGCATTCTGACCCCGGGCTGACCCTTGGCCAGTTGCGAGAGTATAAGAAAGTATTTTAATACACATAAATGTTCATGAATATAGTTAACTTCCCGTGCATCCTTTGGAAGCTACTGGAGTTTGCTCCACCAAGAAGAGTGAGAAAGCAGAAGAGGGAAAAGATGGATCCCTGATAGGGACCCCGGCCCAGCCCAGGGGCGGCGGGAGCACAGGCCAGTGGCCTGCGAGGCCCCCGTGGAGGGTGTGGCCTCGGCACCCGAGGGGTGTAACCGCCTGGAAACTGCTCCTGAGGACGGAAGTTAGGGGACAGTTGGTCACAGGTTCCCCGCCAGAATCAGAAACAAGCAAATGGAGACAACCAAGATCTCAAGGGAGGGGGCGGGGAGGGAGCCAGGCAGGTGTGGTCACGTGCAGCGGCCTCCTCAGCTGAGCGCTTTCACACGGCTGCGAAAACATGACCACAGGCCCACGAGCTGCATAGGACGGGGCAGGTGGGGACCGAGGGGCTGGGTCCTTAGGTGACGTCGCAAGTATTTGAACACAAGTGGCATATGTGTGACTTAGAGATACGGAGCAAGTACCATAGGAAACAACCAGACAAGCTGGGGGTTGGGGTGGGGGCAGCAGGAACCTGCTGATTTTTGCCCTTCATATTTTGTGCATGAACCACTTTGGTAAGGCTGACTTTGGAAAGAACAGGAGATGGGAGTGGAGATAAGCACATGCAGCAGCCTCTTTGGAGAAGCGGTGCAGAGACATGGGGCGATGGGAGGGGCCGAGACAGGGGCAGGCTTGTTAAGGGTCAGAGGGTCCTGAGAGGGTACCTGGACGAGCAGCCGCCTGGGCCCCACCAGGCCTCAGAGCACCTGCTGCAGAGAGGTCTCCGCACCAGCCCCACGTTCCCTGTGGGGCTGGGGAAGGGGTGCTGGGAACAGCTTCTTTGCCTGTGGCTTCCAGGAGGTAGCAGGGTGTCACATGGGGGTCCTGGCACCTGCGGTTTGGGGGCCCCAGGGTGAGTTTGTGAATTGGTTCCCGGGAGCCAGTGTACTCGAGGGACTAGGTGGCCTGGGGCCTGTGCTGGCGTCGCTCAGCCCTCCCGGCCTGCTTGTCATCACACACGCATGTAGATCACAGGAGGCCTCACGGTCACCCTAGTGCTGCCCTGGTTTAGGGAAAGGAAGGCGCTGGTGGGCTCTGGGGCCTGCCTGGGAACCTCACCGTGTTGGTGTTGCCATGGGGGAGCGGCTCGCCAGTTCAGGGCTCTCACCAGCACACTTGACTTGTTTATGCTGAACACCGCCTGCTTGACGCTCCTAAGGGTGTGCTCCACTGCTGTCTGGGTTGGCGGCCAGGCTGAGGGCAGAGCCGGGGATGAGGGGAGGACGTGTCCCCTCTCACGCTCCTGGGCCCCGCTGGTTCTCCCTGCGAGCTTCTCTGATCTTGGCCTACTTTGTGGCAGCTGGGAAAATGGGGGTGTTAGACGGTGATTCATCACTTGATGGGTGACTGACTGTACCCACTTCCTCTCCTGTCTCAGGTGAACCCCCAGACGGCGGGACGCCAAAGTTCTCCCAGGCACAGAGGCCTCAGACGTGCACGTCGGCGGGGAGGTACTGAGTCGGTGCGCTTCCTTTCTTTTTAGATGACGGTTAAGGATGGTCTGGTGCATCTGCTGACTTCTGGAAGAGCATTTGCAGATATGTGGTGACCCCACAGCCTGACACCATGTGTCTGAGTCCCAGCTGGGGGTGCAGATTGAGCTGCTGGGGGCAAGGCCCACTACGTCCACTGCAGTTTTGGTAGCCGCAGACTTGCCTCCTGCGGTGTGAGACCCCGATCCTAGCCCTGAAGTGGGGCAGTTCTCTCACCAGGCCACAGGGCAGAAACGCCCTCAGAGCCATTACACGTGCCCAGAACCAGGGGTTCTGTAGGGCGACTGATTTGTGCCTGGTGCGCCCACTGGTGTGGTGCAGTTATTGGATTGGGTTTGAGTCCCGGCTCCATCACTCTCTGGTTCTCCGGTCTGTGACTTAGTGTGAGTTATTGAATCTTCTCTCTCTCTCTCTCACACACACACATACACACACTGGTCTGTGACTTAGTGCGAGTTATTAAATCTACACACGTACACACACACATATACACACACTGGTCTGACTTAGTGTGAGTTATTGAATCTTCACACACACACACACACACACACTGGTCTGTGACTTAGTGTGAGTTATTAAATCTACACACACACACATACACACTGGTCTGTGACTTAGTGTGAGTTATTAAATCTACACACGCACACACACAGACACACACACACACTGGTCTGTGACTTAGTGTGAGTTATTGAATCTTCTCTCTCTCTCTCACACACACACACACACACATACACACACTGGTCTGTGACTTAGTGCGAGTTATTAAATCTACACACGTACACACACACATATACACACACTGGTCTGACTTAGTGTGAGTTATTGAATCTTCACACACACACACACACACACACTGGACTGTGACTTAGTGTGAGTTATTAAATCTACACACACACATACACACTGGTCTGTGACTTAGTGTGAGTTATTAAATCTACACACGCACACACACAGACACACACACACACTGGTCTGTGACTTAGTGTGAGTTATTGAATCTTCTCTCTCTCTCTCACACACACACACACACACATACACACACTGGTCTGTGACTTAGTGCGAGTTATTAAATCTACACACGTACACACACACATATACACACACTGGTCTGACTTAGTGTGAGTTATTGAATCTTCACACACACATACACACTGGTCTGTGACTTAGTGTGAGTTATTAAATCTACACACACACACATACACACTGGTCTGTGACTTAGTGCGAGTTATTAAATCTACACACGCACACACACAGACACACACACACTGGTCTGTGACTTATTAAATCTACACACGCACACACACAGACACACACACACTGGTCTGTGACTTAGTGTGAGTTATTGAATCTTCTCTCTCTCTCACACACACACACACACACACACACTGGTCTGTGACTTAGTGTGAGTTATTAAATCTACACACGCGCACACACACACACACACTGGTCTGTGACTTAGTGTGAGTTATTGAATCTTCTCTCTCTCTCTCACACACACACACACACATACACACACTGGTCTGTGACTTAGTGTGAGTTATTAAATCACCCACAACACACACATACACACACACACACTGGTCTGTGACTTAGTGTGAGTTATTAAATCTACACACGCACACACACAGACACACACACACACTGGTCTGTGACTTATTAAATCTACACACGCACACACACAGACACACACACACTGGTCTGTGACTTAGTGTGAGTTATTGAATCTTCTCTCTCTCACACACACACACACACATACACACACTGGTCTGACTTAGTGTGAGTTATTGAATCTTCACACACACACACACACACACACTGGTCTGTGACTTAGTGTGAGTTATTAAATCTACACACACACACATACACACTGGTCTGTGACTTAGTGTGAGTTATTAAATCTACACACGCACACACACAGACACACACACACACTGGTCTGTGACTTAGTGTGAGTTATTGAATCTCTCTCTCTCTCACACACACACACACACACACATACACACACTGGTCTGTGACTTAGTGCGAGTTATTAAATCTACACACGCACACACACAGACACACACACACACTGGTCTGTGACTTATTAAATCTACACACGCACACACACAGACACACACACACTGGTCTGTGACTTAGTGTGAGTTATTGAATCTTCTCTCTCTCTCACACACACACACACACACACACACTGGTCTGTGACTTAGTGTGAGTTATTAAATCTACACACGCGCACACACACACACACACTGGTCTGTGACTTAGTGTGAGTTATTGAATCTTCTCTCTCTCTCTCACACACACACACACACATACACACACTGGTCTGTGACTTAGTGTGAGTTATTAAATCACACACAACACACACATACACACACACACACTGGTCTGTGACTTAGTGTGAGTTATTAAATCTACACACGCACACACACAGACACACACACACACTGGTCTGTGACTTAGTGTGAGTTATTGAATCTCTCTCTCTCTCACACACACACACACACACACATACACACACTGGTCTGTGACTTAGTGCGAGTTATTAAATCTACACACGTACACACACACATATACACACACTGGTCTGACTTAGTGTGAGTTATTGAATCTTCACACACACATACACACTGGTCTGTGACTTAGTGTGAGTTATTAAATCTACACACACACACATACACACTGGTCTGTGACTTAGTGCGAGTTATTAAATCTACACACGCACACACACAGACACACACACACACTGGTCTGTGACTTATTAAATCTACACACGCACACACACAGACACACACACACTGGTCTGTGACTTAGTGTGAGTTATTGAATCTTCTCTCTCTCACACACACACACACATACACACACTGGTCTGTGACTTAGTGTGAGTTATTAAATCTACACATGCACACACACACACACACACACTGGTCTGTGACTTAGTGTGAGTTATTGAATCTTCTCTCTCTCTCTCACACACACACACACACATACACACACTGGTCTGTGACTTAGTGTGAGTTATTAAATCACACAACACACACATACACACACACACACTGGTCTGTGACTTAGTGTGAGTTATTAAATCTACACACGCACACACACAGACACACACACACACTGGTCTGTGACTTATTAAATCTACACACGCACACACACAGACACACACACACACTGGTCTGTGACTTAGTGTGAGTTATTGAATCTTCTCTCTCTCTCACACACACACATACACACATACACACACTGGTCTGTGACTTAGTGTGAGTTATTAAATCTACACATGCACACACACACACACACTGGTCTGTGACTTAGTGTGAGTTATTAAATCTACACATGCACACACACACATACACACACACACACTGGTCTGTGACTTAGTGTGAGTTATTGAATCTTCATACACACGCACACACTGGTTTATGACTTAGTGTGAGTTATTGAATCTTAACACACACACACACACACACACACACTCTGGTCTGTGACTTAGTGTGAGTTATTGAATCTTCTCTCTCTTTCACTCACACACACACACACACACACACACACACACTGGTCTGTGACTTAGTGTGAGTTATTAAATCTACACACGCACACACACATATACACACACTGGTCTGACTTAGTGTGAGTTATTGAATCTTCACATACACACACACTCACACTGGTCTGTGACTTAGTGTGAGTTATTAAATCTACACACACACACTGGTCTGTGACTTAGTGTGAGTTATTGAATCTTCACAGACACACACACACACTGGTCTGTGACTTAGTGTGAGTTATTGAATCTTCACACACACACACTGGTTTATGACTTAGTGTGAGTTATTGAATCTTCACACACACACATACACACACACACTGGTCTGTGACTTAGTGTGAGTTATTGAATCTTCACACACACAGACACACACACTGGTCTGTGACTTAGTGTGAGTTATTAAATCTACACATGCACACGCACACACACATATACACATTGGTCTCTGACTTAGTGTGAGTTCTTAAATCTACACACGCACACACACACATATACACACTGGTCTGTGACTTAGTGTGAGGTATTGAATCTTCACACACACACACACACACACACTGGTCTGTGATTTAGTGTAAGTTATTGAATCTTCACACATAGACATACACACTGGTCTGTGACTTAGTGTGAGTTATTGAGTCTTCACACACACACACTGGTTTATGACTTAGTGTGAGTTATTGAATCTTCACACACACACACACACTGGTCTGTGACTTAGTGTGAGTTATTAAATCTACACACACACACACACACACACACCACCACCACCACCACCACCCTAGGCTGGGAGTTGTTTAAACAGATGGCAGCCCTCTCCCACTGAATCATCCTCCCACTGCCATTCCTACTGCCACCTGCCGAGGTCAGAGGATTGCTTCGTCCACACACCCAGCCCTTTCTGATGGCCAGTCCCTAGGCTGGCACTCTGGGCACTGTCACAGTGGAGGGACCCTGCCGGGCACTGCTTAGCCCTATGTGCACCAGCTGGGAGTGGGGGCAAAGGACCCTCAGACCTGGGGAGCAGCACTGCCAGGGTGGGGGTCCTGGCGCTGCTGTGTGACCAGGGCGGGAGCTGTGCTTTGGACCTTGCTGGGATGGTGTGGCATGGCAAGGCCGGCTCCAGGCTCGGGCACCAGTGCAGGGGCCCTGATCCTGGTGCTGCCACAGACCAGGGTGGGCCCTCTGCGAATCTTTTCAGGTTTCTGGGCTTTCACTTACATGTATGTGAACTTGGGAAGCACCTCATGGGGGTGCCTGGAGCTTTCCCCGACACATCAGCCTTGCCGCAGCCCCTTCCCCCCAGGACAGTGTGGGCGAGCACATCCCAGCTCCACTCCTGCCTCACTGCCCCTCCACCTTGGTTTTCTCACCTGTACGGTGGGAAATCCTGCCTCCCAGGGCCATTCTGAGGGTGACATTCGTTTATATTTTTACTCATTTTCCCTGGAGCTGGTGGTGGAGCTGCCAGTGCTCAGCAGTTAAGGGAGTGAGCAGGGAAGTGATTCCAGAACTTGCAGTGGGGCAGCTTGGCCCCCTGGCGCCCCGTCCTACCCGTGCTCCTGGGGCAGTTCTGTCCTTCAGGTAGAGCCTCTTCTCAGCCTGGAGCTCATGGAGCCTCTCTGATGGATGGTGAAGCCAGTGGGCATCGTCCCCAGGCCTCCGGGCTGGCTCCGTGTTGGCAGGGCACCCCCGCTTGCTTACTTCAAAATAACTCTCCTCTGTCGGCATCAGGGACACAGATACAGCTGAGGTTAGCCCCGTGTGGCAGTGGAAGCTGCAGGCCCCACCTCAGTGCAGGCAGAGGCCACGGAACAGGCAGGGGCCATGCTGCCCCGTTTGTGTCCGCGCGGGACTCTGGCTCCTCGGGCCTGGGACGCGCGAACACGCAGCGCACCCTCTTGCCCACCCACCTGCCTCGCCAGACCCCGCTCGGGTCTGGACTCCTCTGCGAGTGTTCATGCCACCAAAAGGTGACCTTAGATCTCTTCTGAAGCTCCCCTGAAGCCACTTTCCTGGTGCCACTATAAAGCGCAGTCACCTTGCTGGAGTCTGTGAGGAGGGCGGAGATGCCAGAGCTGCAGGGTCCCTGGGTGGGCAGCCCTGAATCCCTGGTCTTGCTGCAGCCTCGCCTTCCTGGAGGACAGACCTCCAACAGGCTTCACTGGCCTCCATTTTTTAGGTTGAAATTGTAGGACTTCCTTCTGCTTTAGCCTGTTGGCTGAATAATTAATTAATTAGACCTTTTTTAGGTGCTCAAGACACCTATTGGTCTTTGCAGGGTTGTCCCCAGCACCCCTGCTAGACGCTCGTCAGGGCCAGCCCCACAGAGCCTCTTCAGCAACACGAGGACCCCTGTGAGCAGGAGGCGTGTGTCAGCCTGGGCCACACCTGCCGGCCGGCGACTCTCCGCCCTGCCCTTGCTGACCCCTAGAACCGTGCCCAGGGCTCCGGTTTCTACCCCGTGTGCACCTGCTCAGCGACTCTCTTCTGAGCCCCAGAAAAAGTCTGCAGTGAGGTAAGAGATAAACGTTGCGATGAGTCTGTCTCAAATCCATAAAACCTCAAGCGATGCTCGTGTTGGAAAGGCTGGCTGGTCTGGTGCAGAGGCGCCGGATGGGAGCTGGCCAGGCTGAGCTTAATCGCACCCCCGGCGAGAGACCCTGACCCCAGGCTCCCCAAGGTGGGTCTCAGAAAGGAAGGGAGGCGCTTGCTCCCTCGTCGTGTTCCTCACCTAACATCCTGTCCGGGGCTCGGCCGGGAAGTCAGCCTGCCCACCCTGTCTGGGTGGGGGAGGGTCTCTCCGGGGGCTCTGTGGGCAGAGCTGCTCCTTGAGGCACATCAGCCTTCAGGACCCCTGGGATCAGTGCTGCCCTTGAGACTGGCCCCGGGGGAGGCCTGTGGTGCGCCCTCCAGAGCCTCCGTCAGCGGCCTCGCTCAGGCTTCCTGAGAAACAGACCGAACCCTCTGGGGTGCCTGCCCCCCCGCCTCTCCCGGCTCCCTCACTTCCTCCAGCCACCTTCCCCCACACCGGCTCCGACAGGCCGCCTCGCCGTCATCTCCGCCTGGAGTGCATGGAGCCAGAGCTGCCGCCTCCCCTTCACTGACGTGCATGTCCAGGGGCCTTTCCAGAGGCCCCGTTCCCCTGCTGGTCCTCCAGAGCACCTCTCCCCTCTGCACCCGAACAGAGTCTATGTCTGTCCACTCGCTGGTCGCCTGGCACAGTACTGGTGCGGGAGCTTCCTGGGAGCCGGACGTCCTCGGACAGGCTCATCGCCACTTCCCTAGAGCTGAGAACGAGCTCCTGGCACAACATAGGTGCTCAGGAAATACTGACGGGAAGAATCACCCACGCAGAAGGGTACTGCTGCCACTGGCTCTGACTTCAGCTTTTGGCCACGAGGATTCAGCGGGCAAAGCATAGACACGGGGCTGTCGCCACTCCCCCTGGGGAACAGCCTTAAGGAACAGGGAGAACCGTCGGCGTGCGCGGCACCAGGCTGGGGACCTGCTCCGTCTAGGGGCCGATGGGAGGCTTGGCCACACGAGTATCTGTTCAGTGCTGTCAGAGCAGAGAAGGCCGGAAGGGAAAATGCCCGATGTGTGCTACACGGGGGAGAGAGAGGCCAAACAGGAGGAGGAGGAAGGGCTGTCCTAAAGCCCCAGTGAGCCCCAGTGTGTAGGTGGTGGCAATGACCTGGAGCGGTTATGCCTGTCAGTGTGTGTGAATAAAACTCAGTTTTTTTCAGATTGTTATGAAGCCTTTAAAATATTAAAAAGAAAACATGCTGTAGAAACTTATGAAAACTGCTGCTTTCCCTGGTTTCCCCCATCATTCGGCTTTGAGTGACCAGGTGTGTGCAGGCCTGCTAGGCTGCCAACGACGGGCTGGCCCCAGGGACTCCCTGCACCATCTGGGAAATAGACAGCTGAGGAGCATCTGCACGGGCGGCACGTTCCAGGGGGCCCGTGCTGTGGAGGTGCAGCCAGGGCTCCAGCCTGTCCGGGGTGCCAGCCAGAGGAGGCGGCCCTCTGGGCACAGGGGCACTGGGGGCATATCCAGGAGTAGAGGCTGCGCATGGCCCTCGCCCCTCCCCTCCTGGTGAACACCTGAAGGGAAAGGGAGTGAGACTGGCAGTGCCAACAGCAGACTGGTGAAGTGTTAGAGCTGAAAGGAGCCGCAGAGAGGCTTGCTCAAGAGGGAACTTGAGTCGAAAGTGAGTTCCTCAAGATTAGATGGCTGCCACTGACGGAGCGGGCAGCAGAGGCAGGACTCTGTCCTGTGTGATGTGCCCCAGAGGACAGCCGCAGCCCAACAAGCTGGCATTACAGATGTCTTCTCATGAGACCCCTCCTTCCTCCTGCAGGACTGCACCGGTGAGGGAGGCCAGCAGCAAGGCCGCTTCCGGGCGCTCAGGCTTGTCCCCTGATGCAAGTTTTTCTCCATCTTCTGTGCCACAGGCACTTAACTTTTCCCCAGAGAAGAGGGATTTTTCCTTTTCAAAAGCTGCACTGGATGGAGCACAGCCACCTGAAGATTCATCCCCTGCTGAGGTAAAAGGACAGGTGTACCTAGTGGTGTCACCTGGATTAGCAGAGGTGGCCCTGGAAGCCATGGGGCAGCTCAGGGTAGTGGCCCACGGAGTTGCCCCTGTAGGAATTTGTCCATGACCCTGGGCCTCCAGTGCCAGCTGTGCCAAAGAGAGAGGACCACAGGCCACTAGAGGGGACAAAAGCCACACTTCCCCCTGCATTTGGCCAGAGGGCTGGGGCTCACAGGACGGGAAACAGGTAGCAGTGCAGGGCGAGAGAGGGAGTGCAGTGTTGGCCTTGGCGGGAGGGGGCGGCCCAGTGGGTGCTCGGCCAGTACCCACCCCCCAGCCAGCTCTCCCCACTCAGGGGCCCACCCCAGCCCTCCTTTTCGGGTTTCCAAAGCTGTTGGCTGCCTAGAGACATAAAGCCCACATTTTGCCAAGATGGTCAAACAAAAGATGCTAGAATCACCTTTCAATCTGGTGTTTTTGTCTAGGCTATTCTCGTGGATGTTAAACCGGACCAGCCTGCCATCGCTTCAGAAGCCGGCAGCACACCCCTCCCCGACCTGCCTCTCATTGACTTTTGTGATACCCCAGAAGCAAATGTGGCTTTGGCGTCTGAAAGCAGACCTCTGATCGACCTCCTGATAAACACTCCAGACCTGAGCAGAGAGGCCCCGTCTAAGCCTCTCCCTGACGTGGGGCAGGTGAGGAGCAAAGGAGGCCCTGAGCTGGCTTCAGCCCCAGGTGGTCTCGGTTCTGGGCGTGCCCCTCATCCTGAGGCACATCACAGTGACCTTGGGGAGTGGTCGCGGAGACTTGCACGGTGGTGTGTCTGAGGGGGTCATGGCAGTTCCCCCACAGGATCCCCAGCGCCTAAAGCATGGAGAGGGAGCACACCTGCTGGAGGAGCTCTGTGCCCTCCAGGTGTGGCATCCTCTCCTTCCAGCTTCCTGGACGGGACAGACTTACCAAGCAGTTATGGCACCGAGCCATGGCAGAGCCGGCTGTCAGGCAGCCTGGTGCTCAGGGAGCCAGCCTGCGGGGTCGCCGGGCTGGGCGGGGCCACGTGGGTGCCTCCTCACCTCCGTTACGTCTCTCTTGCAGCTGATAGACTTGGCTTCTCCTCTGATCCAGCCGAGACCTGAGGCCGACAAGGAAAACGTGGATTCGCCACTTCTCAAGTTCTGAGTAGAATGATCCTTTGTGTTTTACTCTTTGTTAAAAGAATCATCAGTCCTAAAGTGGTTTTCAGCCCTTAGAAATAAATTCTAAGAGGAACTGTACTGAAGAAATTAAAGAAAAACAACCCAAAGTGAAGTTGCTGGGCCTGGAGATGGCCGCAGGACAGTGGGTTTCTGCTGCCCCCAGCGGCTTCCCTCCGCGCTGCCCCGCACACTGCTCTGGGGTACGGCGCTGGCTGGAGTCGCTCCACAGGAGGATTTTGTTTTGAATCTTGTGTGTGTAAAATAGCAAGGGACTTTTAAAAATTAAGTGTGTATGAAAAGTTAAATACTCTAGATTTAAACTGTAAAATAAATGAAAATGTATTAAAGCATTTATCTGATTTTTAAGATTATTTTGATTTCAAACATGCCTAGCTGTTTTCATCATTCTGAGTATGCAGGGTTTGTATTACCCAAACTTTCTTTCTACAAAAGTAACTTTGAAAATTTTGTGTGCATAAATACTGGTTTAAATGCAGACCTCAGGCTCCCTGCCCAGGTCTGGGGCAGGCCTACTAACCTGTGTTTTCGGTGGGCAGTCAAGCGATTCCAAGAGAGGCTGCTCTGGGGAGGTGGGGTGGAACAGAGAGGGACGTTGGGGGGACGAGGAGGCAGTAAGGCTGGACCCCCAGCTGTGCTCCCAGCAGGGGTGCTCCCGGTCGGGGGAGCAGTAGGGAGTGGGGGCAGAGGGCCACTGCAAAGTGCATTCCCTGCCGGGAGCCATTCTAGTTTGACATTTTCTAAAAACCAGCTGGCCTGGAAGCTGCTCATCTGTACAGATACCTCCTCATTTTATGAGTCTTAATTCAGCAGCTTCACAGCTGACAGTTGAAAAGCAGCTAATAGGACCTGCTTTCTGGGCTCGCATCCTGTGTTCCCTTGTCCAGTGGGGGCCGAGGGAAGAGCTGGTCGGGCTGTGCTTTAAACTTGCCCCCGTCACTGCCTGGAACGTGACTCACCCCTTGGAACAGTGATCCTGTTTCATCGGGTAGGAAAGAAGCACGCATCACCAAACAGCATTGCGCTGAGTTCTCAACTGCAGTCGTGACTCGGCTGTTAGACTCTCAAAACAAGGCACCCTTGCTCTGGAATGCTCCCTGACGAGCAGGAGAGGGCCTGTAGGAACTTCAGTTGTCCATTCTTTTCTCTGGGCTCTGTTCCAGAGGGCAATACAGAATTCTAGAACCCAGGATTAGCGCAAGGCTCCTCTGATGTCTGGTGTGGCCCCTTCACAGGAAAATCCAGGATCGAAATAATTCATTGAACAAAATTTATGAAGACTGCTATTGGCAGGCTGCATTTCTGCTGGGGACACAGAGGGTGCAAATGCCCACCTGGGGGGCTTAATGGTTTGGTGGGAAAGAAGGGTGTTAAACTCTGAGCTCATATACAGTATGAATGGGGCTCTGGTCATCCCTTCCACACCCGGGCTTGGGCCCTCAGCCTGCTCCCTCGCTCTTGTTCGGCGCTCCCCCAGGCTGCCCGAGGAGTGGCCAGGCTCTCCTTGGCACCAGGATGTGCTGTCCAGTTTACAAGTGCCCCCAGCCAGGACAGAAGAAATGATTTTAATTCACCGATAGATGGGAGGAACCCCAAGAGCACGTGGTGACTGAGAGGGCGCACCCCCACACCCCGCCAGTGCGCATCATCCCCTTCCTCCTGGCCTGAGCTCGTGCCGTCCTGTGGAAGCCGCTCAGTCCGAGATGTCCTCTACAGTCTGCCTTCTCTGACTCCCAGATCCTGGGCACTCGGAGGGCTGTGTGTGAGAAATAACACCACCCACCGGAGCACTGAAAGCTCAAGGCTACTGGGCCCACGGGGTGGCCACTCTGCACAATGCTGTGAGCTGCTCCTGGATTGGAGGTCCACCTTCACGTGATGTTTACCACATTTCATGAATACATCACTTTTCAACCACTTTGCAGGTGGGCGGGGGCATACCTAAACCCAAAGCCCTTTGCAGGGGCAGAAACATTGCACTTCTGCCCTCTACCCTAACCTTGTACCAAACTGCCACACCCAGGACGGGGTAGCCCTCCAAACAGTCCCCAAATGCAGTGACGCCACAGATTGAACTAAATGTTCATCCCTAAATCTGCTAAAGGCCAGGTGTCCAGATATTGGGTTGACGTAACTCTTCTGGGAAATGCTAGATGGAACTGCTACCTCTGTTAGATTTTTTCCTGGCAACTCATTCTTCAGAAAAGGCGGTCAGTGTTATCACCCGATGGGGCCTGTGCCCTTCCCTCCTGTGTGGAGCTCACCTCGTTCCTGCTCTTGGTTATGATTCTCCCGTTGGCAGTTTCTGCTTCTCTTTTTACCAATGGGCACTTGGGGCTTCCTCATTTCACTCTAGACCCTTCAAACTATTCCTGTTCTCAAGAAAATGGTTTGTTTTAATAATTGTCCATGTTCAAACACTTTGTGTGTGATTTCCAAACTGTCTGCATTTGTACTACTGGCATGCATTTCTCAAACCGTGGTTCAAATCCCACATGAAATCAATTTGGCACACTGCACCAGTTTAAAAAAAAAAAAGAGAAAGAATAAAATGGAAGATAATGGATACATGGCACACTGCAAGGGTTAAGAGCTATTGAGAAGCATTCATTTTTACATGTACATGTGTACTTTGGTGTGTATTCGTGGCCGCCCTGTAAAATGTGACACTGTGGGTTTGAAACAAAAAATTTGAGTCACTGATCGCTGATTTAAAGAATGCCTGTGGACTGTCGCCTCTGGTTTCCCTCATCTCACAGTCCTCTGAGTCCTGGGGCACTCCGCCACACTGGCCTCTCCGCACTGCCTGCCACCTCCCTGCTCTCAGCTTGTCAGCCAGCCGGTCCCTTGGTCTCCTGTCTGGGCCTCTTGCTTTCATTCATACCTTCCTACCTTCCCACGCTCCCCCTTTTAGGCCCAGCAAGTGTTTCCAACTGCTTCTATCGTCCAGAAATCTGCCCTCTGTCATTGCCAACCTCCAGCACGTGTTCACCTGCTCATTCCTTCGGCAATAGTCGCACCAACCGCGTTGGAGCTGACCTGGCAGGCCACCCCTCCCCCGCCAATCTCCCACAGGACGGGAACGCCAAGTCCCGCCCGCTGCATCCACTCCACCAGCGAGCGCTATGGATTTGACCTCCAAACCCATCTTTCCCAGATGGCCATCAGGGCCTCCTCCCCACAAGGCTGCATGAACATGTTGCTAGAAGTTTATATGTGATCACTTCGCCCCCCGGGTTGAAGCCTCCAGTGGCCCCCAGGCCCAGGGGGTCTGTGCCGGGAGCGTGCCCCGCCGCTGGGCCTGCAACCCCGGGCCCGGCAGCCGGCAGCGCCAGCGCTTCTGCGGAGGTCACTCAAGACGCGGCCGGGCTTCTGGCAGTGCGGAACTGGGCACGCGGAGCACGTTTCCGGCCGGGAGGCGTCCGTGGTGCCGCGGCGGGGCAGGACTTCCGGCGCGGCGCGGAAGCGGCGGCGGCGCTGGGACAGGTTCGGCGCACGGATGCTGGCTGCGCGGCACGTCGTGTGCGCCCTGTCCGGTGGCGTGGACAGCGCCGTGGCCGCGCTGCTGCTGAGGCGGAGAGGTGAGGGGGCCGAGGCTCTGCTACGGGCCGCGCGGGCTCGTGGGACCCCCGACCTACCTGGGCGCCGGGTGTGCGCGCGACGCCAGCCCCGACGGCCCCGCGGGCGGTTCCCTGAGTCCGGGGGCTCGCGGCGGCGGCGGCGTCCGCGCTTCCGCCGGGAGGGGAGCCGAGCCGGCCTTGCGACCCTCCCGATCGCCACGCGGCCCTTACGCCACGTGGGCGCCGAGATGCCCGTGGGCGCCCTGCTCGGGGATCACGGCTGTGTCTCTGTTCAGTGCGGGGCAGGTTTCCGCAAACCGCTAGCCTTCATCTCAGCCATCTAAAGGGTACCGGGGTCGGAGCAAGGTTAGGTGCTCCTCTAAATTCGCCACCCGTGCGACCCTTTCTCATAGTGCGGCCGCGTCCAGCCAGTGATCTTGGTGGAGCCTCTGCTCTGAGCCACCTCCGGGGCAGGCGCTGGCAGTGCAGAGCGGATGCAAGGTTCCTGACCTTGGGCAAGCTAATTAGGCTCCCCTCCGCTGTCAGAGGAGAGGCACTGGGGACACAGGGTTGAATGAGACCTAGGCGCTGCCCTCTGAGGAGCTCCGTGCTGTAGTGGGTCGCAGGAGGGGACGGACTGGGAACGGGAGCTAGCTAGCTGTGCGAGCAGAGCCAGGCGCTTCTGGAAGCAGGGGGCCTGATTCGGGGCTGGCAGCGGCCGGGCCTGTGAGTGTGGTGGGGTCTAATTTTGGCAGAGGTTTGTCATTGAATCTCTGTTCTTTGGGATGCCCTGTTTTTCACTACATTACCTAGCCCAAAGAAACATTTCTCATACACGGTCTGCACGTCTGTAGTTCACTGAGTTGGTGTAAGGCTAAGGTGGTCTTTTCCATATTTGGTTGGGTACTTTGTCACAACAGAAAATGGAAAAATGGGTCATAAACTACTTAGGTAGTATAGCTTGTATAATAAAACAGCCCAAGTTTTAATTATGTTTGATGATTCAGAAACTAAGTCTTAGATGATAATTGGGAATAACTTTTGAAGTTAATTTACTTTTCTGATACCTGAGTGGTGGTTTTTATTTGCTTTGAGAAATTCTGTTTCATTCATTCAGCACACATTTGCTCAGCCTCTCTCATGGCACAGGCATGGTGGTGACACAGGGTGGGGACATGAAGATGAGAAAGTACCATTTAGCTCATCCTGGGGAGGCAGGCAAGCACCTCCAGTCCAGTGGTGTATTGTGATGACGGAGGCCTTTACAAAGTGCTGCAGGAGAGCCGGGGACAGAGCCGCTAAGCCAGGCACAGGTCAGGCACTAGACTGCCACTAGGCTGTGAATTGGCTCTGAAGGCCACGTGGTAAACCAGCATGCAGAGGCTTGGGAGCAGCGGGCAAGAGAACTGTCAGGAGCTCAGAAACCACTGCCTTTCCCCCGCCGATGTTGATTTTACATATTTAATTTATCCTTCCTCCTTCCCCCAGGTTACCAAGTGACAGGAGTGTTTATGAAGAACTGGGACTTGCTGGATGAACATGGGGTTTGCACTGCCGACAAAGACTGCGACGATGCCTACAGAGTGTGCCAAATCCTAGACATCCCTTTCCATCAAGTGTCCTATGTGAAGGAGTATTGGAATGACGTGTTCAGGTGAGTGCCGTGCACCAGCGCAAAAGGCTTCCTGACACTCTGTGACTCCTCCTCAGGGGCAGGAGTGCCACAGAAACCTCATGCAGCCAGCGCTCTGGTATGGGTCAGGGAGGCCTCAGCTGCCACGGGAGGGGAGCTCTGTGTTGGGAGGCCAGGCCGGAGTCTCAGAGCACCCACAGCTCTTGCTCCCTTATCGTGCCGCCTGCCAGAATCTCCTTAATGGCTTGTTGAGCCTTCAGTTTGTCTGTTTTTAACTTAGAGTAGGGGAGCTAAGGCAGAGGTCTCCACTGGGGGTGCCATGTGCTGGGTTCCGATGCCTGTGTGGGTCAGCAGTGGGGGGCTCTGAGGGAAGCAGGTGATCTACTCCCCTGTACCTCTGACAACAGGAAACACACAAAAATTTTAAAAGTCTAATGTTTTCCCAACAATTATTATTATTAAGTACTTATTCTGTACTATGCACTGTGGCATGTTTGGTAACATGAAGATGTAAACCCAGGACCCCGCTCTGTAGGAATTTGCAGTTTGGTTGGGAGGACATCACCTTCAAAAGAGGTACTGGTGGTGAGTTGCACATAGGAAGTACCAGCGATTCTATTAACGTGCTGCAGGCTGAGGAGGGAGAAACATGCTGAAGGAGTGGTCAGGACGGCCTCATGGAAGGTGAGGTCTGGCCTGCCCTTGAAAATAGCAGGGATAGAGAAGACATCTGAATGGGAAAGCCAGAGCAGCGGCGAAGAGGAGAAATGCCCGCCATTTGTTTCCGGAATGTTGAGAGCCTTGACTGGACTTGTCACAGAGGAAGGACACTCAGGAGTGGGGTGTGGCGAGGCTTGAGTGGCCATCCAGGGTGTCCCGGGCAGCAGTGATGTGCACAGGCGTGGGTTATGCTTTATGTCAGGGAATCCTTGGGTTCAGTCCTGATTCTGCCACTTACTGTGTGACCTTGGCAATTTACTTTGCTAAGCCTTGGTTTTCTTATCCTGTAAGTGGGGGGATGCTTCATAGGGTCTATTGGAAGAATTCAGTGAGGTTATACATTAAGGGCCTGGTATCAAGCAGTACATGTAGCTGTTGTTATTCATTATTTAAAAGAGAGCTGGCAGCTGCGTGTCGGGGGGAAGACTGCAGGCAGAGAATATAAGGACCTGCTGGGGCTCGAGGCAGCAGGGTGTGGGTAAGAGCTGGAGGCTGGCTGGGGCAGGCCCCCAGAGGGCGACTCCGCTGGGAAGTAGACTTCAGCCACAAGAGTTGGCTGGGGTGCTTGTTAAGCACGTACCTGGACTGGGTCTGGGACGGGGCCCCAGAACTTGCACTGTAACCGGCACTTCAGTCAGTTCCCATGGAGGGGCTCCCTCGGGCACCTCTGGGAGGAGTGCTGTGTGGCTCAGTGACCGAGGAGGGATGGAAGCAGGGGAAAGGGAAGGGGAGTCAGTGACGGTGGTGCGGGGTCCAGTCTGGACGGGTGCGGAAAGCTGACTCGGATCCCCATGAGTACTGCACAATTTGAGGTGATAGCAAGAAATCTGGGTAAATTTAAACTTTACTCTTTATTGCTAAGTTTTGAAAGTATGTGAACAAGTCCTTTTTTTGGAGGTTGACTCACATTTAGCTGAGGCCTGGCAGGTAGATGCCTTGTTCCGAGTCCCGCAGCGGCAGACAAGCAGAGCTTGTTCAGAGCCCAGGTTGCCAGGCCCGTGTTCCCCGGGCATCCCTCTAATATCCCCGCCTTAGCCTTGGGCTCTGCTCCTTAGGGGTGAAGGGAGGGGGCCCCACGGAGTGCTAGCTCAGCCCTGCACGCTTGCCGGACTCAACCAGAGTGCGCTGTGCCCTGGCCTCATCCCCCTGCCTCGGGTAGAGCTGTAAGTGTGCTTGTCGAGCTCTTTGCTCTGAGGGCTCACTGCTCTGATAGTCCCCAGAGCTCAGAAATGTCTCCTGAGTCCTTTTGTTCAAGACCCAGTGGGCCTTTGGGGGGGCTAGCTGTTCTTTCCAGCCGCTTCCCTCACAGAGAGCAGGCAGGGTCTCTGGCCGCCAGGGGCTGTACTCGTTTGGTTTCGCCCTGGCAGCTGGTGTGTCTTCTTCCTCCACACCACCTGGCAAATGGTTAACTTACACTCTTCATACAGTGGTGTAAATGTTCAACCTCCTCGGTGTTTATACCAGGCTTGTTATGGAGCAAGAGTTTTAGGGACTGTGGACACACAGAGAGAGCAAAGCATGGATTCTACCTTAAGTAGCTCACAGTTTAATGAATCTCTTGATAACTTTCTTACAATTAAAAAAAGGAGAAATGTGTGTTCTTCTCAAGTGTTTGAAAATAGGGAACGACACATGTTTTAGGCATTCATGGGACGAGTGATGACAGCGTGGCCTGCCCGCTAACGGTGAAGATGCACACGTGACCTGTGACCCTGTGCAGATTCTTAATCTGTTTCATAATATGACCCTTTTGATTAATATTGTTTTTTATTAACCATTGTTGATCAATGGAGAGCTTTAGGTTAAATTAAAAAATGATCACATATGCCAAAAATTTACCTAATTTTAAACTCCTGAAACAGGCATTGTATGCCTCCCAAGATGAATACTCTAAGACCATGACATTCTCGCTGAATCATCCCTCTTCCCTGTCCAGTCAGTCCGTCAGCAGAGAGCTGCTTAGTCAGGATGCCTCGTCCACTGTAAGTGGTCAGGAGGGTGCTGGTACTCAGAGGTAGGTGCTGGCCACACAGGCAGCCAGTGGCCTGGGCTCCCAGGCCGAGATGGCGAATGGCTAGGAGAGCCCTGAGTTGTAGCTTGATGAGGTTATTCCCGCTGGGAGTCTGGGGTGCCCTCCTCCTCACCTCAGCCTTCCTCTGTGGAAGACAAAGGGGGCAGGAGGTGACTGAGCCATTCATATCCCTCCCCACACACCCTGGGGCCTCCGGGAGACAGAATGGCTGCTGAGCAGTAGCAACAGGTGATAATACCTTACTTTCTAATCCAGGTTTATTGGTCATAAATTCAGACAGAAAGTACAGCTGGCTTTGTACAAACGTTTGATGAAAATACTGAAAATGGCTGTATATTGAAGCTCTTCTGTTTTGCAGAAAATGACAGTTTTGGTAAGACCAGGAGGAACTAAATGGAGCAAGTAATTTAACCTATTTGTGTTTGAGGAATGTTTCACACTGAGATGCAAATTCATTCCTTTTATTCCAGTGATTTCTTAAATGAATATGAAAAAGGAAGAACTCCCAATCCTGACATAGTCTGCAACAAGCATATCAAATTCCGTTGTTTTTTTCATTATGCCGTCGATAATCTGGGTAAGTAGTTTAGAGTATTTTCATTTATTTTTTTAAAACAAAAGATTTTCAGAGAGCGAGAAGCCACAGCCTTGTAACAGTCTCACCGCTCAAGGGAGAGGGGGCAAATGAAGGTGGTGTCTTCAGTTTCCCTGCGAAGAGAACTTCCTGGCGGCGGTGGCAGCGAGCGCGTGCTGACCACGGGTCCCTGGGAGGAGAGTGCGCCGTTCCTCTAGGACTGCGCAGACAGGGGCGCAGGCATGTCGGTTCTGGGGAGCCCACCGCATAGAGTTCTGAGGGAAGATAGGGATCATGGCCAGAGAATTGCGGGGTGGGGCCTCTAGGCCCCGCCTGTAGGTCCAGCTTTGCTCAGAGAAGCTCTGGTTCCAGATGTAACTATAGTGAGAGGAAGGTCCACCAGCCCTAAGTTAGGGCTTGAGAAACTCAGCGTTCAGTTTCTTGCCTGGTCATCCTTTTTGCTACTCACCCTGAGGTCTTTCCTCTTGCTTTGTCCTGAGAACAGGTCTGGGTCTTTGTCGGATTCTGGATTCTGGGTCTGTTCCTCCGGGTTTGCAGCCGAGTCTGGTGCTCTATTCTCGAAGCCCACCTGGTGGCGAAGGCCCTGCCCCCCTGACCGCCGGCCTGCAGTTGGTCCTTGCCGGCACTTCTCCCTTCTCAATTCTGTCTGCCTGTTGGGACATCCCCATTCCTTCGTTCTGAGACCACCCCTGGGTGTCTCTTGCTGTACCTTGTGAATCCAGGTTCTTTCTCCTGCCCCTGCTGTTGGGGTCACCACAATGAGCTTCTGAAGTTCTGGATACTTTTATTATGGCAGTGGCATATTAATTTACTTCATATTGTCCTGGTGTTGAACACTTCGGCTGTTTAAGATTTTTCTTAGTATAAGAAACACTGAAATGGACTTATGTACTTAACACTTAGTGTGCATATCTGTTTCTTTAAGCTAGAATGAATGAGGGATCAGTATTTTTTTTGAAAGGCTCTTGAAGACAGTAAAACTTTGTAGCAAGGCTGTTATCAGTCTAAGGAAGAGTCAGGCACCGCTGGCCCTTCAGAATTGAAGGCGTGCGTCTAGCCCCTGGCCCTCCGTGTCTGAGAGCGGGGCAGATCCTCTGCAGACCACCCACGGCGGGCTGAGCTCCCTTGGCCTGTGCTGAGAAGTCTGATCCGTGTGTTTCTGGACACATCACAGGAGCAGATGCAGTTGCCACAGGTCACTATGCAAGAACATCCCTGGAAGATGAAGAAGTCTTCCAGCAGAAGTACATTAAGAGGCCAGAAGGGCTTTTCAGAAATCGATTTGAAGTTAGAAATGGTAAGTTAAAATGCCTGGGTCAGACCTTAATTATTTGCAAACAAAGTAAAACATTTTGAAGAAGGACAGCAGTCCTTGTTTGCGCATACCTGCCGGGTCTCTGTGTTCTCCTAACTATGTGCTCCTTTGGGTTTCCTCTTGGAGAAAGTCATCTCCCGGAAGGGCCGTGACTGGGCAGCGGCAGAAGTCCCTGCCCGGTGCCCGGGTATGGGCAGGTGGGAAGCTGAACCCATAATTTGTAACCCAGTCTGGAGAGTGTGTGTGTGGGTGATTCTCAGGTTCCCATGATACTTGAGGAAATATTTTACAATAATTGGAGTGCTGTAGGCCCTGTTACTTCCCATCAGGTTTTTGAGGGCTTGAGATTCAGGCATGCTTTAGCGTGAACAGGTGCTGGGGCCCTGACTGCCATAGCCAGGCCAGGCGGTCAGGCTTGTAGCAATTACAAAGATTGTGCACACACATTAGTTTTTGGCAGTGTAAGTGGTGGTCAAAGGAAGCAAAGTCTCACCTTTCTAGAAAAATGTAAATGCCATTAGTCAACTGCGAAGCTGCTGGCTTGTCCTCGTGTATATTTGTGTTTAGAAAAGAGTAGTCATAGCGTCATGATGGGAAAGACAGAGGGACCCAGAGTCCGTTACTGGGGGACTCTCCGTGGCCATAGTATCATCCCGGAGTTCAGCGTTTCTCCACCTGTCACCTGCTAGCAGCCTGCCACATGGCCGCCTGCCCCTTCCCCCCTACCCCTGGCTTTACACGCACAGGTTCCTCTTCGCCTCTTCTGCCAGTGTAAGGAGCTGTGCACCCGTTGCACTTCACAGGTGAGGAAACAGGCTTGGGCGAGGTCTTCTAAGCCAGATGCCTCCAGCCGCAGAGCTGGATCTCAGCCCAGGGCCGCCCACCTCTGCGGTCCGGGCTCTCCCTGCTGCCCCAGAGCCCAGCTGAGGCCTGTGCGTGAAGGGGGCCGTGAGCGTGTGGCCGTGCGCTGTGTCACGGGAGCCCCAACGTGCTGGCGGGTGCCCCGCCACCCTGTCCCCTTTCCTCGCGCTCCCCTTTCCTCACTGCCGAGGGACTCAGATAACCTTCCTGCCTGGAGCCCGGACAAGGTCAGCACTTCCTGGGAAGGCCTCCCTGCCGCCTGCAGGGCTCTGGGCCTTCAGCTGCTGTGTTGGCCTTGGGGCCTCTGGCCCCGCCAGTGGGAGGAGACGGGACGGTGTCCTCGGCTCTCCTTTCTGTTGCCTTTCTCTCTCGGGCACCTCTCTCCGGGGAGACCCTCCATATTGGAAGATGGCAAAGCCCTGCTGCTCAGGAACCGCATGGTGTGCGCCACGCGCATGTGCATTGGAGGGAGCCACGTTGATGAAGGATATATTTCCACACTGAGTAGACTTGAGCAGACTGTTTATCGCCTAGAAAATTCTTTGCCTTCCAGAGCTACCCGGACCTTTGTGCTAGACCCGAGGCCTCAAGGACTCTTCTGGTCCATTGGCATAGGTTTTGTTGAGAGAGTTTATGTATAGTTGTTTTGATAATTCCTAGTGTCTGCTCACGTGTGTTCCTTAGGCACACTAAAGCCTTTTACTTTACGTACTCAGTTAACCTAGAGATACGGATTAGGGCCTCCTGGCCGGGGTCTGGGGAGAGCGCACGTCGGGTGACAGGGAGCCAGCCCCTTACGCCGGGGCTCCAGGCCCTGGCCCTGCGCTGGCCTGGGTCTCCGCACTTGTACCAGTAGGGGTGGCGCCCCTGGCCTGGCCCCGCACGCAGGAGGCTGGAAGGAGCAAAGGTGCGTGAATAAAGCTCCTGGTGCAGGCAGGCCTTCAGCTCGTCATAGCTCCTTGCCGTGGTTTAGGATTGCCACTTTTCTTGTGAAAGAATAATATTTTGAGTTTGTTTAAAAATAACTCATAATGTTCGTCATATAACTGTAGATTAATGATGCCAAAAAAAAATAACTCAGAGCTTTAAGAAAATGTAAATTGCTTGTAGTATTCTGAGGCTTTTTTATATACACACTGACTAGATTGAGTTTTGAAAGAAAAAGTAGCATTTGGCAAATGAGTCTGCTTCCCGATGACTGGCTGAACTCAGTTTTTCATTTTTAACTGATTTTGTGGTTTTGAATATAAAAAGTAATGGAATAGAGGTTAGGAGGTTGGGCAGTTTTCAGTTAATGCTGTTCTCTTACCTCTCATCATTTTGTTGAGCCACTTTAATTTAATAAAACTCAACTTCAGTTTCCTTGTCTGTAAAATGGGAATAATTGAACCTCACTCAGCTAACATGAGAATCAGATTCAGGGTTACCCATGGAAAATATGAACTCCACAGAGAGGCTGTTGCACATATGACTGTGCCAGGCAACGCACGCGCACACATGTTGTTTGGACCTGTCACAAGTGTCGCATATTCTGAGTATGACTTGTTGAGGGTTCTCTGAGCATTGGACAGGAAGAAATACTGAGAGAAGCATAATACTGATGTCACGTTCGGCCTTCTCCCTTGGTCACTGAACTTGACATGGAGTCTGATAGCTGCAGCAGTGAAACTGTAAAACGCTGGGCAGGGCTGCCATGGCCCAGAGATGGAGCCGGGCCTTCTTTGCTGTGCTGGTGTCACGTGGCCAAGGTCTGTCATACCCCTACACCGTTGCCTTCGAGCCCAGTGGTTCCTTACAGAGCAGAGGACATTAGAGAAACTGCAGAGGAGCGCCTGGCAAATGTCAGCTTGGACTCTGAACAAAGAACAAAGAACCTAAAAGAAAATGCCCTTGGAAGTAGTGTGCTGCCCGAGGTGGTAGCCTTCCCCAGAGGACGCAGCCAGGGCCTGGACGCTTCGGGGTTGTTAGGAAGTCCCGCCATGTCACTGGGATATCCTGGTGGTCGTCTCATCCAGTTTTCCTGAATTTGGCTGAATTTATTTTGGACTTGTTTTTTTCTTACACTTCAGAACACTTTTTTATGTGTGATGCAACTTTGAAAACATTATAATCTAAATTATGAAGAGGAACAAATTGCCTTATACATAAAATGTACCTTCCCTCTTTTTTTAGAACAGTAGATAAATTAGGGGTGAGAATTTTTCTTACCACAACCATGTGGCTGCTTTTTCTAGTACTCTGCTTTTGAGTATTGGTTTTTGTTTCTGACAGACCAGGGCTATTCCAAGTAAACAGGAGGACGTTACTGGGAGCAAAGGATCATTGTTCTTACTCCTGCAACATCTTTTGTTCTTTACTCTTGGCAGCGGTAAAACTTCTCCAAGCAGCTGACAGCCTTAAAGACCAGACCTTCTTTCTCAGCCAGGTTTCCCAGGATGCCCTGAGGAGAACCCTCTTCCCTCTGGGGGGATTAACGAAAGATTTTGTAAAGAAAATAGCTGCCGAGAATAGACTTCATCACGTGCTTCAGAAAAAAGAGGTAGGTCGCAGGGTGTGCGTGTTCGCCGCGCCGCTCCAGTGTCTGGGGAGAAGCACCACTTGCCGGCCCCGGGCGCTAAGTCGGTTGGGAGCCTGGGAGAACCTCCTCCCAGTGCAGCTGCGTGCACAGTGGGAGGTGCCATTGATCTTCTGAGGCAGCGTAGGCAGATCTTCTCCCTCCTGCCCCTCCTGGGGCTGCTGGGGAGCTCTTGGCCCAGCCTGCCAAGTGGGGCAGGGCCCTGAGAACCAGGCACCCCATGCAGGGGAGTTCTGTGCTGTCTGCGCACAGGTTAGCCCCCTGCTTGTGCCGCACACTCTCTTTGAGGGCCTCTGTGCCACACACTGCTGCCGGCCTCTGAGGAGATGGTGAGGAGCACACAGCCCCGCCTCATGCCTGCCTCCACGGAGCTGACAGAACGCATATCCCTGTAAACTCTGAATGTCTGAGAGAAAGTGGAGGACCCCGTGAGACAATACCCCAGGGGCTCTAACCTGGACGGGGGGCGCCAGAGCCACCAAGCAAGGCCACGGAGGAGATGACAGCCAACCTGAGGCCTCAGCTGCACGGGTTTAGTGTCATGGAACAGGTTGGAGGAAACTGTGTGGGTGGGGGAAGAGCTTGTGCAAAGGCCCTGAGGCAGGAAGGAGCCTAGTGCATTGGTGGAACCGAGGTGAGACGCCAGTGTAGGGGGCTTGGTGCTAGAGGGAAAAAGTGGGATGGGCTGGTCCCGGTGTCCTAGTCTCCTGAGGCCACACTGGGGTGGAGTCAGCATTCGTGGTAGCTGCTGCGTCAGGTCTGTCTGGGAATGGGCGTGACCAGGCCTGTTGTCAGCAAGTGATTATCCCCAGCGAAGACACGCCTCCACCCGTCATCCATTCCTGTCCCTGCTCAGTTCCTGGGGGTGCCTCTGGGGAAGCCAAGGGAGCCACCCTCACAGGGCCCACCTTCTAGAGGCACGAGCCAAAGCACAGGTGCTAAGGCCACGGGGCATGTGCGGCGGCGGAGAGGCCCTCATCCCAGTTCAGTCTTCCCCTGGGAAAGGGATCACCTGCCTCTGACTGTCCCATGGACTCTCAGCTTCTGGCGTGTCCCTGCTCCGGCCCCTGTCTGTCCCTTGGGACTCGTGGACAGTGGCCTGAAGGGCTGGAGCAGCCTTGCTCCCTGGGGCAGTCAGTCTGATGGTCAGCACACGGGCAGGCCCTGCTGGGTGTAAGTGGTGCGGCCTTGGTGACCTTAAGTAGACCCTGGGTGGCTAGGACATTGTGTAAGCCTCTGAGGTCCGTTTGTGGGTTGTGACTGGGGTCTGTGGGTGCTGGCAGAGCAAAGCCAGGCCCCCTGTCCAGAGGTGTGGTGAGGCGTAGGGCAGGAGGCCTGGACGGAGCGTGGCCCCCTGTTCTCACGCAGGACACATCCTGCCTGTCAGTTCATTTCATGGTCAGCCCTCCTTTCATTTCAGAGCATGGGGATCTGTTTCATCGGTAAGAGAAATTTTGAACGTTTCATCCTTCAGGTGAGTTCTTTGATGTAAGAGGACGGAGCCAGGTTTCTGCTGTGGACCTGAGCCCACTAGTGATGAACCTTTTGTTTCCCAGTATTTGCAGCCCCAGCCTGGTAAATTCATCTCCATAGAAGACAGCAAAGTTCTGGGAACACATAAAGGTGCGGCGCTAGCCTGGGGCTGCTGGTCCTTGTGAATTCCTTGAGGCGGTGGCGGGTTTCCGCTCTGGGAGGCAGGTGGACACCTGTGGTTTCTCTCCTTCCACGTGGGCCGTGAGTCAGGGGGACTGCGGGGAGCAGAGGCGGGGGTGGCCGTGCGGGGGTTTTTGTGTTTCAGGGTGGTGTGGTCTCCTTTAAGCATTGCAGCTAGTAGAAGGGGGTGCCATCTGACTCAGAAAGACTTCACTGCGTTGTGTTTTAAGTCGCATAAAGTGGAATTATTTTCTTCTGTAAAAGAGTATTATTGCACTGCAGAAAAATTCCAGCCTGCCCCTCGGAGGGAGCTGGATTGATTTCAAAGCATGAGTTTCATGATTAGTACAATGAAGAGATGGGGTCAGTTGTTGTACACGTGGCAGGGGTGTTGCATTTGGGGTGCTGCTGGCTTGCTTACATTTATGAGGGGCAGGGCACCCTGAGCTTGCACTGCGGTGGCATGGGGAGAATAGGGACAGAGACAAGTCAGAGTTGACAGGCCGGTGGGCGCTCACATGTTGGGTAGGGGAGCCGGGGGAACATCAGGCTTGGGGGCTTGAGGACCAGGTGGGTCTTGACCTAGAGCGGCCTGACCTGCTGGAGGGATGGCCTGGCACTCAGATGTGGGCAGTTTCAGCTGTGATTACAGATCTTTGGAATCCCCCACCTCTGTCTGGGCAGATGGCTTCCCTTTCCTGTCAGGGAAGCTGGGCTTGGATGTCACTGGTTCCTGGAGAGCTCAGTGGGGGAGTCATGGGTTCCCGAGACAGGAGGAGGTGACAGGCCTTGCTGGGGAAAGAAGTGCAGGTGCCTCCTGGTCATCCCCTGCAGGAGGCCGTCAGATAACTCCTGGTGTTCGGGAGGGAGGGTGCGGGAGGGGCTGCGCAGAGCACAGTTGGGAGGAACTGGGCACAGCGGTCGGGGGCACCTGATGTCCTGGTGCCAGTATGGTTAGTATATTAGAGGGGCTGGCAGGGGAGGGCGTACATCAAGGGCTCAGCAGGACTCTCGGCCTCAGATGGCGCACAGCCCACCTTCTAAAGGAGCCAGCCCTGACCCTCCTGGACCAGGTTCTCCCCAAACCACCCCTCGTAGTGGGTATGAGGCACAGCCTAACCCAGGCCCACACGAGGGGTGGGACAGGCTTAGGGACTTGGTCAGGCCAACATTGGTGGCTGGAGACCCATAGCTTCTGTGGACTGTCCATGTGGCCCACAGCCTCCCACCTGCTGCCTTCCTGCTCCTCCCATCGTGAGGGTGTGATGTTCGGGATGGAAGTGGGTCCCACCACGCTGAGAAACTCTCTGCCCATAGGTTGGTTCCTGTATACTTTGGGCCAGAGGGCCAAGATCGGGGGCCTGCGCGAGCCCTGGTATGTGGTGGAGAAGGACAGCGCCAAGGGCGACGTGTTTGTGGTGAGTCGGCAGGCTTTGGCGGCGCCCGCCGTGTGTGCGAGGCCAGGCCGGGCTGTGAGGGCCGCCCGGCGGCAGTGAGGGAGCAGGCGCCCTGGCCTTCCTGCAGCGCCCTCCCTTGACTGGCCCGAAGCCCCAGAGGGTCTGGTTTAGGGTACTTCTGAGGCTCTTAGTGTATGCTGGCCACTCTTCATTATCGCATTAGTTCTGTAAGTAGACATTACTGCTCTGATTTTACAAAAGAGTGTAGTGAGACTCTGAGATGAAGGAGCCTGAAGGTCCCGTGGGGAGGAGGCGGCGTCCGCGTGGAGGCAGGCCCAGCACACAGCGGGCCCCAGCAGGTCACTGTTGAACAGACCGAGGTGGCAGGGCCAGACTGCGCTGTAGGGCCAGGCTGTAGAGCAGGGCTTCCCAAAGGGGAAGAGTTTGCCCCACCTCCCCTTGGACATTTGGGAAAGTCTGGGGACATTTTTGTCACAATTTGGGGGAGGCTGGAGGGAATGGGTGCTACTGGGGTCTAGTGGGCAGAGGCCAGGACTGCTGGTGTGGCCCCACAGGAGAGCCCCACCCTGACGGCCCCCCTCTCAGCAGCACGGAAGTTGGGAAACCCTTGCTTTGAGCAAGTCGGGGCTGCCTGGTGCTCTGTCCTAAAGCTGGGGGCCTTCTCTCAGACACAGACCTGGGACCTCTGCCAGGAGGAGCCATGGGTGTAGAACCCTGGGCAGGGATTGCTGCCCAGCATGAATTAGTGATTTTAGTGTTTCTGTGGTCTGTTGCTTGAAGAAAAGCCAGGAGGGCCATCCTCTGACTTGTCTCTGTGGGGGTCTGCCTGCCCCGGGTCGGGGACGAGGGCCTCAGAGGCAGACCGCCTCAGTGTAGCCCCGGGGGAGCCAGCACCCACCCCTCCTTCCCCAGCCATGTGGGGTTTGGTGGGGTTCCTGCAGTGGCCTTTTTGAGAAGCAAGCCAGAGATGTGGCTGGCCCATATCCCTGGCACTGGCCCCAGGTGGGCTGGTGGGTGCAGGGGCTGGATTGGGGGGCAGAGTGACCTGAACTTGTAGGACTCTAAGGTCCGGGCTCCCATCACACTTCTGCTTCTCTCCAAGTGTGCCCATGCCAACACATTTCCCCCTGTGCCCAGCTGCCCTACCTGCAAAGTGGGGACCAAAAGGCTGGCGGGGTGGTCCCATGAATTTCCACAACGACGCTACATTTCATCAGTAAGCGTGTGCTGTTAGGGTTGTGACTGACAGTGTCTCGGGTGGTGGCTTTGGGACGGAGCCCCTCTGCCAAGGGCTGCAGGGCGTCACCACCACGGTGTTACCTCCACAGGCCCCACGGACAGACCACCCGGCCCTGTACAGGGACCTGCTGCGGACCAGCCGCGTGCACTGGATTGCCGAGGAGCCGCCCGCTGCCCTGGTCCGGGACAAGATGATGGAGTGCCACTTCCGGTTCCGCCACCAGATGGCGCTAGGTGACTGAGCAGCGGACCCTTCAGGAGAGGCCCTGGGTGGGCTGGGCAAGAGGAGACCTGGGCCCCGAGTGCCCCCTGCTCAGGCTTTTGTGACATTCAAAGCCCCCTTTGCCTGCCCTGGAGACGGCACTGGGAGGTGCTGAGGCCCAGCTTAGCTCCCTTTGTCCGGGGTGCTGGGAGGGCCTCGGGAGGCCCATGTGTGGCAGGCCAGGTGGCAGGCAGCCCTGATCCCCTCTGGCTGCTGCCCAGCGTCCCTGAGCAGCCCTCGCCCCTGCTGCCTGGTACTCCTTCCTCCCTGGGGCCCAGGGCCTGAGCTGACCACGTGGGGCAAGGCCAGTGCCCCGCTCCAGGGACCCCTCTCTCTCACCAGTGCCCTGTGTGCTGACTCTCAATCAAGACGGCACTGTGTGGGTGACAGCTGTGAAGGCTGTGCGGGCCCTCACCCCAGGACAGGTCAGTGGGGTCCGCCCAGCTTCGCACTGTGCTCTGTGGGCAGAGGGGACACTGGCTGGAGGGCAGGACAGGGCCTCAGCACCAAGTCTGTGTGGCTGGGAGCCAGGTCCTCGTGCTGGAGGTGGGCTGCACCCCTTGCTCAGCTGCCCGTGTGGATGAGGGGGCCAGCCAGCCCTGCCCGTGGTGCTCTTCTGCCAGCTGCCCTGCCTTGGCCTGCCTCCAGGCTGGGTCCCAGGGGCGAGGACAGAAAAGAGGGAAGCAAAGCATTGCCCCCCGAGCCCAGCCCAGCAGCCACAGGCTCCCCTGTCCCAGCTCCCGCCGAGTGACATGGCCTCTCTCGTTTCTAGTTTGCTGTGTTCTACAAAGGAGAAGAGTGTCTGGGCAGCGGGAAAATCCTGCGCTTGGGGCCGTCCACCTACACACTCCAGAAGGGCAAGTCCCGAGGGGCCCCCGAGGGCTCTGGCGATGGCCTGGGCAGCGGCTCAGGCTTGGGTCCCACGCTCTGACACAGGCTGGACTGCTGCTGAGTGCCCGGGAGTAGCCGAGGCAAAACAGCTGGCGCTGGGCAGCCAAGGGAGCTTGGCCGTGTCTGCCAGGCTGCCTGAGATTCCGGAAGGCCTGCAGAGCCAGGCAGGGCCCCAGGAAGGCCGCCCTGTCTTCTCCAGGTCAGAGCTCCAGTCAGAGGGACTCGCTGGCTAGAGGGAGCTCCTCTTTCACACCCCAGGGAAGAATTCCTTCCTGGGAGCATGGGAGGGGCCACAGGGACAGCATCAAATAAAGTCCTGTCTGGGACATGGATTCTGACGGTGGCCTCCAGTGGGGTTACACGCTGGCCCCTCTGCAAGTGTGGAGGGGACCCCCCTGGCTAGCCCTCCCTCCTCCCCCCGAGGTCCCAGCCCCGTGTTTGAAGCTGTGCTCAGTCACCTGTGGCAGAGGGTGTGTGGTGGGCCCCGAGCTCGGTCCCAGCTTACCAGGTTGTGCTTGAGGGAGGAAGAGGCCTTGAGTGTGAGGTGGAAGGCTGCTGCTCAGAGGCCACTGCTCTGCAGAGGAGCTGGCACCCTGGCCTTTTAGTCCTTCATCCCAGGAAGGAGTTTCTGTGATGTGGGGGGATGGGAGGGCGCGTGTGTGCACACACGAGCTTGCGTGTCTGTACATCTGGGCTGCCTAACAAAATACCCCAGACTGGGCGGCACAAACAGATGTCTCTCTCGCAGTGTGGAGGCTGAAAGTCTGAGGTCAGGGCACCAGCGTGGCCGAGTGACGGTCCTCTCAGCATGCACAGATGGTGCCTTTGTGTCCCCACGTGGCGGAGGGTGCAGGGAGCTCCCTGGGCCCTCGAAGGGCGTTCATCTCGTTCAGGAGGGCTCCACCCTCATGACCTAAGCACCTTCTGAAGGGGCCCTCCCTGCGGGTCCCAGCCGTCACACCGGGAGCCGGCTTCCAGCCTGGGGATTTGGGGGCACGCAGACTTGCTGCGGTTCTTGGGAGAGCGTGTGTGTGTGCTGCACGGAGAGGGTGGCTCGGGCAGGCCGAGAGCTGCTGGCAGATGAGGATGACGGACCTCAGCACCAGCTGAGCTGAGTGGACGGTACGCTTGGCTGGGCATTTTGGTCACCCCTGAGCCCTAGGCGAGCGTCACCGCGCTGCAGGTGTTCAGAGGCCGCTGGGCCGCAGCTCCAGGACAGGGGCGGGAGGTGTGGAGATGCGCAGCTCCGCCTCCCCACCTGCCCCCGTGGCCTCTGGGCCGGGGCAGGAGTTGCTGGCTGGGCCGGCCAGAAATTGGTCCTTCCTAGGGAGGGCATGTGTCTGCGTTCCCCCTGCCTCCGGTTCCCTGCCCTGGGGGTGCTAAGGCAGGGCTGCTGCCCAGTTCGGGTCTCTGTGTGCCCAGCCAGCTGCCCTGGGCCTGGGGATGGGTGAGCCACAGGCTGCGTCCCTTCCACTGACTACAGCCCAGCATTCTTGGTGCTTCCCACCAGGCTCTGTGGGGCTAGAAATGGTTGCCTGTCTCCTGTGGATGGAAGGTTCTAGGCCAGAGGCCACATGGTCCGCTGGTGCTGAGCCTCTGGGAGAGCCCGGGGTGAAGGGGCAGATGAGAAGCCCTTCCAGGGCCCAGAAGCCGCGAATGCTGAACACTGGGCCTGCTGGGGGCAGCAAGGCAGCCCAGGGCCTGGTGCCCCAGGTCAGAGGCCCCCCCGGGAGGCAGAGCCCACACCTGACCACAGGGAGGACCCTGAAGTGGGCAACAGGAGTCTTGGTCCCAGAGCGCGACCGTGGGCTTCCTTCTGAGCAGCGGGGAGGCCTAGGCAGGGTTCCCAGCAGGGATCCCCCGATCCTTGTGAGGTTCAGATGGGAGGAGCCCAGGTGGCTTGGGCAGGGACAAGGATGGTACTCGCCAGGTTAGACTGGGGCGAGGAGTGAGGGTCGGTGGCCGAGAGCCCTGCCCTGCCCAGCAGACCAGCCAAGCACTCTCCAGGGGGAGAGGGGGTCCAGGTGCCCATTCCTCCATGCATCAGGCAGAGACTTCCGCAGAGCGGAGCGGTCACCCTCCTGTGGAGCCAGGCCACTCTGCTTCCACCTGGGGAGGGTGGGCAGGGAGGCCAGGACCGGATGCCACACTTGGCACCTGACTCGGGTCTGGTGTGGGGGCTGCAGCCTGTCCGGGAGACCCCGCCAGCTTGAGGCAAGGGGCACGAGGCATGCTGGGTGCCTGACTGGCTTAGTGTGACCCTGCTTCAGGGCGGCGGGCGCAGGGGTGCAGATGCCTGCTCTGCACTGGGGGCTAGTGAGGGGCTGGGCCCTCGGCCTTGGCCCTGCCCACATGGTGGGCAATAGGGACTGAGGCCCCTCCACTTGCCGGGCTCGTGGCGGGGCAGGGCAGTCAGCTGCGGCCTGTTGGGGCGTGAGGACTGCCTGAGTCAAGTGTCTGCCCCCACCCTTCTCGCTGAAGGAGGCACCACCTAGGGAGCTGGGGCCCCTCACTGCCCCCCTCAGGTCAGCACCTGGCCTCAGCCTGTCCTGCCCCGAGCCCCGGCCTGGCAGCCCCCAGCCCTCCCATTCCCCAGCCCCTACCCTCTGGGCCCCTGGCTTGCCCCTCCTGAGGCCTACCCACCTAGTGGGGGCCTTCCCAAGGGTGAGGCACGGGCCGGAGCAGCCACAGGTCGGCAGTCCCCGGCCTACCACGGTTTCTGAGGTGGCTCCGCGATCCAGGTGAAGAACAGGACCCGAGGGGAAGGGGACCTGTCCTGCCCCCTCAGCCCTGGCCAGGAGGGAGACCACGCCTCGGCATCCACCCTGCCGCACGTGCTGGGCCTCAGCATGTCTCTGTGGTCCCCGGGCACCCTCAGCCCCGCGTGGAGGCCGGGGCTGAAATGTGCCCTAGTTCTGCCAGCTCAGAGCCCAGAAAGCCTCCCTGGGCTCAGACTTCTCCTGAGCTACTGCCCTGCTGGCTGGGCTTCTTGCCGGGGAATTGAGCTGCTGTGGCCCCCAATCTGGGCGCATCCACAGGGACCACTCTGCTCTGTGCCAGGCTGGCCCTCACCAGTGGCAGAAATGGGATGTGAGGGAGGAAGGGCAGTCAGGCAGTAGTCACTTGGGCCTGCACTGGCAGAGGAGAGGCTGCCCTTCCAGCCTCTGGCAGCTCAGCCTGTTTGTCAGGCTAGTTGGTGATGGGAGGCAGAAGGGGATGTGCAAGGAGGAGCATAAACCTGACACTGCCCCTTGGTCACCAGGCCTCGCCACCCTCGTGCCCATGCCCTTTCTGGGGCACAGCCTGCTTCCCATGTGCCCTCGGGGCTGCCTCCCAACTCCAGAAGGCTCTGGGCAGTGCCCCAGGGGGGTTAGCAGCAGCTGTCCGCCAGGGGGTGCCACTGGGCCAGGTTCATGGGCTGGGATTCTGCCCACTGCAACCCACCAAAGCACCTGGGGGCCAGTAGGCCCCAGAACTGTACCGCCGGTGACCTTCAGAAGACCCAGGGCAGGTCAGAGGGGCTGGAGCTGATAAATGGGACACGTGGTCCCCTGCCCTTCTCCCACATGGCACCCCAGCTGCTGGGCCCCACAATTGTTGATCGTGAGAGGACCCGGAGCTGGTGCTTTTACACGAGTGAAAGACAGGTTTATAAAGGTCTCAGCAAGTCCCACGCAGGTCCTGCCCATGTCGGCTGGCAGGCCTGAGGAGGATGGAGTCCGTCCACCCCTTCCCTCCTGCCCCGGGCTTGCCATCAGCAGCCCGTCCGCTGTCCCTTCCAGACCGCGTTAGGGGACGGGGCAGGGAGGTGGATGGGGGTCCAGCACAGCAGTACAAATGCAAACATCTTCATTTATTGCAGACTTTCCTTGTTTGTGGCAATTCCAGTGATCTGAACATTAATAAATACACATTTGTTTAAAAAAAATCTCCAGTGTCTAAGCTCTTTCATAAAGTCTTAAAATCACAAAAATAGGTTTACATTTTTCTTATTGAAACATTTTTTTTTTTTGGTAACAGTTTTGATGAAATTACTGCACCTCAAGGGGCAAAGCCCAGCTGCAGCAGGTAAGTGATAATATGAAAAAGAAGTTCAAAGACTCACCTTTTTTTACTTAGAAAACGTCTCATCCGTGGTAAACATTTGAGGATGATTTTGTATCTTCAAAAGGCCACTCACCTGTTAAGGCACATCTATAATTCATTCCGGCATGAGGGCTCTGGGATCTCATTTCGTTTGTGTCAAGCGTGTGGTCTCAGACCAGTACCAGGCACGCTTTTCCTCATGTAGCCATTAACACCCTCCCATTTTCACCAGAATAATAATAACAGCCTGGAAATCTTTGCACTTGATTTTCGTCGTATTTTATGGTTTCTCCTATTTGTAAGCAGCAGTGCTAATTTAATTGGGTACCTGATTTGAAGAACAAAAGAAACACTGACATCGTGTCTGAATAATTCTGGGCCCCATTCCACAGCCCCTCAGGCCACGCGGTGCCAGCTGCCCACAGTGGGACAGTCACAGCCGGTCCTTGGTGTGAGTTTCCAAAAAACAGCTTGGTAACCGTTGAAAAGTGGGGCTGTGGCTTTGTCCCTTTGCACAATTGGCCATTTGAAGCAAAATGAAGTAATTGGTCAGACTTGGGGGGTGGGACCCCAGCCTCCTGGAGATCCTGAGGCTAAAAGAGCTAGAAGATTGGCAGGAAGGAATGTGACATCCTGGAAGACCTCAAGCCTCTGTCTGAATCAGGACGTGTGAATGCTTTAAAATCCCACCAAGAACAGGAGCAGAGGGACAAAGGATTCCCCACCCGCTGTACCACTGGACCCTGCTGGGAGGAGCCAGGGGGACCCTCAGTTTCCACCCAGTCTCGGGGTGGCGTGGCCAGGGAGTGACCAGTGTGTGGCACCTGCATTCTACAGCAGCCTCCGCAAGTCCTGCCCAGTCCCTGGTTGCCCAGTCTCGGATCCACAACTGTCCAGGCAGATGGGGGCTGAGGGCAAACCTCAAAAAACCAGTGTGCTGAGAATCCAGGCGGCCATGTGTGATGCCCGCGGGCTCCTTGCTCTGGCCAAAAGCAGCAGCAGGGACTTCTGGCAACTTCATTCCCACCTCGCCGCACTGCACTCCCCACCGTTGACTCGCTGGGATGCCAGTCGCATCAATGCATGCCACGTTCAAGTCCAACTGTGCAATCTTCCTTACATAAAAAATAGTGAGAGATCCTCCCACAATCTCCCAGTATCAACAGAATCAATATAAATGCCAAATATACACAGATTTTGTGTTCTCAGAGTTCCATACAATATATAAAAGTATATACACCTCAACAAAGGAGTTTGCTTTAAGACGTGGGTGCCTCTGCAAAGGGCTGCTGGGGCCTCTGACCAGGGGCCTGTAGTGCAGGGGCATGCCCCCATGGGTGGCTGTCCTCAGGCTCTGGGCTGCGCCTGGCATCCCGGAAACCTGGCAAGTCTCACACGGCCAGCTCAGGCGCCGCCAGCTGCCATGCTGGGTCCCCTTCTGGCTAGGCCAGTGCACGGTTTTGGCTCTGTCTGCAGTCTGAGGATCAAGCTGTGCCAGCCCAGGCATCCACATCTGTTCATGCCTGTGGCCTTTGGCACTTGTCATGGGGTCAGATGGGTCCCCAGGCTCTGGAGGTAGCCATGTCCGGGCCATCAGTCACACCAGTCAAGAGGCTGCCGCTGCAGGACCCTCACCATTTGGGCCTGTATCACTGGAAGGCTGGGACCGCTCCAGCTCCAAGGTCAAGGGCGGGTGACACAGCACAGAGGCCTTGTAGAGGCGATGGGTTGGTCACGGTTTCCTGATGGTTCAAATTGAAGTTTCATTACTGCCTCTGTGCATGGGAAGAAGCATTAGGCAGGCAGAGGGTCAGCAAGGATGGCCCTGCTGCCCACGGAGCCAGCAGGTGAGCAGGGTCCAAACCCCTGACTCGGGGATGGGGATACCTGGGGGCTCCAAAGAGAGTAAGCTCAGGTGCGGACACAGCCCGCTGGAGGGCAGAGGAGCAGGGGAGCCAAGCCCGCACCCCTGATAACCAGGCCACCTGGAGGGCCAGGCCAGTCTGAGTGGCCACACAGCTGGCCTCGCAGTGGACAGTGGAAACCAGGTTTAGCAACCAAACTCACTCTTTACGTTTTAGGAAGGCCATTCTAGAAGACCTGGCTCCCGTTCTTTACTCCTCCATCGGAAATCCACAGGAGGGGGCAGCTGCGGGGGAGGGCAGCAGGCCCGGCTACAGCCGGGCCCCCATCTCCACACCTCTGCAGGTGGGCACCCCTGCTGCTGAATGGGGGTAGCATTGGTCCTGGCCAAGGAGATGATGCTTATAAAATGCTTAGGCCGGCACAGTCTTACGTCCTAGAACTTCAGGGCTGGGAAGGACTTCAGGGCCCCAGCTGGTGTCACCCCAACAGGGCCTGACCTGCGGTGGCCTCCAGGACAGGAAGTCTGCTCTGATTCTCGCTGGTTCTCCTGACCACTGCCCTTCCTCTCGTGGCCCGTTCTGCAGCCCCCAGGCCTCTCTGCCTGGGCTCTCCGTGCTCGGGCCCCAGACCACTGCCCTTCTCTGGACTGGGTGCCTATCCTCTCCACGGGGACAAAGGGGGAAGCTGGTTGGGGGCCACCCCTGCTGCCCCTCCCCGCAAGGCCGAGGCCACTCACTCTGAGTCGGAACCTGCAGCCTGGGCGCTCCCGGCCCGCACGCTCATGGCCACCCCATTGAGGTGCTCGCGCCCCGGCTCCCGGTGCGGGGTCTTGACGGTGATGGCGCCATCAGGGGTGCGGGTCCCATCGCTGGAGCCCAGGGAGGATGACCGTGATGACGCGGGGCTCTGCTCACACTCCGCCAGCTTCTCCCGGAGCCGGGACTTCAGGGTCTTCTCGGTCAGCGGCGGCGGGTAAGTGACTTTGTTTTTCAAAATGCCTTGGGAGGCGGGGAGAATGAGGTCACGGCCAGGCTGCAGGGCCCCGGAGCGGGATGGGACCTGGCGCATCTGAGCTAGTCTTCCTGCAGCCCCAGGGAGTGGAGCCAGCTCTGTTGGGGACCCTGCTCTCACGGCACCCGTCTGGACCCCAGCCCTGACCCCTCAGCTCTGCCCACCTGCATACCGCCTGAGCCCACCAGACCCTGCATGGCTCCCCTCTGGCCCCACAGCCTCTGCCCCAGTCTGCCCCACTTCTGCCTGCCTCAGGCCCAGGAACTTCCTGATCCCCAGCTTCCCAGGGTCAGCAAGACCCTTGCCACTCCCAAGCACCTTTCCTCTGCTCCGGGGGCTGGCCGGGGAGCACGCCCTCAGGCTTGGGCAGACCACCGCTCTCCCGGTCCTGGGGCCGCTCGCTGCAGTGACCGCCCTGCGCATTCAGGTGCAGCTCCACGCTGACCTTGGTCTCCACCTTCAGGTGCGGCTTCCCGCCCGGCTCCTCACTGTCGCTCCCGGCCAGGCTCTCTTGGGGCCAGCTGGCTGGGATGTGGTTGGCCACGGTGTCGGCTGGGGAGCAAGAGTGGTCCTCAACAAGCAGGGAGGCCCCCACGCCACTTGGAACTCTGCCCCCTGTAAGTTTCCAAACCTCCCCTGCATGGGGAGCCCCATCCACCACCCCCAGACCGACAGGGCCACCCCTCCAGGCCGGGAAAGCCAGGCTCAGGGAGGTGCACCCCCACACCCGGGAGCCTCGTGCTGGCTCACAGCAGCGGGTGGGGGCAGCTTCGTGGGATCTTCGCAGGGAGGGGCCCCAGCGAGACCAGCACTTCCCTGCCTGCGTGTGGGCTGGCGGTGGCCAGCGGCCTCCCACCCACCATCCTCCCTGCTGCATCTGGGGCCCCAGCTCGCTCACCTTTGGGGGTGCTGTGCACTGGGCCCCGGGCCGGGTCCCATTTGTCCTCAGCCTCTGCCCTGTCGCCCTCGCTGTCCGATGAGTGTGAGGAGGCATACGAACTACTTTGCTCATCCAGGGACAGCTCACTGTCCGAGTCTGAATCGTGGCCTGTAGGGTGGACGGGAGGGATGGGGGCTCAGGCCTGGCTGGGGCTTCCTGCAAAGAACAGAGCAGAGCCACCTGGGCCCTGGACATCTGGGGGCACTTGGGTCCCTGCTGACCCTGGGACTGTGACGTGGGAGCAGATGCCTCAAGGTTGTACGTTCTTCAGGGACCTAGAAGGCCGTGGGACAGGTGGGAGGCGGCAAGAAGCCCTTGCTCATGGCCCCCACAAGATGCATGGGCTGCCGGGAGATGACCTCTGGGAACACATACCGTGGGGCTTCTTGGTGCTCCTGGGGACAAAGGACGAATCTGGCTCCCTGTGGCCACCCCGCCCCGGCCCAGAGGACACGCTGAGCTTCTGGCCACCTTCATCCCTAGAGAGGGTGGAGAGGGTGGGCTCAGCACCACTGCTCAAGGGAGCACATGACAGGCACCCGGTGTCGCCAAGCACCTCCTGCCTGGGCCACACGGCCACACAGGTTCTGGAAGGTTCTTGCCAGCAGGAACTGAATGAGCACGGGAAAGGCATTGCCTCGTGCCACTGGGGCCTTCCCAGCAGGCTCGGACGGGGGTGAGAACGAAGCCCCCCTCTGCCCCCAGAGCCCAACCCCCCCGCCCCCCGCCCCCGGGGCCCCTCTGGACCTGAGGGTGCTGTCCAGCGAGGCGGTGGACTCGCCCAGGGCCGTGCGGAACACGTGGGGCTCCTCGCCCTGGGTGTTGTTGCAGTTGAGGGAGCGCTGCAGGGGAGGGGCCGTGAGCGGCGAGCAGAGGCCGGCCCAGGTGCCGCCCACAGCCCAGTCAGCACCACCCCCTGCCCGGGCCCTCGCAGCAGCGCCCAAACCCTCCGTGGCCAGAGGAGAGGCTCGCCCCACAGCCACGGCTCTGGTCCGACCATGCGGCCGACCTGCTTGCTTCCTGGGGCCGCAGGCCGGCATCAGGCTCTACACCAGCCTCTGCGTTTGGCTCTGTGATGCCCCTTGGTGCGGACACCCGTGACCCCAGCGAGTGGTGCAGCCCAGCCCCCAGGCTCCTCCTACCGTCAGCAGGGTGGCCCGGGTGGTGGCCGAGTCATCCGGGTGGAGCTTCTTCCCGGCCAGCACCGCCTTCAGGTGCTTCCGGACCTCCCTGTTGAGCACGCAGTGGAACAGGAGGACCAAGAGGCCCTGGAGGGAGGGGCAGCGGGTCAGTGCCGGGCTCGGCCCTCCGTAAGGAAGCCAGGGCCCTGTCACGTCACGCTGCCCGCCCGCCTGCCCCAGGATGCACAGAGCAGAGCCCGCAGTGTCTGGAGCAGAGAGTGCTCGGGGCCAGCCTGGCCGCTGTGGCCATGGAGACGCCCCCCAGGGCCCACAGGGCTTCCCCTTCCCAGAGGCCTCTGCTTTCTTGAGGAGAGGGGAGACCCTGAGCTGGCTGAGCAAAGGACAGTGTCCTGACTGGCGGACCGAGGAGCAGGGTCCCTAGGAGGCCCTGGGCAGAGCTGGGCTGGGACAACAGGCTCCGTTCTCCCGGGATGTATGGGGCAGGCCTTGCTGCACCCCAATCCTGTAGCTGCACGGGCACCATGGCCATGGTGCAGCCCTGTTTGCCCCAAGAGCAAGGACACAGATGGACACTGGGTGGAAGACCCCCCCACACCCCCGGGGACCTCCCAGGGCCACTCGGGGCTGGGCATTTCAGAGAGGAAGTGGCACAGGTGACCCAGGACCTCACGGCCTACCTGTAAGCAGCTGAAGACGGCGAAGAGGTAGTGGAAGGTCAGTGCGTCGCGGTTCACCGCCAGCAGACCCAGCAGCCAGGTGGCCCCGATGAGCAGCAGCAGGACGAAGGCGGCCCTCAGCCGGGAGCTGTGGGGGCGCAGGGAGTGACCCCTGTCCCTCCACCCGTCATCTGTCCACCCATCCACCCACCCTCCCTTCCTCCCAGACCCCTTCTAGGCCTGGGCCAGGAGCCAGCCACGGGCTCACACCAGGCGAGCGGGCGAGCTTCCGTCAGCTGGGAAGGGGGCGGAGGCAGGTGCCTCGTCGGAAAGCAAATGAGTAAATAGGAAACTGAGCCACGGCAAGCCAGCGGGTGGGCGCCCACATGGAGGGACGGCCAAGGCCTGCCCTGCGCAGGGTCCCGCTCTGCCCCTTACGGGCAATGGCTTCCTTCTCTCTGCCTCAGCCTCCCCGCTGCGAAGGGTCAGCAACAGTGCACCTTACGTGGCATCTGTTCTGGGACCGCACCCGACTGGGTGGAGGACAGAGCCAGGCAGCACTGAGCCCCGCTCTGCAGAACCGACCCCCAGCACTGCGGATCCCATAGCGCCCCCCCCACCTCTCAGACCGGAACATGACCCCTGCCGGGTCTGGGCTGCCGCTGGGTACCTGCCAGGTCCTCCCCGCGCCAGCCTCGTCCCTCTCCTCCAAGATGCCCCTCCAAGATGCCCCAGACAGCGCTGAGCTGCGGCCGCCTCTCCCCCAGTGTGGCCTGCCAATCCGTGCCGATGCTGTGCCCGCCCTCTGGACTGGCCTGGCCAGTCGTCCCCGCCCCGTGGCAGCTTCTGGAAGGCCAGCGACCAGGCCGGATGATGGACACTTTCACGGGGCTCTGCCGGGCGTGTGAGCTGCACACTCAGGGGTCTCCCATCAGGCCCGCCCCAGGCCAGGCAGAGTGAGCACCAACTCACACGACCCCCTTCCTTTCGTAGTAGTGGCGCTTCCGCTGGCAGGACACCTTCGCAGAGAGGACAAAAATGACTGTGTTGACCTGAAATGAATGAAGCCGTGGTCAGGCAGTGGCTTGTCCACATCTTCACAGCAGACCTGGAAGGTGGCAGGGTGAGGCCCGAGGCCCAACCTCCAGCCTGCTGCATGGGCCCCACCGGGGGGCTGAGCATCAAGCGGTGTCAGGGGGCGTGGGTGTGGCCCAAAACCCGGGAACCCAGGCCTGAGACAAGGCCTTGGAGATGAGCGCCTCCCACCCCACCCGACAGCTCAGAGGAGCTGCTGACCCGGCCGGCCTAGGACACCCCCTCCAGCCCATGCACCCCAGCTTCCCACATCCCTGAGAATCGTGGAGCCTCACAATCAGAACTGTCGCGATGGGCCCGGCGAAGCTCCAGATCAGGGTGTCACGAAGGGACAGCCAGCAAAAGTCTGGGTTCCCGTAGCCCTGGGGGTCCAGGCCCACCGCCAGCCCTGGGCCACAGGAGGGGAGGAGTGAGGGCCAGCCCTGTGGGTGGGGCCACCAGTAGGCATCCCCTGCCTTGCCCAGATGGGACCCCACGGCCCCAGGGTCCCCTCAGAGGGAAGGGCAAGGAGCCACCCGGGCCGGGGGCTGCACAGCACATGGGGCACCAAGGAGGTTGGTGATGGGGTGGAACCAGCTGCCAGGGCACACTCGAGGGAGCACCTGGGAGCATGCACACATGTACACAAGCCACGTGCCACACACCACACACACCACATACCACACACACCCAGAAACTGCTCACCATTCCCAAGTGCTAAGCAAATGGGCGTTTCTTACATTACCTAAATCACAGCCATGGTGCTAACAACTGACAGGCCACAGTAGGACCACTGCAGACCCATCAAGGTGAAGTCGGGTAACTCCAGCAAAGGCCTTGTTCAGAAGGGAGCAGGTGTGACTGGACACTCCTGGTCACGCCCCCTCCGCATCCGTCCTGGGCTGTTCCAAAGCCCCACTGCACCCCTCATTCTCCCTATTTAAATCCTAAAAAGATCAGCTCTCCCCACTGCCTGCTTAAAACCCTCCAATGATATCCCACAACCCCCAGCAGACAGACGTGGCTGCTTCCACGGCCCTGTAGGCTCAACTCTGTGGCATGGCCATGGCCATGCTCTGAACAGTGTGGCCTCCTGTCCCGCCTCCACCCCAACCTGGCCTCAGGTTGGTCCCCAACCAGCTGCACTTCCCTCATGTCTTCACACAGGCTGGGCCCCAGAGGGACTCTGCCCCCTCATTCCTACTTGCCCTCTGTGCAAATGCCAGTTCCTCCAGGAAGCCTTCCTGGCCTGCTCCATCCCTGCTCCTCCAGCTCTGGGCACCCCCAACAGTGCAGGGTCTGCCACCAAACCTCTCCTCAACTTACTACTCAACTTCTGGGAGGGACGACTCCCAGAAGACAAGTGCTTTGCTGCTCTGCCTCTGTGCCTAGAACAGCCTGGCATGAGGAGGCACATGGTGAATGAATGAATGAATCCTGTGGGCATCCTGCACTGAGCCTGTGGGAACCAGGAGCACACACAGCAAAAGAGCCACACCGTGTCCCATCACCCAGTCCCCCTGGATCCTGGAGGGCCGTGTGGGGACAGGCACCCATGACCCCAAGATGAGGGTTGTGGCCATGGCCCAGACAGCCTGCCCTTCTGCTCCGGTGCCGGGCAGACATTTGGGGAGCGGTCCCCATGTGGGGCTGGGTGGCCCCAAAGGGTGGAGCCGGGACAGGAGTGGGCAGGCAGAAGAGAAGCCAAAGGCCACTGTCCAGCCAGCTGCAGCCACCTGTCAGCCAGGGGGAGAGGAAAACAAAGCATGGGGGGCAGCTGCCCTTGGCCACGCCTTCATCTCTGCCTCCAGTTACCCGGGAATCATCTTAGTTCTTTTGCAAAAGACTTAAGTGTTGGAAAAAAAACTGTTTCAATAGCAAGTTAGAAATGTGAAAAATATGAATTTAGACTCCAAAGCCTTCTGCAAGGCAGTGGCATTTCAAAATGTGTCCCTCGAGACACAGCGTCACTGCCCAGATTAGGTGTCATTGCGAGAACACAGGTGAAAAGCACCTCAGGGAGGCGGCTGTTAGCTGCTCCCCTCCAGCCCCACGGCGGGGAGACCTGCCAGGCCCGCGGCAGCCACGGCCCCTACCTGCCCAGGGCCTCTTCCCGGCAGGTGGGGCCGTGGGAGGATGGGGCGCTCCAGCAGGTCGCAGGGGCCGCTTTGGTCAGCCCGGGGCCAACGGCGTGGGTGGGGTGGACAAGGAAGTCACTTAATGTCACCTGCAAAGTGGGGACGGCCCCACTTTAAGTCACCACACGGAGTACCCAGCCTTGGTCCTGACCCAGGGCAGGGGCTGGTAGGAGGTCGACTTCCAAGAAGCCCCTGAGTGGTTTGGTCTGGGGGCTCTGCAGGAGCTGTGGCCCCTCTTGGCCTCCGCCGGGCGGCTTTCCAGGAGCAGACCCGGCCTCTGGGGAGGCCCCGCTCGGGCTGCTCGCTGCAGCCGCCGGTGACTCCCTCTTCTCCGTTCAGGACACACCCGGGAAGATGCATCCAGGTCCTGCCCCCCAGAACCTGTGATGTGACCCCACTGGAAGCAGGGTCTGTGCACATGTCATTCAACTGAGGGTCAGTTTGCTTCCACAGAGATGCTACCGTGGAAACCAGGCTGGGCTCGACCTACTGCTCTCACCCCAGGGTGGCTGCTGGACGAAGGCCTGGGGCAGCAACTGCCCCTTCTCCCACTGCCTCGGACTGCATGTCTGGGTCCCTGGAACCCAGGGCCCACGAGAAGGGGGACTGGCTCTCTCTTTGCGCATCTTCCCCCACAAGAAGCAAACTTGGGAGTTTCTGGCACTTGGTGCAAAGTGTACCAAGCAAGCGCTGCTGTTCTGTCCATTCATTCACTCACTCATCCATCCACCCAAAGGCCACCCACCCACTTATCCAGCCTCCACTCACCTATCCATCACCCGTCTATCCCACCCATCCATCACCCACTCATCCACCCACCCATCCAGCCATCTGCCCATCCATCACCCACTCACTCACTCACTTATCCATGCACACAGGGTGCAGACATAGAGTTTTTGTCTGTCAGATGTCACAAACAGACATGGGCCCAGCTCCCAAGCCCACCCCTAACAGGAGGCACCCCCACAGCCAGTGCTCCTGTGTGTGCAGATGTGAGCACAGGGCAGGGCGTCCTCCACTGGGGGCCGGTGCAGCTGGTAAAGAAGACAGAGCTCGTCCACCTGCACCCGGAGGCCTGGGCGTATCTGACGTGGGCTCCTGTGCTGGCAATGTCACATGGGTCCCCGGCCCAGGTCACCTCGGCACGTGGCTCCAGGGGTCCTCACCTGTGACGATGGCCGGGATGCCCCAGCCCACGACGTAGTAGAACCGCATGGGCCCCGCGTCGATGTTGCGCACCTCGGTCAGCATGCGGTAGACGTGCAGGCTCTCCACGAAGGTCCAGGCGAAGGTGCTCATGTAGACGTAGTGTAAGAGGATGGCGATCACCGTGCACAGGAACTACGGGGAGGGAGCCCAGCTCAGCGCCAGCCCCGCGGGGCCCACGCCCCTGCACCGCAGGCTGAGGGCCACATGGGGCAGGGGGGCAGGAGGAGGTGACCAAATCGGGCCACTCTGCAAATGCGGGTATGGACGTCTGAAAAAAGAAGCCAGGTGGGTTGCTCTTTTCCACTGGATTCACCCAGGAGTGGCTGAGGACCAGCAGTCCCGCCTCTTGGGCTCCCAGTGCAGAATGGAGGACGGGCATGAGGCCCCAGGGGACCCCCCCCCAACACAGATCAGCGTCACCGGTGGACATTGCCTGGGGGCCAAGGGAGGCAGAGACTCTAGTATTTTCATTAGAAGCTGGAAGCTGTATTTTCAACTCATGGTTCCAAATATTTAAATGTTGGCATTTAATTTAAAGTTAAAAGAAATATTACAGAGGCAGCCTGCTCAGGCCATGGCCCCCCGATGGTGACCTTCACCTTCACCCACCGCCCCAAACCTCATGTGAGGCTCCCGAGCAGCAGGTGTAGCCCAAGGGATGGACAGTCCCATGCTCTGAGACCCACTGGGAAATGAGCCCCGGTGCCCGCACCAGGCTAATGGAGCCTTACATCTTCTGCCGAAGAAAGGGCGGGGTGAGGGTGTGTGTCTGCTTCTGCCCTCGGCCGGGCGGCCTGCGTGTCTGGCCAGCGACCAGATGCCAGGAATACAGAGCTAACTTCCACGGGGCAGCTGCGGAACGGCAGCCTGGCCATGTGGCTCTGGTGGGCCAGCCCTGTGCCATGGGAACAGGAGGAAGGCAGTGGCGGGCAGGGGCTGGGGACACTGTGGGGTCTCGGGGAGTCCAGCCTCCACGGCCGTCCACGCTGATCCAGAGCAGCCGCACACACTGCCGTCTGGGAGGGGCTCCCCCGGCCAGGGCTCCCAAGGCCAGCCAGCTGGGGGATGTGGGCAGGATCCCCAGGTCCTGGGAGGCTGAGTGGCCGCGTAGGGAAGGGCAGAGAATGCCTCCTCCCCTAGCTGAGCCCCGCTCCCCCCGGGACATTCTGTCCAGAACTTGCTGTCCCATCAGCCCGAGCTCCCACCCACCGCACAGACACAGGTAGGAGGCGGCACCCTCACCCACACCGCAAGCCGCTCTGCTCAGGTGCAGGTCAGTGCACCCCACGGGGAGCGTACTGGGAACACAAGTACCTCCTGCTGCGCTCTCCAGAAACAAAACCCCAGAGATGTGGGGAGGAACTGTCTTAGCATTAACGCTTGACAAATACACCCCAAAGCAGGAACCCAAACAGAAGGAAAAACGAAATCTCGGGTTAAGACTGAAGAGCGCCCCTCTGCCTCAGGCGCTGGACACGGGCAGGGAAGCGACACGGTGCTCGACAACGGGCAGAGCGGCCGGCTGGCCGCGGGGGTGCCTGGGGCTGGGTGAGCCCCACCTGAGCGCCCAGGTCCCCTGTGGGCAAAGCTCCGCTGCTTAGCAAAGGGAAGAGCAGTTGGGAGGTTGGCTAGTGGGTTGCCTTTGGTAATGTGAAAAGTAAACCCACAAAACCACCTTTTGACAAAAAAAAGAAGTGTTAGAAATACAGCATTTTAAAATTTAATGAGGCTGTACATGCACAGACTTTTGCACTCAATGTACTTACCTTTTCCAGAAACAGAACAAAGACAAACGCTAATGCACAATAAATCACTCTAACCTGCCAGTAATCTGGGAGATAAAAAACCTCGCCCAAAGATGGGATTGTGAGTTTACAGAAAACCCATAAAAACCAGGCGCAGTGCCAAGCCCCTAGAATTATGTACAGCCGGCATTCCTTCCCTTTGTGCTCAGCGGTGTGTGGCTGGCAGGCTCTCCTCCCAGGCGGCGGATGAGTCACTGCTTGAAATGAGCGGCCAGCCTCTCCACGTTCAAACGTGGTGTTCAGTTGCAAGGAGTGGCTTTCCACCAGCTCCACATCCCTCTCTTGAGACCACTCCAGGGCCCACTTGAAGGGTTTTGGAATGAGTCATGCAGCTTCCCACCGAGAGCCTTCACCTGTCTGATGCCCTGATAAGGGCGCGCATGCAGGTGGAGGTGCACCTGACTGCCGGCTGGGTGCAGAGAAACCGTGGTGGGAGCGGTGCGCCGGGGCAGGGGCCCCTCGCCAGCCCACCCAGCCCAGTGCCCTGGCTGCAGAGGGCTGCAAGGAGCTTTGCCCTTGTGCGCCTGACAAACGCTACGGGCGTGTCACCTGCCGGGCTTGGGGCTCCACGCGTCATGGCTGAGGAGCCACTGCAGTCTTCAGGACGTCTGCCTCTCAGTGCTGTCCCCATGGACACGACCCCCTTCTGGGGGCCTGAGGAGCCCCAATCCCCCCAGCTCCTCACGTCCGCTGTCTTGGTCTCGATTCTACCCACCAGATCTATGGAGATACCACGCTGGCTGCTTTTCTAACCTCCCTGTGGGGCCAGCGTCACCCTCCTAACACGCAGAGCTGCTCGAGGCTCTTCGTGGTGTGACACGGCCCACAAAAGGAGGGCACTGCTTGGGCACCAGACCTCCAGCCTGCCCCCAGCTGATTCTGGGCCTCTCCCATTGGATGGCAGGTGGGTAGTGCCATGCGGCCCTTCCCTGACTGGACACAGCTCGCCCACCCGCCACCATGACGCCATTTTGGCACCTGACACTCATCCACATCTGGACTGTGGGCTCTGCGGGCCAAGAAGGGGGGCTTCTTGGAGCTGGGGCTTTCATAGGTTTCAGTATACCCTGACTGCACGAGGAATGAAGAAACGAAGCTACGTCAACAGCCAACAGTGCCTGGTGGCAGTGTGGGAATGGGCCCCGAGGCATGAAGCCCCGTCTCCCACTTCCGGAGAGATCAGGACCACACGGGAGTAGCTTTGAACTTTCTGGAGTCCCTGTATGTGCGTGACTGACAGTCAGCTGGCCTCACATCTCCGGAGGGCTATCAGGGTCACAAATCAGTGACGGACACGTCACACACACAGTGAACTGTGTGCCCTCGGGCGGGTCACTCCATCCGGGCAGTCCCTCCCCCGGAGGAAGGGGCGCTGCCACTTCCCAGAGCCTTAGGAGGCTTCCAAGAGCCCAAGTGTTAACGTGAAGCCTTGGGCACCAAGCCTGTGCCTCCACCCGTGTCCTCACCGCATGTAATTACCTTGTATTTTCAAAGTCTTCTGTGTGAGAATGGAAGGCCGCCTGCCACCAGCCAGGCACTGCCCAAGCCAGAAGCCTACTGCCTTCCACATGCTATTTGCCACTGTTATGCCCGCTGTGCTGCAGCCTCACCTCCCGGGCTGGCCCCCTGCCCCTGAGCCCTTGCCCCAGCCCCCGGCCCACCCCTTCCTTCCTCCCCTTGACGTTACAGGGCTCTGTCTTGCACCCCCAGAGGCTCGGCCAGGCCCGGGGGACCAGCACCTCACCCTGTCCTCCCTTGCTGCCAAACCTACTGAGGTGTCTGCCAGCACCTCCTCTGAGGCCCCTCCACGGCCCTTTATAAATTACATCTGATCACTGCACGGCTGCACCAGAATGCCACTGACTTCACACACACGTCTCCAATGCTCAGCGGCCCTGGTAAACTCTCCGGTGATTTCTCATAACGTGCCTGTATATTGGTTTGGGTTTTTCTGCGAGGTCCACCCTAACACCTGAATCGCCTAATTGCCAAAGTAACTTCCATAAGCCCATAGGGTGCCCTGTGAGCCCACGTGGCCAGGCAGCTCCACAAGACACCCCTACTTGACCAGCCCTCGGAGACCTGCTCACGTCCCTCTCGGTCCTCCCCTGCATCTCAGCAAGCTCCTGTCTCTCCTCTTTGTACCCGCTAACAGCCCCTCACGGAGTTCTGGGCCCATTCTATATGTCCCCCATTGCTGGCGGTGCACTTGGGCCGTCACTCCCGGACGGTGCAGAAGGGGAGGCACCGCCCACAGGGCCATAACCACGGACATAGCGTGTCCTCAGGCCACAGGGCTCCAGGTTTGACGAACGACTGTAATTCCCATGAAATGACTAGCATCTGCAACAGGAAAACGAGTTGGCGCACACAGAGACTCCGGCCCTCCTGACACGGCTCCCACGACAGACTTAAGGGAGATTCCGGCTGGGAGCCAAGCCCCAGCTTGGCCGGGGACTCCCAGCGTTCCCAACAGTCCCACTGCACCCCCAGGAGGGGGGCAGCACCAAGGCCCCGCCCAGCCCTGGACAGCAGGGGGAGTGGGGAGCCCCTGCACCCCCAGCCGCACAGAGGCCGCCCGCCGCCCACGCCCAGAACAGCAGCAGGCCTCACCGGGTTTTCCGTCTGGGCAATCCCAATCACGAAGACCAGCTGGGAGAAGAAGAGCGCCCCCACCAGGTTCCTGTGGATGTCATGCAGGTTGGAGCGCAGCATCTGCACCAGCGCCAGGAGGATGAAGGCCACCAGCAGGGCGGCCAGGGACAAGGCCACGGCAGTGTAGGTGACGATCTTCAGGGGCAGGACCTCTCCATGCTGCGGGCGGGTTGGTTAAGGGCAAAGAATGTAAGGGCCGGGGCCCCAGTGGGGCTTTTGCACAATGACGAAACCCTAACATACCAACTGTTGGGGCAGAGGTCACGTGACAACGCGTGGCTCTCCAGGGGCTGAGACGGGGAGCAAACCCACACAAAGAGTTTGGGGTCTGGAGGGATCGGTGGGGATGGCTGCACAGCGGTGTGCATGTGCTTAACGCCCGACCCGTACACTTAACCACAGTGGAGGTGAGTTTTCTTATGCGTATTTTGCTTCAAAAAAAAAAAAGTCACACATAATCCTGCATCCAGGAGATGCTGAGCCTGCCTACCCAAAATTCTGGGCTGGGAGAAATCTTCCAAATGAGCCGGGTTTGCGCGAGAAGCAGCTAGGCGCGGCAGTGGGGGCTGCAGCTGTTGCCCGGTTCTGCAAAATAGGACACTTGTCCAGGACCTGGTCCCGTGGGGACTTCTAGGACTTGGGAAAACAAGCACCCATTCTGCAGGAACTTCTGGAAAGGGTTTTTCCAAATGCACACAGAATTCTGAGCTGGGCTCCCCAGGGAACTAGGCTGGGCTGGGGAGGCCAGGGTGCTCAGGGACTTCTGCAGCTCCATCCCAGAGTCCCAAGACCCGCCCCCCCCCACAGTGGAGGGCCACTCGGGCTCTGGCTTTGTGGACCTTGGGAACAGGGGCCTTGACGCCTACTCTGCTCTGGCTTCATTTCTTCTACCTGAATGTCAGCTTCCTCCACCTAAGAGCTGACTCCTGGCACTGCCAAGCTTTCCTGGTCCTGAGAGGATTCCCCCCCCCAAGTCCCGCCCCCACGTGGACAAGGAACACTAACAATTAACCCCCTCAGGCCTGGGCCCCGGACTACCCGCCCACGCAGCCATGCCAGCGGAAGGCCTGAGGGCACTCTCCCGCCACCCTGACGTCCATCAGCGCGACTCAGGGCTGAGTCACCCTCCCAAGAATGTGACAGAAGCTTGGCCTGCTGCCCCGCGGGTCAGGGGGCGATGGCCCGGCCTCCCAGGACACATCCCCGGCCTGCGAAGGAGGCAATGGTGAGGTCACCCCGGCCTCCGTGCTGGCTCCTAGACACCGGCGTCCTGAACACGTCTGTGCCCAGCTGACCGTGCTACTGCCTTGCTTGGGGCCCTACAGCCCATCCACGGCAGGCCCAAAGGCCGCTGGAAAGACTACAGGTTAAACATGAGCTGCCCCACGGAGCCTCCTGTCTCCCGGGGAAGGGAGATACTGCTTTTACTCCCGCCATTCGCCTCCTTTCTTCCTGTGAGGGCGGGAGAAGCAGCACCGGCTGGCAGGCACTGAGAAGCCCTGAGAAGCCCGCTGTGAAGTGAGGAATACTCCCCGGGGTTCTTCTCAGTTTGAGGTTCAGGTCTGCCATCACTGCTTTTAATTTACAGCCTGGCCTCTTTGAAAGCCCTTTTGCAAGGCGTTTTGTCATGGAAATCCTGACAGGGCCACCAGCCCTCCTGGGTTCCATTTGTTCAAAGCACCTGGAAGGGAAGACAGGACTTGCAGAGGGGCAGGTCTGGGAACCAGGCTGCCTGGGGGAGCTGCGCCCACCTCGCGTCTGGAGATGTCCATGAGGACAGCAAAGCTGGTCATGTGGCTGCACTGGCAGGTGACGTGGGTCCTGTTCCTGGACAGCAGCTCACAGCCCTTGGCTGACCACCCTCCAGTCCCGCCGACGCTGCAGAGGAAAGGGGGGTGGGTGAGACGGATCCCTCCACCCTGGGGCCTCCGAGGCCCTCCTGCCCCCGCTGGAGCCCACGTGGTGTCCTGCTCTGCCCAAGGCAAGTGCCACTGTCACCCAGAGAAGACAGCAGCCAGCCCTTGCTGCCACTTGGGACCAGGTGGACACTCGCCCTTCTCTCTGAAGCTCCTGGGTGGAAGGACCCGGCAGTAAGACTTGAACGGGGATGACTGAGATCCACCACACGCCTCTTTGTCAGAAACACTGGCCAGTGGTCCAGCAGCCACTGTGTGCTTCCCTCTTCTTTTGAGTTGATGTAAGAAATAATAGCTCATGTTCGCGTCACACCTCCACCCTGAGGTCGCACCATGTCCGATGACAACCACCTGGAAGCAGGCCCCGACCATTACCCCCACTCTGGGATGGGAAGCCCCCGAGGACCAGCTGCCGCGGGTTTCTGGGCCTCAGAGAGAGCCCTGCCTTCTCCTGACTCGGGGAAAAATCAAGTAATTTCTCTGATCCTTAGTTTCCTCATCTGTAAAATGGGGTGTGGAGACTGATACGTGTTTGTCAAGAACTTTACAGTCCAGGAACCATAGGTGCTGCTTAAAGAAAGGGTGATTAGAGCCATCGCTAATGGCCAGGATGCAATCAAGTGGCCACGAGACACAGCTGAGTCTGAGGCCTGCCAGGCAGGCCTTAGCATTTCCCTCCTCGTGAACAGGGGCCTGCAGTCCTTCCTGTAAGCCGAACATCCATTACATTCCAGACACTATACCGCTTGCCCATTAACCAGGATTTGGAAATGCAGGGGGGACAGAGCGACTTGTGCAGGCTCTGCTGAGCCCAACCTGCTTCAAAGCATGAGCCCCTGAGGCCGGGCATCCGCACGCTCATCCTGGCACCAGCACCCAGCACAGCCCTGCTTAGTGGATACCCACTTAATCCAGGGGAACCACAATTTTAGGGAACATGTGTTGCACAGGAACAAACGCACAAAACCCCATCCTAGCTTCAAGTGTGGGGGTTGGGGGTCAGGTGAATGGATCCTGCAGAGGCAGGCCTGGCCTCCGAGGGGTCACACCAGCCCCAGTAGCTGGCTTACTGGTCCCACGGGCAGGCTGGCTGAGGTCAGTGACCGCTGTTGGGTACGAGGACCTCCTCATATCTAGGCCGTCCTGCTGTTGTGCCCTGGGCCCTGTCTCTGAGTCCCGCCTCCCATGTGTGTGCGGAATGAGCCCCTGCCTCATTTGGACTGGGCGCCTGTTGGCAGCTGCCTCATGCGAGTCCTGCAGGTGCCCGGCCCTGTCCCCTGGCCTTCGCAGGGCATCTGTGTGCGCCTGTGTGTGCATTTCTACTTCTAGGTGTATATGTCCGTGTGAGTGTATGTGTGTGTGCGTGTCGGTAGCCGGGTACATGTGCACACACGTGCCTATGTTTCTAGGTGTGCGTGTCTGAGTGTGCACATGTAACTCGTGCAGGGGACTAGTCTCCTACCCCGTGAGGGGCTGGAAGGGAGCAGCAGACTGCAGAAGAGCACCCGTGGGACCTTCTCCAAAGGAGCATTGGGGGCCTATGGGCACACTCCAGCCTCAGCAAACGGCCCCCCACCCCAGAAATGCAGAGGCCCGGGGGCCCCTGGCTCCCGGCGTCCCGCTTACATGACAGAGTGGTTCCAGAACACGCAGACGGGCTTGGTGCGCTCCTCAGTCTCCAGCAGGGTGTACTCCACCAGCACGGGCCTCTCCAGGGGGCTGGGAAGCCGAGCGCCCTCACTGTACACCACCGCGCTCACCACTGGCGTGTTGATGATGGGCCGGCTGGGCAACCTGCAGTCAGGAAGCCAGACGCAGGGACAGACGCACTTAAGAAACACTCGCAGAAAACCTGTGTGCAGCCACGGTGCGCATATGGGGCGAGCGGCTTTCCTGGAGAGGCCGATCACAGTGCGAGCTGGGGGCTGCGGCCTCTGCTCTAGAGAGCACCCCGTGCTACCGCAGGGGCAAGCTCGCTGCAGGCTCTGCTGCCGATGGGGCACACAGGGAGCGTGTCAGCTGGGGGCTGAAGCTGATTTGGTACATTTAAAAATGAAGAGAAGAGTGTGCAGAAGGTGTTGCAGCCCCATAATACATAACGGTGGGAGCGCTGGGAGCAACTGGGGCGTCCCTGGTGGGATAATGGCAGGTCACAGAGGGACTCCACACCACCACCGAGGAGGATGGCTATGAAGGCTGCAGACCCAGAGAGAGGTCTGGAAAATGTTAAGATCGGAAAAGAAGCCTCGCTGTGTGCCCACCTCCAACCAGGGCCGGGAAGCCCTTCTGGGCGGTATTCACTTCTAGGGCCAATGTTCAGCAGCTCTTAGTGTGGGACCACCAGTGACCCGAGGCAGACAGGTGTGGGGATCAGCTCTCCGAGTCGATGCTGGGCGTGGTCCATCGAGGCAGGAGGCGGGTGTGTGCCAGGCAGGGGGTGTTCCCGGCAGGAACACGAGGGACAGTGCCCGTCTGGCAGACCCAGAACCTCTAAGGGACATGACAGGGCAGGGGTCTCCGGCCTTGGGCCAGGACCATGGTGTAAGGTCCTTATACAGGTGTCCAGGTGGTTAAGACTTGGACTTAAGGCTGCAGAGCCCTCTGGGAACGGGCCCTCCCTGCCCTCCTAGCCTTACCGGAGGCTGCGGCGGTCAGGGTCGTAGTGCTCGGGAAGGAGCTGCCCCAGAGTCCGGTAGATGATGACCAGGGCGACGGCAAACTGGCCGGGCTCCTCGGGGTGCCTCTTCCGCCTCCTGAACGGGGCCTCCCCCTTGGCGCTGGGCCCCGGGAGCACCGTCTGCAGGGTGGCCTTCCGACTGGCTGGCCTCACCGTGGGGCCCTCTGCAACGTGAGCATGGAGGGTGAGGGTGGGGGCCGGCCCCCCAGGCTCCCAGCAAACCCACTTCCTACCTGGGAAGGCGCTTCTTGAAATCAAGAGAAGTTCTGGGAAAACAGTAAGAGTTCCTCAAAAGATTAAATGTAGAGCCACCGCACAGCCCTGCAGCCCCACTTCCAGGGGGGTGCGCCCAGGAACTGAAAGCAGGGCTCAGAGACCCCTGGACTCTCATGTTCACAGCAGCACAACTCACAGCCAACATGGGGTGGAAGCTGCCCAAGCACCCATCAGTGGTGGGAGGATAAAGTGTCTGTCCACCCAGTGGGACCTCACCGAGCCTTAGAAACAGCATGCTGACACCCCCCACAGCATGCATGCACCTGAGGACATCAGGCTCTGCGAAAGAAGCCGGACACTGTGTGTTCCCACGTACGTGGGCACCCGGAGTTGTCAAATCCACAGGCAGCACAATTGTGGTCTCTAGAGGCTGGGGAAGGGGCACGGGAGCCAGTGTCGACGGGGACAGAGTTTCAGTTTTACAAGACGGAAGAGTTGTGGGGATGGATGGTGGTGATGGCTGTACAACAATACGAATGTGCTTAATGTTGCTGGACTGTGACCCCGAAATGGTGAGTACAGTAAATTCTATTACATGTATTTCACCACAATTTAAAAAAAAGCAATAGCTACCAGCTGATGTGCATCACCCAGGGCAGGGGTCCCCACCCAGGCCTGCTCACGGGGGCACGCAGGAGGGACGGAGACCCGAGGGGGGTCCGTGTGGGTCTGTGTGCCCTGCTTCCATGCCCTGTAAGACTTGGATGTGCTCTAGAATATACATGCTCGAGGGATGCAGGAGGGCATGCACAGACCTTGTAAATAAAAATACATATTATGTGGTGTACATTCTTAAAATTTCTTGTAGCCTGGAGCCACAGATGCCGGAGGCACTGGTTTAAACCTGGATTTCTGGGTCTGCGTGTCCGGCACAGAGTTACACATCGGGCATCAGCCCTCAGCCCCATTCCAGCTGCAGACGGCCATGCCCCTCCAATTCTGTTAACCTTGCAGGAGATTCACACACCCACATTTTCAGCAACCAATGAAGTGCCCCTGGCTGCCTCTGATCCAGAGTCCCCTCTGAAGGCACCCAGGCCACCCATCATCTGGCGCGTGTTGCTGCAGAGCCCAGGCTCCTGGGAGGCAGGAGGGAGGCCATGCAGCTGGGGAGAGGGAGGGCACAGAGGCGAGCCTGGGGACGGGCTGTAAGGCACAGCATGTGGTCTCACAGCATGTGGTCCCCCCCGTGGACGGGGACGCTGCACACCGGACGGCCCATGACTTGGAAGAGCAACTGGTGTCAGATAGGCAGGCACACACTCACTGTCCTGCTGGCCCTGCTCTAGTCCATGACCGGTTGACAACCCTAGTTAGTCACACCTAGTGTGACACTCAGACTGGTCAGCAACACTGCTTCACGGGCATGCAGGGGCCGAGGCTCTGCCTGCCATGGGGGCCCGTTTCCCAGGGCTGGTGCTGAACCCCTTTTTGGAGGCCGTGGCTGGAGCCTCGCCAGCCTGGCTGTAGGGCATCAGCCCCCACTGTACCTGCTTTGGCGCACTGGTCACCTAACCTAACCGACCTGTCCCAGCTCTCCCTCTGGGGGAAAGGCGGCACAGGCTGTCGGCTTGCTCCAGTGAGAGAACCTGATGACCCCCAGTGCTCCCCCAGCTGAATGGTTCTCCCAGGCACCCCCACCCACAGGGCCAGATGCCACCGCCCAGGGCTTTGACTTGTCTTGGGTGGATATGGTCGCCTTCACACACACGTCCATTGACAAGGTCTCCACTCCTGCAAGATTCCATAAAGTGGGGACGGAACAGAGGGGCCGTCTCGGTTCCCCCCAAGTGTTCCTCGCCTCTGTTCCTCCCTAAGTCTGCTGCCTCCCAGGTAGTTGCTTCTCGGCGGCAGCAGGAGATGGCTGGACATCCCCAGACAGGCCCCCTCCCACGCCCAGTGAAAGCCGGCCCTGCCAGCACTGCCCGAGCCCGCCCCCTCCATTCGCTCCTGGCTCCCGGCCCCCATCTGCTCAGTGCACTGGGTCTAAAGCCTTAGTTTCTGCTACAACCCAACTGGCTCCTCACATCTCCCACTGACCAGTAGGCTGGCAGGTGGGCGCCAGGGCTCCCCTCTGGGGAGGCACCTGGGGCTCCTTCCCCCAGAAGGATGGGTGACCCTCACGCACTGCCTGAGCTGAGGGTGGCCGGAGCCTGGGGCGGGAGCCTGGAGGCTGGGGCTGGGCGAGCGCCTGACTGCGAGTCAGGGCAGAGGAGGATTTGGGCCAATGTGGGAAGCCCAGTGTCCCGGGCATTTCAAATTGTCCGTTGTAGGATTTTCATAGAATTTTTGCGTTTTCAAGGCCCCGTTATTCTGAGATCTTTTCAGTAGCTGGGGTGCATATGTGAAAAAGACTTTAAGAAAATTCAAAATGCTTAAGCTGTTTGGTATGACAATCTTAACCCAGGATCGAAGAATTGGACATAGATGGCTTCTGGAATTTTTTTGTGGGGGGTGGGGATTCTAAAATTTCACCTACACACAGAGGCAGCTTTTCATGGCTTGTAGCTCCAAATTTAAGTGTTCTCTCGCTTGTCGTGCTGGGAGAGTCAGCTCAGTGTTTGTAAGAAACGACCCACCATTGCCACTTGGGCAACACCGGCTGACGCCCTGCCGGCCCTGCTGTTCCAGGGCAGGTGTGCACCCCACACCCACGGGACGTGTTCTGCCAGTCGGGTCCTGCAGAGGGACCCCACTGTCCGCAGACAGCCACGAGGCCACCAGGGGCCATACCTTTCCTCTCGGGCGGTTTGAAGAAATCAGCCGTGAAGATGACAGAGGACCCCAGCCCTCTCGGGAGCTCTTCACGAATGTCCTCGAACCATGGCACCCTGGCTCCCGTGAAGTTAAACTTGTTGAAGACGTCCACGGCGAGGACTGTGGGGACATCGTGCCCTCACACACCATGCCCGACCCCTCCCACGGACAGCTCTCTGCAGCCATCACCAATTCCAAACCGGGGGGATGGCTGTCCCTGACTGATGGCCTTTGAAAGGCCCAGGCCTTCCTGGTGACCGATGACTGGGGGCATTCAGAGGTGACTCCCTGGGAAGGGACAGTCCCTTGGTGCTATGCAAATGACCACTGGCTGTTTCATAAACCCGTACAGGAGAGAACACAGACCCCTGCCCATAGGATGGGTCCCCTCCAGGGACCCTGACAGCTCTGTCTGGGCGAGGAGAGGCCTGGCTCTACCCTACAGGGCTTTCTCCCCACGAAGGAGCCTGACAGTTTAAACAGAGCTGTCCTGGACTCCGGAGGTGACTCGGCTCACAAAGCATCAGCTCCCGGATGAGGGAGGGCGGGGGTCCCCCCGCCGCCCAGGAGCCTGGCCGGCCTGGCCCATCCCCTCCCCGGATCTGCACCTCTCTGAGTGAGCCCGGAGGGTGAGACCTACGGCCAGACCCTCCACACCCACTTCTCCAGACAGTCTCACACCCAGGTCCTGAAGGCCCGCGTCAACCAAGGTCATGCCTGAAGACCACCGAGGTCATGCCCTAGCACCTCTGCTCCCCACCTCCCCTGCCCGGCACCTGTCCCTGATTTCCTGGGCCTGGGAGCGATGTGTGTTTCCACGGATCACCTTGGAAAAGGCTGGACAAGGGTCCTATGACCCCATTTTATAGACAAGGAAGCAGAGGCCAGAGGCGTTGACTCTTTCCTCAGAGATGGCTGAGCAGGGGCTGCACCCCAGACAGGCCCAGGGGCCCGCCCGAGGGGCAGACCTGTCACCCGGCCCCATGCTGGCTCGGAGTCTTACTCATGTTGGCAGTGACGATGACGAAGGGCCTCAGGTAGGTCCTCCGCACGTTCTGCGCCACGTTGCTGAAGTAGGCCTCGAAGCGCCGCAGCAGCTGTGCCGCGCCCCCCTCGCTCCGCTGGATCTGCTCCCAGGAGGCCCGGGTGGCCGGGGCCAGGAGGGCGCTGCCCGCGTGGACGATGTCCTGGTCAGACGGACAGATGGATGGCACTCAGCTCCCGTGTGTGGCCAGCCACAGAGCCCTGGCTAAGGTGATGGGCACACCAGGTTCTAGAAATCTAGAAAGCCTTTAGCTCTCCCAGGCAGGGCAGGCCAGGTCCTTGGTGCCAGAGACACTGCCACGGAGAAGCCTGCCACAGTTTCACCACATACCCTGAGCCCGAAGGAGAGAAGGCTGCATGTCGGAACCCCAGCCCAGCAGGCAAGCCAGGCGGTGGGAGCCGCTGCCCCTCTGCTCGGAGTGCAGTGATGCAGTCTGAGGGCCTGCAGCGGTCATTCTGCAGGTGACACTCCTGTCCCACCCCCCACCTCTGGGTTCATGTGTCCAGGTGGGCGGCATGGGGCAGACACATGGGGCTGTCCTGGGCGGGCCACAACCCATGAGAGAAGCCAGGAGGGGGAACTTCTGTTTGCAAAGAACCAAAAACTGGAAGAAAGTGCATCAACCAAAGCCTGTGGGCCTGGACTGAAAGCAAACAGGGGACCCTGCCTGGGTACTGGGGTCTGCATGGACGGGGAGGCCCTGGGGCTCTGTGTGGGTAGGGAGACCCCCCCAAGCGCTCTGTGTGGATGGGGAGGCCCTGGAGGCTCTGTGAAGGTGGGGAGGGCCCCCCAAGTGCTCTGTGTAGATGGGGAGGCCCTGGGGGTCTGCATGGATGGGGAGGCCCTGGGGGCTCTGTGTGGATGGGGAGGCCCCCTCAAGTGCTCTGTGTAGATGGGGAGGCCCTGGGGGCTCTGTGTGGGTGGGGAGGCCCCCTCAAGTGCTCTGTGTGGATGGGGAGGCCCTGGAGGCTCTGTGAAGGTGGGGAGGCCCCCCCAAGTGCTCTGTGTAGATGGGGAGGCCCTGGGGGCTCTGTGTGGATGGGGAGGCCCCCTCAAGTGCTCTGTGTAGATGGGGAGGCCCTGGGGGTCTGCATGGATGGGGAGGCCCAGAGGGCTCTGTGTGGGTGGTGAGGTGCCCCCCCAAGTGCTCTGTGTAGATGGGGAGGCCCTGGGGGCTCTGTGTGGGTGGGGAGGCCCCCTCAAATGCTCTGTGTAGATGGGGAGGCCCTGGGGGTCTGCATGGATGGGGAGGCCCTGGGGGCTCTGTGTGGGTGGGGAGGCCCCCGCAAGTGCTGTGTGGATGGGGAGGCCCTGGGGGTCTGCATGGATGGGGAGGCCCAGAGGGCTCTGTGTGGGTGGGAAGGTGCCCCCCCAAGTGCTCTGTGTAGATGGGAGGCCCAGGGGGCTCTGTGTGGGTGGTGAGGTGCCCCCCCAAGTGCTCTGTGTAGATAGGGAGGCCCTGGGGGTCTGCATGGATGGGGAGGCCCTGGGGGCTCTGTGTGGATGGGGAGGCCCTGGGGGCTCTGTGTGGGTGGGAGGCCCCCTCAAGTGCTCTGTGTGGATGGGGAGGCCCTGGGGGCTGTGTGGGTGGAGAGGTGCCCCCCCAAGTGCTCTGTGTAGATAGGAAGGCCCTGGGGGTCTGCATGGATGGGGAGGCCCTGGGGGCTCTGTGTGGGTGGGAAGGTGCCCCCCCAAGTGCTCTGTGTGGATGGAGAGGCCTAGAGTGAGTGGCAGGGGATTATGAGGTGACCCTGCCCCACCCCCCAGAGCAGTTCCCAAACGTCACGATGGATGGGTCTCTTCACTAGTCATCGCCAACAGGCATTTCTTAGAAGGGCCAGTTACTTAAACGCAAAACACAACGGTCTGCATGGCCATCTGCAAGCAGGACCCCAGTGAAGGGTGGGAGCAGACACTCTGGAGCCCCACCCCTTAGGGCTGTGTGCCTTTGCTGCACCTCAGTCTCCCTACCTGTAAAATGGGGCAATGACTACATCACAGGAGGCATGTGGGGTAAGTGGGCTACCCATGTAAGCATTGCCAGAACGCCCCTGACAGGCCTCTGCAGGTCACTGTGCCGGCCTGGGCTCGGCTCACATTTGAAAAGTGGGCTTTTGCCTTGAGGACATTGGGTACAACAGCCTTTCACAGCTGAGCATGGACGCTGGACGCCCTCTGACCCCTGCAGGACGCCTGGGCTCAGTGTGTCCCACACGGGTGGGCTCCCCTGAAGGGGCTCCTGCCCACCACCCACCCACCTCGTGGAAGTTGGCGTCCCGCGTGGCCGCCAGCTCAAAGCCCTGCTGGCGGCTCTCGTGCAGCAGGACGCGGGCCAGCAGCTGGTAGGCCGTCCGCACGTCGTTGCCGAAGAGTGAGCCCGTATGCCGCGTGGCATTCCGCAGCGCCTTGGCCAGCCTCAGGGACCTGTTGCTGTCCATCCGCGTCTCGTTCCGGCTCAGCTTCTCATTCTGGATCAGGGGAGAAAGGTGGTGTCTGCAAACCTACTGTGCTCGCTGTACGTGCCTCCTGCTAGTCCAAAACCCACTATTTGCCTGTAGAAACTTGTTAGAAAATAAACTTGAAAAACCCCAAAAAGCACTTCGGCTGATAAAACTGACGTGAAAATGGAGGGTCTGTCCGGGGCAAAAGCACTTGGAAAAAGACACCCAGTGGAAGAGGTGGGGGCACGATGCCCGGAGGACAGGCGCGGAGAGGGGACCCTGCCTGCAGAGGCAGGCCCGGAGCTTCCTGGGCAGGAGGGCCACACTCTGCCGCAGGCGCCGGGGCGGGGGTGGGGGTGTGGCCCTGCTGCCCCACACCCATCCCCAGGGCGCCGGCTCACCAGGGCTCTGAGCTCCACGAAGGAGGCGGTGGTGCAGTTGAAGAGCTCTGGGGGCAGCCAGCCCTTCTCCCCGCTGCAGTGCCGCACCGCGTTTCCTAGGGGCAGAGAACAGGCACTGAAACCCAAAATCTGCATGAATTAACGCGTGCTTGAATATGCAGGCGAGGCGTGACCCCAGCGGTGATGTGCACCCCTCAGCAAGTGCCACGGCCACAAAGCCCACGCTAGCCCTGCTCTCTCAGGCCTGGGGCTGCGTCTAGAAGCGCCTGGTGTTTGCTGCCAGGCCTTACAGTTGCCTGAGACGCCTGCAACCGAGACAACCGCACGGACATCTGAGCGAGTCTGTGGAAAGGAGAAGCCAGCCCGATTGCCCACCGAGGTCCAACGCTTTCTGTGTGCGTGCACGCTGGCCAAGGACCGGCCCGGGCCTGCGCGCCCTCCACGCGTTGTCTCCCTGAGCTCCCGACCCTCGCGGGGCCGACGTGGCTACTATCCCGTTCACAGACAGCCCGCTGCTGTGCTGCCGAGGCAGCTCCTCTGAGTGCCAGCCCATCCTCCTCACGTTCTCATTATGCCCTCTCCGCGTCTGTCATTACTAGTAAGGAAAGTTCTCTAATTTTCCCTGACACTATGGCTAAAGGAGACTTTTCAGTAAGGAACTGAATGAGTTCTGATGCCTTGGCCAGCTATCCCATAAGCCACAGGCCTCAGCGCGATTTCCTGCCCAGAAGAGATGCCACGGGCCACGGTACTTACCCACGGATCCCTTGGGGCAGGGCACTGCGGCTGGCTGCCCAAACTTGGTCTGCGGCCACCAGATGTCGGCCTCAAATGCTCTGGGACATCCGTTGTAGATGACTGGGGGATGGAGAAAGAAAGCAGCTCAGCCCGGCATGGCCGACCTCCAGAATGTACGCGGCTCTCCGCACGCTCCCCCCTGAAGCAGGCCTGCCACTGCCAGGAACTGGACCCCTCCTGTCTTCCCATCAGGGTTAGAACAGGGGCTGGGGGACCCAGGCTCTGGCCCAGCCCCTCCTGGAAAGCCAGGTTAGAGAAGGCCAAGTGTACAGTCAGACCACGAGGCTGCCAAGAATTCCCCAAAGCCGAGGAGTGTGCACTGCACACACAGACGCGCACATGCACATGAGCCCAGCAGACCGTCATCGCAACGTGGCCTAATGGGGCCAAGGGACAACACAGACCTTCACAGCCAAGCATGGTGACCTCAGCAAAAGGGTTGTCACAGCGGTTGCACTGGCGGCCGATGACGCCAGGCTTGCATGCACACTGCCCTGTGTCCGCATCGCAGGTGCGACTGTGGGAGCCATGCGGGAAACAGTCACACGGCAGGCAGGCATCCTGGTCTGGGGGCCTGTAGTGATTCTCCTGCAAAAACCCCAAGCAGCGCATGGGACTCCAGACACTGCAGAGGCCCTGCTCCTGGAGACATCGAGGTCCCAGCCTGGCTGCTGGGCCTCCTACCGCTGCCCCCACCGTGCTCCTCTAGCAGGTGGCTTCCTGGGGGCCCTCCATGCTAGACAGGGCAGGAGAGCACCCCCCCTCTCATCTCTGGGCAAACATACTGTGCACCACCTCATACTTGTCCTAAAATGATCAGAGACTCAGATGCAGGTTTATGTATGATCCCCTTGAAGCATTTTTTTTGACACATGAGAAATCAGAAGCCACCTGGATGCATACCCTGGACTGGCAGGTGACAGTCAAGAGCACGGGCTTCAGACTTTAAGGTCCTGGGTTTATGCCCAGTTCGGCTGTTCACTGGCCACACCGCCTCTGTGAGGTCACTTGAATCCCCCACTGAAAACTGGGTGGGCTGTGACCTGGGAGCTCATGGCCACCATCAGGCTTCCGAGTCAGGGAGGGACACAGTCCCCCAAGGGGGTTCCATCTGTATTTTAGTGCCTGGACCGAGGCACTGCGATGTCAGCATCACCCTCGGAGGGGAGATGGGTGTCCCTGTCACCTCCAAATTCTCTACAATTTTATAGGAATTTTTTCTCCAAATACCCTCCCGCTTTCCTGCTGTCCTGCCCCCACTGATGCCCCACAGTTCCACACGGCCGGCCCAGTCCTGACCCTCTACAGCCATTGCGGTTTTTCATGCAAGCATTTCAGGAGACAATGTTCTGTTTTTGGAAGCACCAGGGAACCTAGGGGCCATGACTGATGTCAGACCACTGGGGCGCACCAGGGGCCGTGATGTAATGTCCCTCCCTGAGTGGGCAAGGCCTTCCTGTGAGCACAGGTCCCGGCCAGGCAGCTGTCAGCAGGATTGTCAGGGTGCCTGGAGCCTTCCTGGAGGCCGAGGGGCAGGCTGCATTGCCTAGAGGGGAGGCTGCAGCATGTACACGGGCCCTGAGGAGCCGACTGCTGTGCACGCCGATGGACTCCCGGGTGGGGCTACCGGGAGCTGTCCTGTTTTAGAATTTCGGCTGTCGTGTGCCGGCGATAAACGAAAGGAGTAGCTGTTGAGGAGAATTGTGGCTAGTGCCTAAGATGAGCCCACCTCACAGGGACTGGTTTCCTGTTACCACCTGGGAGTAGGGGTGACGACTCCACCTCCCACTGCCCAAAAAACTCTACACATAAAAAACAGCCCTGACATACTCAGCACGTCTGTGGCCAGTGAAAAATCTAAAGCCATGTTTGTATACGTGTGTGTGCATGTGAATGTGTCCAGGTAGACATTTGTAGGTGTGTGTGTACAGTTGTGTTGGTATGTGAAGGAAATGTGCCGGGGTAACACAGGTATAGGTATGTGGGTGTGTGTGGGTGTGGGAATGCATGCAGGCAGACGTGTGTGTAGGTGTGTGCATGTGACAGTGTGCAGGCATGTGTGTGTGTGTGTGTGTCTGTGTGCACACACGCACATGTACCTCTGCAGGCATGTGCACTGGCCACCCCGGGCTCAGCACTGTGTGGGGTAGGGGTGTCCCGTGCCAGGTGCCCGCGCGGGCCCACCTTGCACTGGCACTGGCCGCTGGTCTTGTTACAGTCGGGATCGAAGCCTCTGCTGACTGCACAGTGGCACGGTCCACACACGGGATGTCCCCACCAGCCTTTGGGGCACGGAAGGTCCATCCTGTTGGGAAAATGAGATGGAGACGGAAGGTGTTCACAGCCATTCTCGGAGTGAAAGGAAGCCTGTGGGAGGCCTGCAGCCTTAGTGGCCTGGTTCCGGGCACCTGCCTCCCTGCAGTGCCCTTGGTTCACCCTCTGCTGGTCCCCCTCGCTCTCCCACGGCCCCTCAGATTTCCTGTCATGATCTCAGTGTCCAGAGGCCCACGTCTGGAGGGCTTTCTATGTACAAAACTGTTATCTCTAAAATGATCTGCTCGTGTTTTTGTTCTACCTGGAAGACACGGGCGAGTACCCCAACCTGGGCTTCCTCCTCGCATGACGGCACCACATTCAATACGCCGTGCACGCTCGGCCCCAGCACCCACACGGCGACCCCTGGCTTGTGGGGCTCAGTGACAACTGACCCCGCACGACCCAGACTGAGCCAGGCAGGACGCAGGGGTCTGTGGCAGGAGGTGCTCAGGGCGCAGTGCCTGAGCAGGGGACTCTGGGGCATCCACGGTTCCCCAGGCCCCCGGGCCAAACACTGGCCATGTCCCCAAGAGTGCCAGGAACAACCTTTCTGAGGACACGACATGTGCCTCAGTCAGCTCCCTGCAGCCATGGGCTCAACCCGGTGGGCATAGGATGTGAGACCACCCAGTCCTGCCCTTGAGAACAGCCCCAGCAGAGCCCCACAGGCCCTGAGATGCGCATCAAAGGTGACAAGGCCAGCCCCACCCCGCCAGGGCTTTGGCCACTGCCTGTCACTCTATCTCTGATCCTAACCTCAGACCCCCTGCCTGTGGGGTGCCCCCCACCACAAGTTTCCCAAGATCCTCAAAATGAGGCACCACCCTGTGTTTACCAGCCTGGCTCATGGCATTCCATCTACCCACCTGCCTGGGAAGCAACCTCGCATATGCACTCACCTGGCAGCAGTTATTAAGTACTGACTGTGCACACAACAAGGGCATGGACACAATCAGGGCTGAACAGCTGGGCCCAGGGCCCCCGTGGCAGTGTTTGTGGTATGTATTGACAGTGTGGGCGCCCAGAGCCTTGGAGTGCCCCTCTTCACCTTGCTGTGCCCACAATACCAGGCCCTGGAGATGCCATCGGCCTCTTAGGTGGTCCCCTGCCTCTGGCTTCCTCCTGCTCCAACTGCACTCCGTGCGCCAGCCGGGACCTTGGAGATCTAGTCTCGATCCTGCCACTTTTCTCCTGGGCCCCTGTGGCCTCCGTAAAGCCATGCTCTGTCCCCAGCTCGCAAGGCTGGCCCCTGCCTCCCCAGTGCAGGGCGCTGTGGTGGGGAAAACCCCACAGGCAGGGGGTCTGAGGCTGGGATCCGAGGTAGGGTGACAGGCAGCGGCCGTTCCCTGGCGGTGGGGGGCTGGCCTCATCGCCTTTGACACTCCTGGGACAGCACAGCCCTGGGACCAACCCCCTGAACTCTGCAGGCCGGCCTCATCCCACCACTGGTCTCTCACTCTGCCCCATGGTCCCCCCCAGAATGCCCTCCCCCTTCACGCCTCCTGGCTCCCATCCCGCTCCCGCCAGCATGCTGGGCAGCCCCCGTCTCCCATAAAGTCACAGGCCGGGGCCACAGGCTGTGTCTCGCTTGCTCTGGTCCCCAACGGGAAAGCAGAGTGAGGTGCCCTGCCAGGTGGAGCAGTTCCTGCGCCAGGACGGCTGCCACTGGGTGAGTCACCAGATGCCACCGGGTCACCTGTGAAGGGGCCGGAGTCTTGGTTCATGGGGAAGCAAGATGTTCCCCTGGACAAAGTGACTCATCTGCAATGGCTGTACACCTGGGCTCGGGAGTCCGGGGAGCGCTGGCTCCGTGGGACCCAGGCGTCACGTGCATGTCGGGCCACCTCCAACCCGGACTCGAGGGGGTGCTCGGTGAAGGCACGCCCACCCCCCTGCATCTCGCTGCCTGCCCACCATGTGCACAGCAAGCTCTCGATAAATGAGTCATGTCGCATGTTCCTGGAGTAAAACATGCTCGAATAGGGTTAGTTTGGAAAGCCCAGTTTGATTCTTGTGTATTTCACGCCAAGTTTCTTTTCAGGTCCTTATTATGCAAGCGAACATGTATTTTCAGGCTCAGTAACAAGGAGAGAGTCGGAAGAAGGGGCTGTGGCCCTGGAGGGCCCCCTTACTTGTGCTGGCAGTGCTCCCCGTAGCGGCCGGGCCCGCACTCACACGCGTAGCCCCGCGGGGAGCCGGGGCTGTGCACGCAGGCCGAGACATGCTCGCAGGGGTTCAGGTGACACGCGTCCACGCACTTCCTTCCAAAGTACCCTGCGGGGACAGGCCAGCGTCACACCCTCCCCGAGGTCCGCCCCTGCCATTGCAGCCCACCTTCTGGAGCCAGACCCTCGATGGTGAGGTGTCTCAAACAGTCCACGGCTTCCCCAAAACTCGACTTCCCCTGTCACCCTGCAGAGGGAGGGCTGGGGCACCTTGGAGTCACAGGGAACACAAATGCCCGGTGGGTGGCACTTGGAAATGCAGAGAGGGCCGCCCAGGCCACCCAGAGGGAGGGCAGAGCCATGTGTGGAGGGTCCTGGCCACCCAGGACACATGGCAGATAGGTACCAGCTGAGCAGGACTGCAGCACCTCAAAATTCTGAGGCCATCACAAAACACAGAGCCTTTGAAATGTGCACTTTTCATTCAGTTTTTCCCCTATCATGTGCCCTGAGAATCCTGCCCACAATGCCTTGGGACCCAAGTGAAGGAAAGACAGAGGGACACACTAAGACGAGGGGACCCACTCCTCAGTTATAAAACAAAGCATAAGGTTCCAGAGACCCGAGAGGGCTGATGGGGAAACTGACACCCCATCAGCTTTCCTCCAGGACTTCTGAACACCAAAGGCGTCGCCCTCCACCAATGGGCACCAGGAACGAAGGGGTGGGTGCAGGGGCTCCCACCTTTCTCGCAGACGCAGGAGTAGCTGTCCCAGGCATCGTGGCAGCGGCTGTGCGGCGGGCAGGGGCTGGAGGTGCACGGGTCCTCCACGTCACAGCCGTCCTTCACCCTGACCTTGAGGGCGTCATTCATGCTTAGCGTGGCAATGTTGGTGGACGTCTCGCCCATTCTCACTCCCTGAGTCAAAAAGGGGCAGCCGGACTCAGCCCGGGGACCTTGGGGCTGGAAGAGCCCCCGGAGGTCACCATGTGTCAAGAGAGTCCCAGCTCTCTCCAGGCCCTTGTTGCACAGCAACGCCTCATTTAGACGCAGAGCTGGGACCGCTGGGTGGGAACAGGGAGGGGGGACAGCAGTAGGAACCAGGCCACTTCTGCCTCCCCGGGTTTGTGTCCAGGCAGGGAGACAGCCACCCGAAACGAGGACAGAGTGGGTCCACATTCTGACAATCCCACAGCTAGTGTCACGGGAAAGTAAATGTGGGTGATGGGCGAGCACCAGGAGGGTGGGCAAGGCAGCTGGTGGGAGGCGGGGTGGCCGTGTGGAAGGCATTCGGCCAAGGGGCCACCAGGCAAGGCCCATGGCAAGGTGCTGGGCAGGAGGCCCAGTAGCCAGAGCCCGGCGGACGGGTACAAGGGGTTCAAAGGGCACTTGGGGCAGGAACACGTGGGTGGGGGTGGCGAAGGCACGTAGGAGTTAAGCTGTAAGTCGGGGGACGTGAGCTGACCTCACTCTGGCTGCTGCTAGAACACCTGGTCTAGGGGATGACGTGGGGGTGGGCTGGGGGGCCGGTGGAGGCTTTGAGGGGCGGGTCCTGGACTCGACATGGAGGTGGAGGTGCAGGTGGCACCGTGGTGGGGATGCAGGGGGAACATGGGGATCCACAGGGGAGGGTGGGTGTAAGCTGGAAACAGGATTTAAAGTTGGGTTGGCGATCAGACATGTTATTTACCGAACACTAACATGTTGAACAACGGCAGCGACTGCGCGATCCTGGCAGCCCCTGAGCAGCCCTGAGGGTGGCCGCCATGCCCCTCCGTACCTGCATACAGCCCCGGAAACCACGGTGCACGGACACCTTGTCTTCAGACACCCCCCCAACGACAATGCTTCTCATCTTCAACCCTGGAAGCTGGTTCCCAATCTGCACTGTGTCCTGTGCAAGGAAAAGGGGACTAAGCCACCACCTGGGGACCCCTGGCTGGGAAGACGGTGTTGGGAGGCTAAGACACAGTCACTCTGGCAAACTCCCCACAGCCAGAGGACATCCGGGCCTCCAGAGAGGGGCAGGGCCTCTGCCTTCTCAGTGGAGAGCACAACCATCTGTGTGACAGGCAGGGCACGGGAGCCAGGTCAGAGGGTGTGTCTGCAGCCCAGCCCAGCCAAGGTGGCCAGCTGGGGGACGTGGGCAGCCCCCCCAGCTCCATAACGGGTGCTCCTAACCATCCACTGTGAGAGAAAGAGCTCAGTAAGCCACTAAGATGGCTGCAGATGGAAAATACGCCCACTGTTGCAGGAATCTAAGGAAGTCTTTGCCAGGCCCTTAGGTCCTGGAAGGCGTGCCCGTGGACCCCAACAGCTGTTCATTCTCAGAACCAGGTATTAGAGGAGCCAGGACTCCAAGGGTGCTCAAGAATCACAAGCAGCCCCTTCAGCATGTGGACGTCCTATAGAAAACATCTCATTCCTGGTGGCAAGCCATGGAAATCCAGTGTGGTTTAGCAAGTGTGCTCTGCCTGAACCACTTGCCCATGGGGGCCGGGCGTACATCTCTGGTGTCCCGCGGACCCCTCTGGTACCCGGTCTCCCTGCTCACCACCCTTACGCACCGTCCACTGTGAGGGCAAAGACCTGCACGTTATTCATCTCTGTGCCCCAGAGGCTGGTGCTGAGCCCACTGTCGTTACTTAAGTCAGCTTTGCTCAAAGAAATGGCTGCAGAAGGCGGCAGTAGCACCATGATGGGACACACAGATGCACAGAGTCCAGTCCCCGACTCTAGAAGCTGACCCTCGAGAAGGCGGAGGGGGTGCAGATGCCGGTGACCTTGGCATAAGGTGAAACGTGAGACCCAGACTCAAGGGCCCTAGGACACACATCCCCAGACCCACAAGGGCTCCGGTGGGCCCCGACACACAGAGGGGTCACTCTGGTTCCCCATGCGCCCTGTGAAGGGGTCTGTTCCAAAGTGGGTGCAGGTGTAACTCACCTGGTCCATCCCATAGTCCAAGGTCATGACCGCCAGGTACTTGATGTCTTTGCCCTCCTTGGCGCTCTTCAGCTCTATCAATAGGTGGTGCCACTCGCCGTCAGTCACACGAGACCTGGACAGCCGCACGGATGCCACGTCCAAGGGGCCATGGGACACCTCAAACTGAACGTGGTTGTTCAGGATCTGCAGGACAGGGAGAGCCATGCCCACCGACTGATGTGAAGACAGCAGAAGAGGAAATACTTTGCCGTCACTTAAATAACAAAGCCAGGCACACAGACTTACCAAAGGGCACTGGGTCAAAATTAGGCGGTTTGTTACTGTTGTTACCTGTGACACTTCAGAATTATAGGTCTTTTTCCACGGTGTTCAGGGTCAAACGTTGACAGAGGTCAGAGGGTAACTAGACTTATCTTGGGGATCATTTTGTAACGTATAAAAATATCAAATAGGGTTTTGTATGTCAATTATACTTCACTAAAAAAATGATGACAGAGGTCAAGTAAGATAAAGCCCATCAGCCCTAATTTTGGGGACCAACAGACGCAGGTGTTTCCTGAGCTCTTATTTTGGATGCACATGTCACACTTTATGACACCTGTCTGCAGGCATCAGAGTGACTCAAGACACTGCAGTTAGAGCCACAGCCACGAGAAAGCAGGTCTGCAGAAATGAGCGTGGTGTTCGCTCTCCCCTGGGGTCATCAGCTGCTCTGGGGGACACAGCTGAGGCTGAAGGTGAGCAACATTTTCTAGGCTCACAGGGTAGGGATGATAACAACTGGAATTCAGAGCCTACCCAGGGTGGGGGCTGCCTGTCAGAAGCAAACATGAGGGACAGTGACGCCACCATTCCAGCTTCACATTCTCTCTGCTTTTTCAATATCATGTCCAGCAGTCAATCAAAAACAGCCAAAAATTTGCTCCAAACAAAAGCACCTAAGGAGACCAGACAATGTGCTTGATATCAAGAGAAGCAAGAAACAGCAAAGACAGACCCATGCGGGATCCAGGAAGCAGAAGCGTCAGACGCAGAGCTGTGTGTTCACATGAGACGAAATACAGTTCAGGGCAAGAGTGATTACTAGAGAGAAAGAGGCTTTCTGTAATGAGAGTCAATTTTCCAGGAAGATAAAACAATCCTAAACGTGTACGCACCTAATAACCTCGCCTCAAAACATACAAAGCAAAACTTGGTAAATGAAAGGAGAGCTAAATCCATCATTATGGCTGGGGATTTTTAATTCCCCTCTCTCAGTAACTGAGAAGACAGACAAAAGAAATCGATCACAACATAGAAGATCTGAATGCCGCAAGGAACAGACATCACCCGCTCCATGTGTGTAGAGCACGTTCTTGCCAGGGACGGGGAACTGCACATAAGGACGCACTACTGCATTGTGAAGCAGGTCTCAACGCATTTCAAAGTTATGAAATCTCAGTGTACATTCTCTGACCTGCAATTATGCTAGAAACAATACCAAATGATTTACTGGAAAATGGAGATCATGATGGAAACTAGAAAATATTTTTAACTGATTATAAAGATAATGCAACTAATATTGAGTTACTGCTTTTGGACTCGATCAGTAGTTGATTGAAAAAATGTAATTTTTCACCTTTTTGCACGCTAGTTCCTTTTGTACCCCAGAAATTTAAGCTTATGCGCTAATTTCCTTTCTGTTCTCACCCACTGTCCTTACTAAAAAAAACCCCAACGCCAGCAGATAACAATAAAAATGACAGATGTCTACATACAAAAGCAATACTGGTAGAATGAATCACAGGGTGATGGGCAGTCACTGCTGCCACCTCAAGCCTCGGGCCTGTCACCGGATTTAAGAGAAGCGTTCAACAATGGCAAGATTACCCCACCTGACAATGCAGGCAGATTCAGGGCGCCTGCATGCAATTACCCAAATTGGCCTGGGTGGTAGGATGACGTGGCTTGTCTGGTCTGCTATGGAGACGGAGGGAACACCTGCACTGCAGCCAAGAACCTACAGGGCCTGAGGAGGCCCTTGTTCCAAATACATTAGGTGGAAATAATCCAGAACATTCTGTAGTGCCCAGTTGACCAGCCTTCGGGAACTGCTCTGGGGCGGCTTCTGGGTGGCCCCTGGGGTCTGGTGGATTTCCCCTAAGGCCAGATCTCTTGCCATCCAGCCCCTGACAGGGAGGGGCTGCCCACAGTCCCTGGCAAAAAAAAACCTTATTTTGGGGATTAGCTACATAGGAATAACGTAATCGCTCAAATGGAATGGGAGTCGGTGGCTTCGGGGAGTGTTCCCACTGAAAGCGCACCTTTTCCTAGAGACCCCTGCCAAATGCAACTTGTAAGCTCCAGTTCATCACCTGAATCAAAAACACCCAATTTAATCTGTTCCAACAGTGAAGCAACTGCAGGGGAAAATGCCATCCCCGGGCAGAACTGCGCCTGCCCGGTTCCAGCCCGGAGGCAGCTTCTGGGCCTGCTTGGTAAACTGCAGAAATTACAAATCGAGGGAAAATCAGTGACAGCTGCAGTGACCTTGGAGCGCAGACGGCACTGTCAGTACGTCCGCATCGCGTTGCAAAATGCCCTGGGGTTCCTCAGACATGTGCTGCCCGGACAGACAACCAGGCCGATGGAAGAAGAGAGGGGGCCTCCTGTTGGGTTCTGAGCCCCCAGCCTTGCCAGACAGCTAGTCGTGGCCTCCTGGGGCCTTGTCTTAACTGGTCTGTTGGTGAGCCTGGGGCCTGACAGCCCACCGGGGCCCTCAGGGTCTTGTCCCCGCTAAGTGGGCGCTGGGCAGCACCTCTGTCCCCTCCCTCTGTCCCTGCCGCATGGAAGTGCTTCCAGAGGAGCGCCCAAGGGGCGACAGGTGAGGGTCCCAAAGACACTGCAGGACATGGGCGATGAATGAGCCAGGGGACCCAGAGCTCAGAGGCTCTATGCCTCCGTATCACCATGGTAAAAAAATAAAAAGAAATGGGTACTCCGTAGGGCCCTTCCCACCTCTGACCATCTCTGACCGCAGCACAGCCTGCCTTGTCTGGGACTTAAGTCTACTCCACACTGGGTAGAACAAAAAGCCCCAGGGCCCAAAGGAGTGAAAAGAAATGATTTTCAGTTCCATGAAGACATGAGGACTACAGCACGGGAACTGGAGCTGGCCCAGGAGGAACGTCCCAGCTGGGGCAGCCCTGACGCCTGCAGCGGGCCATCCAAGATGACAGCATTGTGTTCGGGTGTGGCCTGGTCCCGGAGAAAAGGGGAGGCAGGTCCAGGGGTAAGTTCCCCATGCTGAGTGGACGGGGGGCCAGAGGGCCAGTCTTGACATAATGAACGAGCCACGTGCAGGGGGTGGGCGCTGCCCTGAGATGGGTGTGCCCAGACCCCCACTCATATGTGCACACACACACGCGTGCACGTGCATACACTCACTTGAAGGAAAGTCTGGAGGAAAGAATGGAAAAAAACAGCCCGGTTATGGGATTCCTTCAAACCAAGACAGAACACCGTCCCTGGGCACCATTCCCGCAGGCCACTGCCGGGTCAGGGAGGTGAACTGGGTCTGAGTCATGAAGTGGACTTTCTAGGAGGGAGAATGACCCTGTGTGGTCCCCTGATTAGACAGGGGTCAGAGGTGGCATCCTGTGCCCACTGTCACTGCACACAGAAAGTGCCTGGAGGCGGGAGGGCAGGCAGAGTGGGCAAGCCTGCTGCCCACACTTGGGGCCCCTGTGGCCGCCTCATGAAGTGGAGTCTCCTGGACTTGCAAACGTCTCACGACCCCAGGCTGATGGTCAGGACGAGCCCCTCCATGTCCCTCCAGGAGAGACAACAAGGGGCAGAAGGGCAAGAAAGACCCGGGTGCGGATCACAGATAAGTATTTATCATTGTTTCCTCAAATGCAGTGCCTCTGGCACTGGGAAGATGCCAGGGTCACCTATTTGTGATGCAAAAAAACTAGGGAATAGAGTGCATTCAACTGTTCAAAGTTTGTAAGAGCTGTACTCCTTATCCAATGTTTAAATATATAAGACAGTAAAGACCATGAGAACACACATGTAACAAGGGGATCCGACTTTTAGGGAGGCTTTCAGGAATCCTGAGTGCAGCCTCTTGGAATGCCGGCCCGCGCACAGCACTCCCCGCCCCGGCCCACGCGCCCGGAGGCCCACCGTCCCCACCTGGAGGTGCTCGCTGCCACCGCCTTGGGTTCTCCAGCGCCTGGACCCCACCGCTGCCATCTGACACACCTTGGCTGAATTTTGCTGCCAAGGAGCTGGGCCTCTGGGCCCCCCAGCCTTGCACTTAACTCCCAGGCATAGAGGAAGAAAGTGCTGGAAACAACCCCCACCCCAGCCCCAGGGAGTCGTGGCCGCACACCGGGTGCCATGCACTCATCCCTGTCACGAATGGCAAGGTCGTGCTGCCACTGGCAAAGCATGCTCATGTTCCCTTTCCCCTTCGTGCTGAGACCCCACCAGGCCAGCAAGGTGCCGGGGCGGTGGGGGGCAGCGGGGCCGTGTTCCCCCCATGGTGCACCGAGAAGCCCTGCTTCCGGGTGCTGTGGCCCCACCGCTGAGGTTATGTCACTTGGGCACACCTGCACTGGGAGGGCCCGGGGTGGGGACAACGTGGGTCTTGCTCACCTGGAGATGCAGCCTGGAGGACATGCCTGCTGTGGCCTCCATCAGCACGCCATCCTCCTTCCTGGTCCGGAACATGAGCCCCAGGTACCAGGGCACAGAGATGGTGATGTCCAGGTCGCTCCAGGACACGACGCTCTCTCCACTGAAGCGCTGGGGGTGAGGCATGACTGTGGACACAGACATGTGGCCCTCCCGAGATCAGACGGGCCCCCAAGTACCTTTGTCAGCGGCAGGGGACAGGGTGCGGGCTCCCGCTGCGGGGAGGGAAGAAGTCCCGGGCCTTTTGCACTTTAATGCAAGGGCTGCCTCAGACTTCCGTTCATAGGGCAGCTAGCTCTCTGGGCCAGGAGTGGTGGGTTCTGTAGAAGCCCAGCCCTGGAAGAGAGGCGGAGGCCTGGGGGCTGTCAGCCATGGGCAGGGACTGGCTAGGGTCTCTCAAGCTGGACAGGAGGCAGAGTGGGTTGCTCAGGATCCCTGGGCTCAGTGGGAGGGGGTGCTGGGGGGCCCCGTGAGCCCAGCTCACCTGTCCCACCCCATACCTGCAAGATGGGGAGACCAGGAGCAGAAGCAGGGCCTATAGGAAAGGCCATGGCCTGGTAGGGCAGTATGAGCCCACGGTGAGTGCCGTATACATGTGCTCCTGTGCACGCCCCTTAACCAGGGCTAAGCCACCATCGGCTTGTGTCTGGACCAGTGTCTCTACTCCTGGTGACAGACACGGAGGTGGGAAGACTGCTGGCCAGCCAAGTGTTCCCAGATGTTTGGGGGAGACCAGAGAGGTGGCCTTGGGGGAGCCAACAGATTCATCCAGGCTGTTACACTTGGAAAAACTGTAGTGCCAGACAGACCCACAGGCCAGGCACGATGCCAAGTCAGACTGACGTCCTCATTTCACCACCAGCCTTGAGTGCATTGCAGGCAGTGGCCCACCCAGCCTCACCTTGTCCTCCAGGTGGGATGCAGTCACCACAAGGGCTTAAAGACAGCGTGCACCCCCAAAAGCACAGGCACGCCTGGTAGGGCTGCCTTGGGGAGCAGCGGCCTTGTCAGCGCTGGGCGTCTGTTTCCTGCTCTCAGGACCCCCAACCCTGGCAGCTGTTTTCTCTGGCGCAGCTGCTGTTGGGCCTTGTGGTCCCCATAACAGGAACTCTCTGGGCGTGGGCCACCCCGCCCGGCGCTGTGTGTCCTCTCCCTGTGGCCTGAGCTTCCTGCACACAACCCCTAAGCCTCACACCCCAGGCCTGCTCCTGCACCCCACCTGTGGACACACATGCCACCCAAGGCTGCTGGCCCTACGTGTGGAGCCCCAGGAGGATCCCCCATGGCAGGGGTGGCCACAGTAGACAAGGATAATGCCAGGCCCTCACCTTGCTCACAGTTCTTTCCGCCAAACCCGAGCGGGCACTCACACAGGTACGTGTTCCACCTGCTCACACAGGCGCCCCCGTTCTGACACCAGGCCCCATCACAGAAGTTCCTCTGAGCTGCGCAGCCTGCAAACAGAGCACAGGGCATGGCCTCAGAGTAGGACGTGGACCCATGTGTGGGAGGACTGCGCCCTGTGAGCGACAGCTGCAGGGCATGCGGGCGGCCCCCTGCGGCGCTGGAACCTGAGAGCCGAAATGGCACTGAACACACTGCCTGTGCAGAGACTCTGGGCCTCCTGGCGATCCCACCCGGTGGCCGAGTCTCTGGTGACATGCATAAGGGCCTGAATGCTCCGGGGCTGACAGCTGGCCAGACCAACAGCCTCCCCACCAACCGACCCTGCAGAGCTGCAGACCTGACAGCAGCATGGCCACACGCCCAGGCTGCCTCCTGGAGGCCACCGCTGAGCGAGCACAGGCTGGGTTCTAGGCAGAGCTCACTGCCCGGGTGTGCAGGGGGCCCACGCCTGCGTGGCCACCACACCCAGCCAGGCGCCTGGTGCTCATGCCGTACCTGCCCTGGTGCCATTGTTGGCGATGAAGCCGGCCATGTCCACGCTCCTGCCGTCCACAGAGAGGCTCCGCATGCAGCCCACGAACTGCCGGTTGTGCACAGGGAAGTCCTCAGGAAGATTGGGGACGCCCCCCAGGAGCAGGGGGCCAGTCAGATCCAGGGACCTGGGGATGCAGAGCCCACCTCTGTGAGGCCCAGGAAGCGAGAGGGGGCCACGGGGGCCCTGCCACTGCCGTGGGGCCCCTGCCACAGACACATTCAACTCAAATGTCAATGATCGAACAGGGAGCCAGGGAGGCAGGCAGCCAACACATCAGAACGCAGAGCAGATCCTCCTCCTGGGGCTGCCTCCGACTCTCATGCCAATCTGTGCCTCAGTTTCCCCACATTTGCACCATATCCTCACACACTGAATGTTTCAGCTGAAAGTGAATGTGCACCCAGTAAACACAAGTCAATGCCAAACAGAGGTGCCACCTTCCTCCAGCCTCCGAAGGGAGGCCGCTAGGGCCCTGGGTCCACCTGGGCAGCAGCGTGGTCTTGGGCACGGAGTCTCACTGCAGCCTTCCTATCAGTAAAATGGGCTCGATCCTACCGCATCAAAGCTGGGCGGGGAGCAGGTGAAACAGTTATTTTATACCAGATGCTCAGAACGGACTGGGTTCATCTAACTGTGGTCTTTAAAGAGCTTATTAAATATTCCACCCAAACACAATTAGAAACGAGTCCAACAAGAACCTTTGCTCCGGTTCTACTGGCCGGCATCACAGAAAGAGAAACAGGAGAATGGCTGCAAATGTCCACGGCAGCATTTCTGTGCCTGAGTCAGGCCGGGTCCTGAGACTCCTTCGGATTGGCAAGGTGGCAGGCACCCCGATCAAGCGGGCAGAGGGTCACCAGCTCAACACTGAGTTACAGGGAGCGGTGCCTGCTGGAACAAAGCCAGCCAGTCCATGGAGACAGGGTTGGGGACGGTCTCTGGGGTCAGCAAGCCAGCCGTCACAGGCCTGACCACTACTTGGGCAGATGCACCTAAGGGGACTTATTCTAGAAGGTTCGAATGTGTCAGAGGAAAGGTGCTCCACCTAAGGGGAGGGACCGACTCCAGCCTGTATTTGGGGCTTCCGGGGCGCTGGGCTCAGGGCGCCCTGCACTGGTGTCCTGCCCTGGGCAACCCCTTGTGGAGCTGTGGCCATGGGGGTGGACACCTGGGCCTCCCCTCCCAGCATGCTCACTTCTTGGAGCCGCTCTGAGTGCCCTGGGCAGCGCAGGTGTAGTTCCCAACAAAGCTTCCAAAGCGCACGGCCACAGCTGTGTCACAGTCATCCACGGTCACCACGGCTACCTTTTCTCCGGACGGCCCGTGGGGCAGGCCCAGGCGGCCGATGTTGGGCTGTTGGAAGAGAAATCACAGAAGGCATCAGCTGTTCTCCACAAGTGCCCTGGGCAGATTCACCAGCCCCTGCCACGTTCCCAGCCAGGCACGGATGAGGACATGGGACGGCAACATGAGGACATGGGGCAAGAAGCCCCTCCCAGCCTCATTTTGAATTAGTCCCCAGATCAGCCGTACCATGTTCTGCCCAGAACCTCAGAATGTGGCCTTATTTGGAAATAAGGGGTCTTGCAAATGTAGCGAGTGCAGATGAGGTCGTGTACAGTAGGCTAGACCTAATCCAAGGTGACTGCAGTCCCTCTAAGAAGACAGACACAGAGCAAGGGACACACAGTATGGACATGTGGAGTAGGGACACCAGGACCCAACTGCCTGGGCCGCAGATGGTCCCTACACCTCCTCCATAAGCTCAGAGCTATGGGGGACAGGAGGCTGGCGACCCCAGGCACTCACCCTGAAATGACCTTCCCATATAACTCGCTGCCCCGAAGCTGACCACCCTTTAATGCCCCCAGGCCAAGCCCACCTACCTCTCAAGCTTCCCCCAGATCTCAGCCACCCCAAGGGGCTCACACAGTCTCCCTGCTGAGGGCTCCTTATAGAATTCCTCTGGAATTGCTGACTTTGGGTGTCACCTGCTCTTTTCTGGGAGAAGCAGGGTCCCTTCTCAAGGCAGCTGTGCTTTGTGACCCTCTCTACCCAGCAGCCTCGCCCTGGGCCCTGGCATCCCTCACCAGTCTCCTGGCCTGCCACTCGAGGACACCGGGCACATCCATCCAGACAGCCCTGAGCGCCTTCCGGCAGGGGGCTCAAGCCTGCTCGGGTTCACCACATACAGTGAGCGTGCAGCTCTCAAAGCTCCAGGAATGTGAAAGGCACCCAGCAGGCCGGCTCAGGCTGGGCCAGGCAACGGAACTTCCTTCCCCACCCGAACAACCCTGGGGTGGCTTGCAGACGAACCCACATGGCGCATGTGAAGTGCCACCAGGCTTACAACACGCAGGTGACAAGCAGTAGCTCCTTCGTCTCCTTAGAGAGACCAGCCCCAGAGCCGTCCTTCCCAGCACCCCCAGGAACCACAGCTCGGTGCCTCCACTTTGACAGCTCTGGGGTCAGTTTGAGTTCAGGATGCAATTTTACATCTCTTTATAATAATATTGGATACAGGTAGTTGTAGAAACAGAGAATTTCATTAAATCATCCTCACTGTCTTTTAGTAGGGAAATGAAATTATCATTATACAGTTAATTCAAAAAGTAACCTTCAGTTTTTAAGAAGTATCCATTTGATCGAGGACATCAGGGCTGCTAGTAATAGGAGCTCAGCCAGGCAGCCCAGCTGTATGACTTGGGGACACCCTGTCACCTTGGCGGCACTCCTGGAGTTGTGCAGTGCACAGCCTGCGCTGCTGTACACGGTGACCCCAGCTGAGCCTTCCCTTCCCCTTGGCCAAGCATCTGCCCTGGACAAGGCCCACTTCAGTTTGTCTGTCTGCTAGATAAGGATTTAATATTGGAACACCCATCCTGTCTGTGTTACGGGGGTACTTTAGGTTGATGTCAACATAAGATACATGAGTCTTCCAGGAACCCTTCTTAGCAAACCCAAGGGGGGCTTTTACCACACCACCAGGTATCCTCATTCATGGATCATCTTTTCCATTTTCTTTTATGTCCGTTGAGAGATCACAAGGTCTGATAAGCGGTATCCTTAGATTCCACTTTTGGTCAAACCAACAGTTAGAGGGGTACAAAAAATAACCTGTTTTCTCACTCTGTAACAACAACCCGCTTTGGAAAACATGTACCAGGGCCTATTATGGGATGCTTAAGGGTTAGGTGCCCTCCCAGGGAATCATCCCCAAGCTGTGCAAGGCCCATGTGATTTTTACAACCTGCAACTTACATTTGGGGATGGGTGTGAGGCTCCCAGAGGAAGGCATAAGCTGCCCTTGGACTTGGGAGCTTTGGTGAAAGGAGACTGTTCACACACCTGCAGTTGCTGCGTACTACTCGTGATCAATGGCTCGGAGCCACGGAGTCGGGCAAAGCCAGCGGGGGAAGGCAGGGGGAGGCGGAGGACCAAACACCGATGCAAGCTTTTAGGGCAGCCTGGCCGACGCGGTGGTGCGCCGTGAAGACAGACCCCAGAGCCCGGTGTGAATGATCAAAGTGTGACTTTTAGGAAAACAAACATGGATAAACATTGCCCACCACCAGTTCTTGATTCCTACTGGCAGACCCACAGGCCTTTGGGCCAAAAGTGACACACTTGTGGCAGCCTCAAACTGAGAATGGGAAGGGCCAGCAGGAGACGCACAACACTGTCGGGAAGGTGCCCAACATCGAGGGCCTCCCCGCCCCGCAGGGCACCCTGCAGCTCACCCTTAGCACCCTTCTCTGCCGCCCCTTAACGTGCCCACCCCGAGCCAGTCCGCTTCATCCACAAGCCAGCTATCCAGCACGCGGCCAGCATCACCAGGAGAACTCGAAGGAAGCAGGGGAGGGGGCTGTGGTCGCTGGTGACTCGAGAGGCACGGCGGGGGTCCTCAGAGCCGCACACAGAGCTGCTGCACCACCCAGTGGCCTCACTGCCGGGACAGACCCAGGAGGATCAAAAACAGGGACTCAGATAAAACTCTCCCCCAGACTCTCACAGCAGCCCCATTCACAACAGCCAGGAGGTGGGACCCGAAGTCCATCGGCAGATGAGCGGTCTCTCCGCTCAGCGGAACAGTATTAGGCCGTAGAAAGGAAGGCGGGCTGCTACGCGCTGCAATGGGGACAGACCTCCACAGCGCTATGTCCCATGGAAGACCGTCACAAAGGCCGTACGTATGATTCCATTTACAAGAAATGTCCAGAACTGGCACATCTGTAGGCAGAAAGCAGGCTGGTGATGTCCAGGGCTGGGGTGAGGGTCCTGGAAATCGGGAGTGACTGCTATGCGGCAGAGCGTTTCCTTTGGGGTGATAAAATATTTTAGATCTAGAGAGAGGTGGTTGTCACACAATATGTTCACACTAAATGGCACTTTAATTGCTCACTTTCAAAGGTTAATTTTCTGTTATATGAATTTCACCTCAATAAGGGGAAAAAGTTGCATGGGGACCACCATTCTCAACTCCCGGCCAATCTCTACCTGGATAACCTTTGGGTTATGTGCAAAGGGGGCACAAAATGCATTACACAGCCTTCCTGTCAAGATGGCCACAAGCAATAAAACACAGTAAGAGCAGAGAGGGTTCCCCACAGGGGTGACAGCTGTGGTGTGACCACACAGGCAGCTCGAACAGAATGGAGAAGGGAAACGAGGATGCCAGCGGGTGCACCAATTTGGGCTCAGGTCACCTGTTTTTGGAAGACAAAGTGCAGCTCCTGCTGTCGGTCAGCACGAACAATGAAACCCCAGCAGAATGAAATCAGGAGATGGCAGCAGCAGCAGGCCCACGTGTTTGAAAAGGAGAAAACGGTTTAGGCTGCTTATTCAGAGCACAGACGTAGAGACGGGCGCAGGCGCTGAGAAAGCTCACCGTGGCTCTGCTGGCACTGGGGGAGCAAGACCGGATGAACTGCTCCCTAATATCCTAAGAACTTTTAGCATTTGCTATGCACTTGCATAAAAGAAAGACATGGTTATAAAGGAGGCCACATGGTGCTAAGTAATTTCTTAATTCTTGAGTTAGAAGGGTACAGAGCACAGGTGGGCAAAGGCTGGCATCCTTCTATCTCCCCCCCTGACCCCAGCTCAACAGTGTCTGGTGGGGCAGCCGGTCAGGCCTGGAAACCTGCCCCCCCTGCTCACTCTGCACCCCACCCCTGTAAGCGGCCAGGTCTGGACGCTCAGGGGCCAAGAGAAGTCAGCACAGTGTACACAGACTGGAGCTGCAAACCAGCCTACAGATGACGATGTCTATGCCGTTCCCTGTGCACAGGCTGCCCCGGGCAGCACCCACCACGGGAAAGGTGGCTATGGGGCCAGCGAGGGTGGACCCAGCATGCTCACGCCCGCTGCCCTCGAGAAAAACCTAAAGGGGGGACCTGGAAGCAACATCTGCGCACCTGTGCAGATCTGGGCTCTGGATTCTCCCCGTCAGTCATCACTTGGAGTCTAGCCCTTCTTGTTTCCCCTCAGTTTACTTCTCCATGTGCAGACCCTCCCCACACACTCCCACTCAGATATCCTAAAGCAGCCGGTGGAGGTTTTCTTCTGTGCACAAAAGCGAAGTGCTCACATTTCTACAGCTTTTAAACCTGCTGCAAACAATTCCTCATCAGGGAGGCTGACGGAGGTTCGATTTCAAATGCTGGGTGCAGGGCAAGGTGGTGTGGGGCTGTCTCGAAACCAGAAACCAGGAGGGGCAAGTCTCAGGAAATAAATGGATTCCTGCTCTGTGTCAGAAATGATTAACCAACACTCATATCAAAGAATTCACAGGTGGCTGGACTGCAGGAATGTCGGAGTCAAAGCGCAGCCTCGGACATGTACCGTGCCGGCACTTCTCGAACACAGTGAGGTGCAGACCTGAAGTGTGGGCTTGCGGGACACAGCCCACCAGGCAACAGCCACCCCAGGAAATGTGGGCAAGACCCCACCAGCCCCAGCACAGAGGTGACAAGCCTTCCCTGGAAGCAGGCACGGCATTTCTCTGAAGCTAACTGGTGGACAGGGTCACGAGGAGACAGCACCCAGACACACACATGCTTGCAGGATCCACTCAATTCCCAAGGAGCCTCCAGCAAGACTGTGCTGGGACTTACACCCACAACGAGGTGCGGCCTCCCCGGAGGCCTCAGGCAGGCCTGGGAGGAGCTTCCACACGTGTAGGCAGATAACGGACACCTTCTAGCTGGTGACCACTCTTGTGAGTCTCAGCCGTCCCACTGGCAACACGCAGGTATGGACTCCCTCCTGCCCTCCAAGCAGGCCAAGGACCCTCCCAGGACCCCCACTCTATGGTCAAGCCTGCACACAGGTGCTTCAGACCCCATGACGGTGAGCTGCTCACACAGCGACATCCCTCGTGTGGAGGGATTCATCCCCACCCCCACACAAGAAAGGGGAAGCGAAGGAATGTGGGAAAGGCTGGGTGAGGGACTCGGCAGACGCGCCCTGAAGCTCCCTCCACTTGACATCTCCTCACTCCTGATTTTTCTCGGGCACCCAGACTGCCCGATTTTTCTCATCTCGACCTGCCCTGCCTCGTACCCCTTTCCCCCTATTCAAGTCCCTGCTGCACGGCCCTCACCTGCCCATTGATGCTGAAGTGGAGGGGCCGGGACAGGGCGCTGCCTCATCAACAATGAATGGTCCCCACACACGCAGGTCCCCTGCAGCCCTGATCCGCCATTCAGTAAACATCTGCGGAACCCCAGAGCTACGCTGGCCTGACCAGCTTCTCCGAGGTGGTGAAGCTGGCCAGATGCCTCTGGAACTCAGCACAGGGTCTGGTGTCCCCAAAGGGACAAAACGGCTCGTTCAGTGAGAACTGGCTGCCTCTGCACATGGAGCTGCCCTGAGCGGCCGGTGGCCCAGAGAAGCGGACGGTTCATGCAGGGTCCCCTCACCTGCATCTGCAATCAGGCGCCTGGAGCCTGTTTCACAGCGTTAAAGTCTTTTTTGCCTCTTTCAGTCAACTAAACTGCCAGCTGGAGCTCAGAGCTCCCCGAAACTAAGCTGCAGAAAGATTTACTTCTCCTGAGCTTAACATTAGGAACAAAAAAAGCCCAGACCTTTCTTGACCTTTTCCCTTGAAGACGCTGGAAACCAACAGCCTGGGAAGGACACAGCATCCCCCTCAGCACGTGGACAGCAAACAGCCACCTACAGGCCACCAGGTATCTCTGCGTAAGGCAAGGGCAGGTTCCCACACACGCCTCCGGCTGGAGGGGGGCAGGTGCCCCACCTGGCAGTGACCTGTGCAGGTATGGACCCCCCTGGGCCTGGGCAGCCTTTTCAGAGAGGGGGTAAGCTCACAGCCACCTCTCAGGTCACTGGGGAACGTGAAGGGTTTGGCACTGCGCCCGGCATGAGGGCAGCATCCTACAGTCTGCTGCTGTCATACTGTTGCTAAAAACGACGGGAAGAGGAGACCAAAAACAGCAAGTGGCTATTCTCCCCATATTTTTGCTGTCTTAATATTTCCCTACATTAAAAAAACTTAATTTCTTTTTACATCTTTAAAGAAATAAGGAGCAGTGACCAGTGCCCGCATCTTCACTGAAGTCACAGGGCTTGAGTCCTTGTTCGGTTATCCAAGAAAGCACTGCAGGGACTGCAGGGCTAACAGATGCTTTTTATTTGGGGATCATTAAAAAGAAAACATTTTCAACAAGGGTCAGAACCAACTACCTTAGAGTTCTTTGGGGAAAAAAAAATCATACCCAAAGCTTCTGTTTCTCCGGCGAGGTGGTTAATTCAAGTTCCCCAACAGTTCCAGCCACAGATAAAAGGAGGAACCCCAGGCTTTTCTGACGGCTGTACAATATCCGCAGAAATGGGGGAACCACGGCCGGCAGGCAGAGGTCCACTCAGCGCCGCCTGCGTGCTCGGCACGGCCTGTGAATAGGCATCTCCTAACGGCCCCACTGATCTCCGTGGGGACGACTTTTATTCTGGAAAAGATCCACGGGGCATGATGCCAACCCCTCCATGCTCCTGGCCCTTCACCAAACAAAAGCTCTCAGGGTCCAAGAGAGGGAGCCGGGGCCCCGCGGTGCTGCCCTGGCTGGGCCTGGCCACTGGGGTGCCTCCCCTGCGCTGCTCCCTGAGTCTTTCGGGAACGGGGGAGTCTGGGCAGATTTGCTCAGAGAAGGTCTTTTTTCCAGTGACCAATGAAGGGCTCAAAATCAGGGTTCCTTAAGTTGAAACAGCACCTGCTTGTGAAGCTGGGGTAACATGCTCCTTCTCTTGGGGCTTTTGCAGACAAAAAGTTACTTGGCACAAACTGACCGGGGAGCCCCTCAGGCACCACACAAGAAGCCCATGTGTAGGATCTACTAATCTTGGATGGCTCCTCCCAGCTGGATGGGAGAAGGGGAGGGGGCCCGGGGACCCGGTGCCTGTGGGAGGTTCCTGGGGCGGCAGAGATGAACCTGGGGTTCAGCTCACTGTCCCAGGAGAGGAGGACACACTGCTTCTGACAACAAAGCCACTCTGGGCCAGCCTGCCCCTGCTGGGACCCCGACAGGCGCCTTGCTGTCCCCGGAGCCTTTGGCCCGGGACCCTGGGCTTCTGCAGGTGCCCCCAGGCCCCGAGGACCTCCCACGCACCTCCACCTCCCTTCTGCCCAGCCTTCCCTGCCCTCCCCACCGGCAGGCCTGGGGGGTGACATGCTGGGGATCCGAGTGTACAAGCGGAAGTGGGGGTGCTGAGCTGTTTGGGAGGAGCAGGAGACGGCTGGGAGAGGCCGAGGGGAAGGTGGGGGAGGACAGTATTAGGGGGGCAGATGACAGCCCTAAGATCTGGGGCCCAAGTTCCAGAAGCCAGGGCCCACGGGCGGCAGAGAGGGGCAGGGCGGGCAGCTTGGTCCAGCCTGGCCCCCACTGGCTCACTCCAACCTCTTCCGAGGGCGGCCATAGGGCCTCCGTCAGTGACCGTCCTGCTCTGGGGGTGAGGCCTCGTAGGGAGGCGGAGCTGCGACACACTGCTTTTCATTGCAAAAGCACTGGAAGGAGGTTTCGGGGAGCAGGGTAGGGGTGTCAGCCAGGTGGCAGGTGGTGGGGAGGCCCCGTGCCACACAGGAGCACAGGAGTGAACGGCCGCCCAGGCCTCGGGCTGGCTTTCCGCACCAGGCCAAAGGGTGGGGCCGCGTTTGGCCTGGGGAAAAACTATGTTTCCATAGCAGGTGACCGTCTACCACCTGCAACGCGTGTTTGGAAAGGAAGCAGGCAACAGTTCCAGCCCTGGGCCCCCCTCCCTGGGGATGCCGGCTGGGACGTCACAGAGGCTGCGCAGCAGGGTTTGCATGCTGCTGCTCAGATGGAGGCCCCAGACGTGGGAACGCAATGCAGACACTACCCTCTGCCTCGGCGGGTAAACAGACATGGCTGCCTGTGCCGTGTGATGTCCGACAATTACTGACAGCCCACTGAGGCAGCCCCTACAGAGGCCGTTCCCACCCAAGAAACTGGCGGCCTAAGAAGAAATGCAGTCGCAGAGAAACAAAATGACATACTCACTCCAGACTGGAGACTCGGGCTTGGCCGGGCGGACTGTGCCGGAGTGAACAGGCGTGTGGGGCAGCCCCCAGCCCGTCCACATGTCCACTCACGAAGCTAACAAGGTGGGGACACCGTAAGGGTTTAGTGGAATTGACCAAAGTTTACCTAGATTTTAAAAAGTTTAGCTTCCTTATCTTATGCAGTCTTCAGATCAAGTGATTTCTGAAACAGGAAAGTTTAAAAGGAGAGAACAAAAATGGTTCAAAACCCTGTCACCCAGATGCTACCTGCTGTGTCCTTTAATCAAAGAAAACATAAAATATGAAACATCACAGAATGATGTAAAATTAATGACCCTTCTTGCCAAAGGTAGACTGCTTGGGTCTGTCACAGAATCATAGTAATAGTAAATAGCTGATGCTTTAAGACACCACACTCAGGGTGGTTTATGGCTCACAAAAGCTCTGTTACATGCCGCCAATGGCTTCGTTCTTCCTGGGGGGAGGGTGCCCTCTGAAAAATCATATGCACAAACTAGAACATATTTGTATACTTTTCAAAGTTCTTCTGGTCAAGCTTTTTGAGATAATTCTAGATGCACATGCAATGGTAAAAATAAGTAGGAGAAATCTGATGTGCCCTTTACCAATGGTGTGCCCTCCACCACAGTAAACACCATGCAAAATCAGCCTGGAATGTGACGTTGCAGCCTGGTGGTGAACATCGACAGTCTAGACGTGGAACGTGCCAGCACCACCAGGACCCCACCTGGCCCCCTTCACAGCCACACCTACTCCCCCCCCCAAAGCCCCAGCCCCCAGCCTGGACAGCCAGCACTAATCTGTTCTCTGACCCTGTCGTTTTTGTCATTTAAAGAATATATCATAGAGCTGGAATCGTACCGTATATAAACTTGTGAGAATGGCTTTTCTCAGCATATTTCTCAACAGCTCACTTCTTATTATTGAGTCGCGTCTCGTGTTCCGTGGTCTGGATGGACCAAAGTCTGTTTAGCACAGAGGCCCTCCGGTTTGGGGCGGTCGTGAACAGCCCCAGGGAAAAGCTGCCGTGAACACTGGTGAACAAGTTTCTGTGTGGACGTGAGTCGCATCTCCGTGCACGGGGGATACTGGCCTGCAGTTAGCTTCTTCTGTACTTTCGTCCTCCGGCTTTGTTACCAGGGTGCTGCTAACTTCCCAGTGAACGGGGAACTCTTCCTTCCCCTTCTATTTTCTGGAAGACATTGTATAGAATTGGTGTGACTCTTTAAGCAACTGGTAGATTTCTCCAGTGAAGCCATCCTGGTCCAGAGATTTCCTCTTGGGGAGTTTTTAAATTACAAATCCCATTTCCTTAATAGTAAGTGTAATGGTCATTCAGGGTATTTAATATTGAATGAGTTGTGGTAGCTTGTGTTGTTTGAGACTTTGGTCCGTTTCATCCAGCCTTTAAATGCACGTGTAGAGAGTTGTGGGCGCCATCTCCTATTACCCGCCCAATGTCTGCAGGGTCTGTTTTGTATCCCTCATTTGACTTCTGATATTGACCCTGTGGTCTTACCTCTTTCTCTTCATCTTGCTGGAAGTTTGTCAGTGTTCCAGATCTTTCCAAAGCTCTTTGTTTCATCCATTCTCTCGGTTGGTTTTGTTTTCGATTTCACTGGTTTCTGCCCTTTATTCTTTCCTGCCTTCCACGTGCTTTGGGTTTATTTTGCTCATCTTTTGGGAGGTTGGGGCTGAGTTAAGTCAGCAGCTCACAAGGTTATGGGGCTTGGAGATGGTTTAAATAATGGTGGATTGAGAAAATAAATAACTATACTGAGGATAATGAGAACAAAATTTCTCACTGAGAGAGAAGGAGTTACACACACATTACGGGAAAAACCAGAGTGACTCAGTATTGCTGGAATGGAGTTCAATGCACAGATACAGAGAAACAAATACAAATTCTAGTATGTGGACGTGTATCCATGTAAGTGTACACATACCTATGCATCCATGTGTCCACACGTACGTGACCAGCTCTGCCCAGTGAGAGACACCCCAAGGGCACTGAGCACACCTAGCACCCAAATCTTGGTTTCTAAATGCCATTCTTTACTAAAAGAATCCAGAGTTCTGTGGATAAATGGCTGATTCCAGGGTTAGGACAGGAAAAGTACAAAATAAGCCCAAAAGGTCTTATTACACTAGAGAGTAAAGGAATGCTAAAAAAAACATGAGGCTATGTCACAGGACAGAGCTACATGACTAGGTCTTATAACTGCGTCCTTTCAGCCAAATCTGAGATTTGGGCCAAACAGGAAACAATCTGAGCATTAAATTAATGAAAACAATAGGTTATAGTCCATTGACCAAAACAGGAACTCACAAAGCCATACTGATATAAACATAAGGAAGAAAAGAAAGTCCCTTGTTACAGCAGGCGGCCGACTCATGAATGCAGAGGGCTAGAGGGACAGCCGGCATCCATCACAGCAATGCCGGCCCAGGTGTGATCGTCAGGGATGGCAGACCGGTGGGTGACACAAGATGAGGCTATATGTGTATATATAAATATATATAGGGGGCGGTTGGAGCTGGTGGGGAGAGAATAATAAAGAAAAAGCAGAAAATGTCCACAATTGAGGAATCTGGGTGAAGGGCCTATGTGTTCATGTTTTAACCTTGAAGCTTTGAAAGTCTGAAATTTGATACTAAACTTTTAAAAATGTATGCCCTACTGGCCCCGGAAGATGACTGGTTAGCCAGAGACGGGTAAGATTCCTCAAGGGAGGAACAACCTAAGACAGGCACAGTCGCAGGGGGGCCATCAGGTGAGAATTTGGGGATCAACAGAGGTGAGGCTCAGAACCTCACCCCCCCTGCTTTGAGAGAAATCTTCTGCATCCGTGGATGTCTTGCTGCCCTTGTCTAGCCTGGATTAATACTTAGTCCATAGGCACACACCTGATCATCTGATCATCTATATTTGCCTTCTTACAGCACTAAACTATGTTTTCTACCTTTATCTTGCATCTACCTACGTTTATAGGTCATATTGCATGATCAAAACTGAAAGTTTCTGTGATGACTGCCCTTGTACTGTTCACCATGTAAGAACTTATTCACTATGTAAGAATTCGTTCACCATGTAAGAACTTGTTCGTTATGCTTCAGAAGATTGGAGACTGACGAGAATTAGGCTTGAGATGGATTAATGATTGTACATTGAGCATTGACCCCCCTATACTGAATTTTATTGTTGTTAACAACCATTTGATCAATAAATATGAGAGATGCCCTCTCAAAAAAAAAAAAAAAAAAAAAACTGCAAAAAAAAAAAAAATGTATGCCCTACAACCTGTTCTTTGGGGTGATTTTTAACGTACTAACGACATTCTCAGAGGCCTTCCTACATCAGCACAGAGCTCTACCTCATTGATATTCATGGCTGAGTGACTTTCCACTATATGGATAACCTTACGTTCTATTAAATAATTTCTAAGTTAGCTTCTCTAAGTTGGATTGTACGAGAGAACTCTGATCCCCCTTTTATAAAAATAGACAATTACAAATGCTTGAATTCTTACAGTTTTGGGGAGAAGCACATTCCTATCACTCTATTAATAGCCATTTTCCATCTTTCTGGACACTGTTCACAAGGGCAGGCTCTTTGGGGGTCTTTCACAAACAAAGAACACAGCCTCATAGCCTCCGGTCACCTGGCCCCGTGTCTGGGGCGGAGTCGTTCGGGTACATCCGTCCACACAGCAGTCGGCAGCCTGTGTCGGTTCCCTGCCTCCTGCCTCCCCCTCTCCCACCACTCGGGAAAGAGCTCCTGGATGGTGAAAGTTTTCTCTTTTGTCCTCGGCATATCCCCATTCCTAGAACAGTGCCTGGTACGCAGCAGGCGCTCCGGAAACGCTCCGTGGGCTCATGAGAGCAAAGGCATAAAGGGTCATAGGCAGCGATGGGGGAGGCCAGGCGGCCACACCTGGGGCAGGTCTAACCACAGTGGGTCTGTGGGATCCCATCAAGGACTTCCATGAAAGCCAGCCTGAGCCAAGGTTCTGTGTGGAAGCCCTAGAATTTTCTGGAACACTTGCCAAAGCTAAGGGAGACCCCCCCAGCCCTGGGGTGCATGTCCCTCTGCACCACCCTGGGCCTAGTCCACTTCCCTTGGGACCCCTGGAATTTAATGTGCGACACAGACCCCCAAGTTCCTGAGTGACTTGAACAAACGCAGGGTCAGCACAGCCGGGGTGGAGCAGGTCCTCCGACACCCGGCCCCGGAGGGCCCCTCTCCCGGAGGTCAGGGAGACGTCAAGCATTAAGATGTTCCACTCAACTAAAAGAGGACGCGGACGCTCGGGAAGAGACTCGGGCCAGAGAGCTGCCCTCCCTCTGTGAAAGCACTCCAGTGCCCCACCAGTCGACCCCACACCATTTAGGAGTCGCCCAGAACCCACACAGGCCCGCCGAGGCCCCGTGCAGACAGCCAGCCACGAAGGGCTCCGTCAGCCAGGCCCCGCTGTGCAGCGTCCCCTAGTGAGGCCCTGCTGGGGACAATAGACAATGACTGAAGACAACTTTTGTTGTTACTACCAGCGGGTGCTGCTGGCATCCAATGGCTGGTGCTCAGCAGCCTGCAGTGCCCACGAAGGCCCCCACGAAGAATGCTCCCCCATTGTCAGACAGCACTAGTGCCAAGGGGGAGAAACCCGGCTGCACCCGCCTCACCTCCTCCTAAAGCCCCAGGAGGTCCGACCCTGCTGGACACCCTCTCTCCCAGCACACCCTACGCCCTGACAGGCCACACTGTCAGGTTAGGTTAGGCGTGTCCTGGTTAGGTTCCATAGGAGCCCCCATCCCTGGCATCCACGTCTTTCTGGCAGGTCAGGGGTCGCCCTGCAGAACACAGGTGGGCACAGCTGGCTTGGGAAGACACTCCCCAACTCCATGACCAAGGTGGGCACAAGCCGTTCCTGTGTCCCCACAATCTCCTCAGTGACATTGATGACATGCGTGTGCCCTCAACCCCAGGCTGAGAGCCCCAGGCTGAGGAGGAGGTCTTGATGTGATCTCTCCAGACACCCAGCGTGAGAGCTGGGCCGGCACACAGCAGGCGTTCAGTGTGTGCAGCGGCCCCTCCACCACCCTCTCCAGGACAGCAGAGGCGCCCGCGTTAGAGCTTGCACAGGGAGCGGCTTCCCCCCCGCCCCACGTGGCGCAGGAAAGCTGCCACAACATGACGACCACAGACACTCCGCTGGCCCCCGGCCCCCGTGGCAGGTGGGAGGAGGACGCTGCCGTTTCATCCAGGCCTGACAAAGCTCAGCATGCCCGTGCCAAGTGTCTGCTTCTGAAAATACCTTCCCAGCAGGTACACCTAACTCCAGCATGTTCCTGGCCTCCCTAGAGGCAAAATAAACCCACGGCCCTTGTAAAAAATGTCCTCAAGCAGAGGCAGTGGAAATGGACTGTGCCCTGCTCCCTGCCAGGGAGGCCGACCTGTACGGGCTCTAGAGGGGTTCCCTGTCCTCTGGCTTCTGGCAGACTTGGGCCAAGGGAAGCCTACCAAGAGATCAGGGGAGGGGCCCTGCTGGGGGTCGCTGCTGTGCGTAAGGGGCTTCTCTCTCGGGACCCTTCTTTCCAGGTTCACTCTGCTCTCTCCCCTTGTTCCTGAGGTCTAAGGTGGTCACAGACCTGCCGCCGCCAGCCTGGGTCTCACACCAGCCCCCGAGGGTGCCCCATAACTGCGCCTCTGCTACAAAGACCTCCTGGGACCATCCTGTTTGAAAGCTCCCCCATTTCCTGTGGGGACCCTGATTGACAAAACAGCCGGGATGGGGTCCCAGACCCCACACTCCAGCCAACTTGTTGGAAGCAGGGTCCCAGGGGTCCCAGAGGTTTCCCACAGAGGATGCACAGAAATGCAGAGCAGGCCACACCTCGGAGAAATGGGGGTTCAGGCGGGCCCAGCGGACAACAGCAGAGTGGGGTGTGGGGGGCAGAAGGTGCAGGCCTCTGGCTGTCGGTGCCTCTGCTCTGGCTGGGATGCCGATGCCAAATTATTCAGATACATTTTCTTAATAAAAGGAAAGCAGGTGATGTGGGCACAGCGTGCTCACGAAGGTTAGTGCCCAGGGAGTTCAGCTCCGCAGGCTGAGGACCGAGATGCACAGATGCAGAAACGGGGGCCTAAGCAGGGCGATTCGGCCCTCACGGGCCATTTTCAGAGCTCCTGCATCTCCTGTTCTGGGGGTGCCTGGGCTCTGGGCCAGCAGCTTCCTGACCCCCACAGTGTGCTTGCAACCCACTGAGCACTGCCTGGGCCACAGAGAGGAAGTCCCAAACGGCACGGCATCCTCGAGCCCCTGAGAGCTTAGAGGGGAGGGTGGGCGCTGCCCCCCAAGTGAGCGGCAGGGGAGGGCGGGTGCACCTCCAGCTAATAATTACCCCAAACTGCTACCCCACTTCAGGAGCAGACTCCAGTCTCTGGGGCAGGGCAGTCATAGCAAACGCCTCCTCCATTGCTTGCCGAGGCCGTCACCTCATCTGGAGAAGCAAGAGCCCCTGGCGCCGAGAAGTCGGGCAGAAGCAGCAGGTGATTCCTGGGAGACCGACATGCGTGATCTCCAGGGACCAAGGTGAACCCCGTGACACAGGCCTGAAGAGAGAAGGGAAAACTGGTTTCCTCACAGAGTAACCTCGGGCAAGAAAGGAAATGGCTGAGCTGCGGGGAAGGATGGGCCCAATCCCATGCCAAGGCCTGGTTCAGGCTCTGTGGAGTGGGAAGTGGTGCATGGCAGTGAGATCCCCACCGGCCATCTCCTCACGTGCAGCCCCCTTCTCCGAGCCATTTGGGGTGATCTTCAGCGGCAAGTGCACTCCTGGGCTGCTGTGAGCGCACAGGCCCTTGGCCGACGCTCCCTGCCTGCAGAGTGACCACTGAGGACAATGCACTGAGACCTGGGCAGGGGCAGCCACGCCAGGGGTCCCGCCCCCGCCCCACTGTGACACACTGCTGCTTCGGCCATTGACGATGACTCTGGAACACGCTGCATGCAGATGCTCTAATGGGGACACCAAGGCTGACCCAGCCCCATAGCCAAATGCCTTCAGTGCAACCCTGGGCAATGTTTCCCATACAAACCGGGAGGAAAATGCAGCTTGTGCACATCTATGCTTCTCTGCATGGACAATGGGCCCCAGAGGGTCCCCTGGCCCATCCCGACTGGCCTACAACCTGCCAGGTGCTCAGCCCCCAGGAAACACACCTCACTGGGGACCGCTGATTGCTGGTGTCCAGCTAGCCAGTGACAGGAGAAGGGCCAGAGGCTGGGCACACTGGCTCCGAGGTGTGCCAAGGCCAGGCTGCAGCACAGAACGTTCCTGCAAGAGAGCAACTCCTGCCCCTGGAGAAGCAAACGGTGTGTCCACTCCAGAGCTCGCTGTTCCTGCCCTCTGCTCAAGGGTGTGGGCAATATCACAACAAGAGCCTGGATGCATCTGGGCCAGAAAACCACTGGCCCTGGTCCTGCCCTTGGGCCTCACAGGGGCTCTGCTGCCATCCTGTGTCCTCGCCAGTCTTGCCCGGCTATGGGACAGCTGTCCTGAGATGTGAACAGAGAAACTGGGGAGGGCGCCATGTCCACCTGACTGTCCTGCTGGCCGGAGCAGATTCAGGCCCTGATGTCTGAGCCCAGAAGGATGTGCCTGATGCTTTGGGGACAGAGTCGCACAGCTGTGGCCCTGTCCTCGGGCGCTCCTGACCCTCTAGGACACAGGACAGTCTTCTCACCTGTGCCCAGGAAAAAGCTGTCATCCCTCACTGCCACATGGCAAGAAATGGCTTGCAGGACAGACTTTGTCCAAGGTGAGAGAGAAGGGACAGAAATGACCTAGTGTGCAGTTGCGGGGTGGAGGGGCAGGAAAACTCAAACAGGGTGCCCTGGGGGCACCTCAAGAGGCAGGACGCTGTTCGCCAGAGCAGCGACATGGGTGTGACAGGCCTAAGGGGCATCCACTGGGGGAAAGCATGGCATGCAGCCTAAGGCACCACAGAGAGGAAGTCCCAAATGGCACGGCATCCTCGAGCCCCTGAGAGCTTAGAGGGGAGGGTGGGCGCTGCCCCCCAAGTGAGCGGCAGGGGAGGGCGGGTGCACCTCCAGCTAATAATTACCCCAAACTGCTACCCCACTTCAGGAGCAGACTCCAGTCTCTGGGGCAGGGCAGTCATAGCAAACGCCTCCTCCATTTGCACAGGTCCTCCGTCTCCCACCCACTCGGCTGCCCAGCCCCTACACCACCCTCTCTACTCACACACACACCCCTTCCTCAGGCAACCTGTGCACGCCCACACCACTGTCCCCAGGAGATGACAGTCGCCAGGCAGCGGGTCTCCACACCTGTAAACCTTCTCCTTAGTCCTCAGTGTCCCAAAAGAGCCCTCGGCCCCACGTTGCCCCAGGTACGCATCCCAAACTCTCCAGACCCCGTCCTTTGCCCCGACGGTGAGTAAGGCACAGAGAAGCTGTGCGGCCCTTGCCCTGGGCCAGGTGGCAAGGGTAGCTCCCGCCCCACATAGGACACCTGTACATTGTGACCACTGCTGGGGGCCGTTCAGGGCGCCTGGGAAATGTGGCAGCTGGGGCAGGCCAGACGGGAAGGACGGCCCCAGGGGCCCAGGTGCTGCCGATGACAGGTTGGGCTAAGAACAGCAAGAGGGCGGGCCCTGCGTGACACAAGCCCTCAGGCCCAAGGCCTGTGTGTCCAGACCTGAAATGCCGCAGATGTGGGAGGCAGAAAACACGTCTTCCACGGTGCCGTCTTAGAAATGTCCCCTTACCCACCAACCCAGCTCAGGTTGAGCCCCAAGGAAGCCTGGGAGCCCCGGCTGAGCTCCAGATGGGGCGCACAAGGCCGGTACCACCCATGGCGGGAGGGGCCCTGGAGTTTCCCCGGAAGAAAACTCCCCCAGGTTTGTACAAGCACAGCAATGGAAAGTGGGCCATTTTGATGCAAAAACTATGCACTTTTCCTTACCAGCCAGTGAACAGCAAATAAAATGAAACTCAAACTGCCAGTGCCTCCGGCGCATTTCCTCTGAGGCCTTCAGACTCTCAGGTTACCTCCAGGTAAGAGCAATTTTGGCTTTGGAGTTGTGTTTGAATGGCCTAGAATTTCAGCCACTAGTAATGACTCGGGCAAGACAGCTGCAGTGAACCGTCTCTTCCTGTGCCCTCCTCCCAGGGTACGATGACCTCTGGGTCCCTGTGTCTCCCTGCCCAGAGCTTCCAGGAGGCACAGGCCACCCCTGCACGGGCCTTGGGGACATTTACACAGACCCTCGACAAATGCTCATTTCCTGAATAAGTCTTTCAACCAGAGTATTTTCTTAACTTTCAGAGTATAAATGTCTTACAAAAGAAAAGCTGCCAGGGCCCCTCCTCCAGCTGCCCAGGCTAGCGGGGACCACTGAGGGGGACACCCCGTCCTACCTTGTTGTAATACTGCACCTGCACCGTGTGCCACCGCCCGTCACTCACGCCCCCGGGAATCTGCGGTGTCACCGTCGTCGTGGTCTCACCTGCGGGGCACAGGGAGGTGCAGAGAGACAGAGGTTACTGGGCCACTGGGGCTAATAGTCCTTTTCATTCTGGATAAATGCTTTTATTCCAACAATTGGGATAACATGGTCAATGGCTTTGCAAGTATTTGTACTTCAAGGATGTGTTACACTTCAACAATTCTCCAGTTTTTGGAAACCCGAGGCATGTCTTCCACATTTTCGACACTATAAATAACCCCGCCATGAACATCTCTGGGCATTCTGGATCTTCCCACAGGACGTGTTCCCAGAGGTGGAACCAGGGGATCGGTGGGCAAGCACACTTGGCGGAGCAGAGAAGGATTAGGGCGGTTTCATCCGACAAGGGGTCCGTGAAGCTCGCGGAGAGCCGCCCCCTCCTGAGAAGGAGGCCCTACCTGCTGAGAAGGTGAGCTGCACCTGCTCCTCCACGATCTCCAGGGCGATGAAGTCGTGCTTCTCGTTGAAGCGGCCATTATAAAGCAGCAGGGCGTTCCTCTCTTGGGTCGCAAACCTGGGGGGCCAGGCAGAAGCATGCCGAACGGTGAATGGCCCCAGGGCGAGGAAGGTCTGCCCAGAAGTGACCAAGCCCGGCCAGCGGAGGGCAAGAGCAGGGGGCACCACTCAGGAAAGATCCCTGGGCACTCCCTTTTCTCGGCGCGAGTTGACAGGCCACAAAATCTGATAGGCCATGTTCTTATCTAGAAATAGCAAACCAGACTCCATGGGGAATTTGCCTCTATAATGTGAAAAGATTACGTCTGTACAATGTTCTAGAAGGACGACAGCCTCTCTACCAGTCAGAGATGTCTGGACAGAAAAAAAAAACCCTCAGTGTACCTTCAGCTACTGGAAGTAAATCCCCAGGTGTGTACACCAGGGCACGGGCACGCGGTGCCTTCCAGCGCCTCGGGGCCTATGCCCGTCCCCACCAGCACACTCCCGCCAGGCTGCGGCCTCTCGCTCCCAAACACTGCCTGCCTTCTTCCCTGCCCCGGGGTCTTTGCACCTGCCACTACCTCTGCCAGCAACCATCTTCCCCGGCACTGCAGATCTCTCAGGGTCACTCTCATTGCGCTTCCCCTAACTCGTTTTGTCTAAATAGTGCCCTGCACTCACCAATCTATCATCTCTCGGTTTATTTCTGAAATCTTTCTGCTTATGTATTTGTTTATAAGAACATGTGGTCCTTAAGGGGTGGGATCATGAATCGATTCACCAGTGCTTCCTGGAGCCCAAAACGGCCTGGGCCTGTAAGTGCTTAGCAATAATGTGCTGAATGAATTAACGGACGAGGCATGAATGAGCAGATGTGTGATAATGAGCACACTGTCAGACTTCACGCATTCAGAGTGAAAAAGCACTTCTGACAAGAGGTGAACATCCTGAGATGCCTGCTTCCGACCCACGGTCCCCAGGAAGCCGGTCCCAGGACCAAGGGGCCCTGGCAGGGGTCCTCAGACTCACCGAGCCGCCACAATGCCTCCCGGCCACCCAGTCACAGAGAACCCAGCCAGCCTCCTGAATGAACTTGGGACCATCTCCTGGGTTAGCGGGATGTCTGTCTCATTGGAGGTAAAGTGAAGGAATTTCCTTCCTTTGGCTCAAGGTTGGTTTATCTGTTTCCATGCAGCAGGAGTCTGCCGGAACCAGCCCTCGGCATCTGACCTCAGCCTTTGCCTGGAGTTCCATTAAATCAACAGTTCCTGTCCAGACCCCTGGATGCCCTCTGCTTAGAATGCAGCAAGAACTGATGACAAACTCTAAAGAAAAAGTACCCGCCCAGCCCTGTGGATGCCTTCAGTGTGGAGTGAGCAGGAGAAGGGCTGAATCAGCACTGGGTCAGCTCAACACCTGGCTTTCCCGGAGGCTGCTGGGTCCCACCTAAAGCTCTCTGGTAGGTTTCACTGTCGCTGGCTTCTCTCTGGACCAAGTGGGAGCTGGTACAGGGTGTGGGGGTGAATGGCCCCACACGGCACCCTCTGGGCAGGCACCTGTCAGCTGCTGGAGACAGACTGCTAAAGAGGGACCAGGGGCCAAGGAGAGGGTCGGAACAGTGCAGGTGAAAGAGGAGGAGCCAGAAACAGAAGCCAAGGCTTGGCAAGGGGGCCGGGGCAGGGGAAGAAGGGAGGAAAAAAGGGTGAGAGTGGAGGGGGAGAGGCGGCCGGGAACAGGGAGCCTGCCCGCCGCGGAACCCAGGCACTTGGCAAACAGAAACTCGAAAGAGGAGAAGCAGCCGTGAAAGAAACCGCCTGAAACAGAAGCCGTGGGGCTGGTGCCCCAGCCCACCTTTCTCACGGTGTGCCCCTCGGGAGGCACAGAGGCCCCAGCCCCTCTCAGGTCCCACCCCAAAGCAGCCACAGCCCCCGAAGGGAAGCTGCTGTTCTGGCAACATTTTGGAGGACTTTTTATGATTTTTCTTTTTAAGTTATTCCCTACAAAACACTGACTGATTTAGTGGTGACCCCAATACCTTAGCCAATGTCACATGTACCAGAAATAGCCAATAAATCATTGCCAAATGCCATCAACTACAAATACTAAATCTGACAAGCAAGTTGATGTAACACTATGTGACACGGACACTAAATCAAACATTCTATTTTTGTTTCTCTCTGAGTCTGGGACCAACCGGCTTCCTTTGTCGGTTTCTGGCAGGGTGTTGGGGGCCCACCTCCCCTGCCACTGGGACTTCTGGCCAACTTTCAGGTCACCCCCAACAAGACCCCTCCGGCGCTTTTTTCACTGCCCACGGTCCCTGTGCTGCATGCGACAGAGCTGCTGGCCATGCCCAGGGGGCAGGTGGGCAAACCCCAGGACCAGAAGTAATGCAACCAACATGTTTGCCAGGAGACACGGGGTGCCTCTGGTTTAGGGGCATGCACCCACAGCAGCAGGCTGCTCTCAACATGGAGCCACACGGGACACAAGAGCAGCCAGGGACCCATGGCAGAGCCCTCGGTCTGGAGGCTGTGGCCAGGGGGGCCCTCTGAGCGGGAGCCTGTGGGCGGAGAACAGGGACCCAGCGTTCGGAGGAGGGACACCTGGGCCCCTGGGCCTGGTGTACAAGGCCTCATGTGCAACAGTCGGTGTTGAGGGGGACACCGCTTGCTCGTGCCTCAGCCAGAGGGACTGTGGGTGATGGCGAACACCAGCCGGGCCGGGAGCCTCCTCAGTGCTCCGCTCCCTGACTGCATGCCCTGGGGAGGGACTGCACGAGGGGCGGAGCCACATCCCGTGGGCCAAGACTAAACCACCACCAACCTCAAAACAGTGGGCCTCCAAGTGGCCCCCTCCAAACCACTTCAGGGATCAAATGACTCTTCTGCCAAGGCGGCCGGGCCCGGAGGGCTGCATGGGCCCTGCCGCCCACCTCCCTGCTCCCAGAGCCCAGAGAGGGGGCTGTGCTCTAAGGCTCAGGAACAGAGCCTCACGCAGGGCGCCTGGCGCACACAAGGCTCCACATCTGGTGACAGCTGGTCTCACGGTGAAGTTCTAGAAGAGGGACCGGGGCCGGCGCCTTCCGGTCAGAACAAGCCCTGGGCCAGGATGCTGCCACGGGGCTAGCGGGACCCTAAGAGCAGGGGATCCCCGGCCAGCCCTGTAACCGTGGGGTTTCCCAAGCTTCTGGGCCTCGGTCTCCTCACCTGTAAGATGGGAAGAGCAGCAATACCCAGCCCAGGGGTTCTCATGAGGGAACCGGGCCGGACATGGGTGGTGCCCCGAGCGGCACCCAGGCATGCTGCCACGGTGAGGTTTGCACTGAGCATCAATGAGCTGGACATGTCTCTCCAGACAGAATGTCCTCCAACAGAAGGCCATCTGCACCTGCTTCTGATGCAGAGTCGGAGAACTCACCACGGGGCTGGAGCAGGGCAAGGCAGGCAGGTCCAGGTGCTGTCCAGGCAGCTGCAGGGTCTGCCCACCTCTGCACTGCAGCCGCCCAGGGCCACTCAGAATGCCCTGAATGTTCACCCTCTGCAGCTCAGCACGCCTGATCCCCACCAAGCCAAAGAGCCCTTTCCGCGGGGCAGCTGGAGGCCCCCGGCTGATGTCTCGGGAGCGCAGGCCAGGGAGCAGTGGCCGGTCATGCTTTGTTGGCATGGAACTGCTGACCCGGCAGCTGCTGACCACTGGGTCCCTGGGGTGTCCGGACACAAAACAAAAGGCCCCTGGGCTGCTTCAGGCCAGCAGGAGGACAGGCATGGCCAGAGTGGACCTCAGCATGGAGACCATGAAAGGCATGGCTCCCCAGGAACTGGAAGCCAGGAAATACCAGCCAGGGACCCACCCAGGGTTGTCCTTGAGCTGACACTCCAGGCCCCACTGGGTGTGAGAGCAGTGGCGGTGCCTTCTGGCCACCTGCCCGCAAGGCCAGCCTTGCTCTCCGACTGTTCTGGGACGTGCTCCACAGGGCCTGCTGGCTACGCTGTGCCCCTCCCCGATCAGGGGCAGGGCCCCCACAAGAGGCTCCCGCTCCATCCAGCCTGAGACGCCCTGTTCTTCAAAGGGCAGCCTGCTCGGAGGGCAGCAAAGATGCAGCACATCTGCCCGCTGACTGGCCCCCAGGGCCCCAAACAACAGCACAGGGTGACCACACGTAAACAGACCCCACTCCACTACGCTACACCGGGCACACGTCTTTAAAGTGGAAATGATAGACTTTTTAGTGTAAAATTAAATCTAAATTCTATTGGATAAAAAGATGCACCAATAAGCTAATGCGCTCAGCACACAGTAAGCACGCACCCTTGTGTCAGACTAACGAGCACAGCACACAGTAAGCACGCACCCTTGTGTTACACACTAAGGAACCAGGGCCGGAGGGGGCTGGCAGCCACCTGGTGACCCAGCTCACAGGCTGCAAAGCAGGAACTGCTGAGGCCGCCTGATTCCCAGCTGACTGGTCCCTGGTCCCTTCACCTCTGGCCACTGGACATCAGAGACGCCCAAGTTTTGGCAGTGAGCAGGCAGTGAGCAAGAAGAGCCGGGGCTGGCTCGTGGGCATGTGACCTGGGCAGTCATGCGGGGCCCCTCGCCCCTCAGTGGTCTGATGCTGCCATCCTGAAATCCCTCATTTTTGAACAAGATGCCCATGTTCCCAGTCTGCACGGGGTCCTGCAGCCAGCACTGGCCATCAGAGGCCACGAGGGGACAGTGGTGCTGTCGTTGCCTAGGTAGGAAGCAAGGCGCCACATGACGCCCTTAACACTCTCACAGTAGGGGTCCTCGCACGGGAGTGGGGGGGACCACACTTACGTGAGGGAGATGGAGAAGTGAAAACGCTGCCTCAGGCCTCGGAAGGTGACAAAGGATCGGGGCGGGAAGCTCCTGGTGGTCACCTCGCAGTAGGGCCTCTCGAACTCGCCAGGAGGGCAAACGCAGTGGAAGCCGCCGATGAGCAGGTTCACGCAGGTGCCGCCGTTCTTGCACACCCCGTTGGCACAGCGGCCCGAGCGCGTGTTCAGCTCGCAGTGCTCGCCTGGAGGAAGACAGCAGAGGGGGGAAGAGGTCACAGAGGTGGCCAGGAAGGAGCAAGCCGGCCGAGGCCGTGGAACGCAAGCGCAAAATCCACCGCTGAAGGGACGCAGCCAACGTTGGCCATGGGAGCGACCCTGGGGCACGGGGCCTTCAGCGCCGCGCGAGTCAGCCGCACCCGCAGGTGTGGGGTTCTCGCTGGACGGCAACACCCAGCGCCGGGGTGATCCAGAGCTGGCGGCCCCTAGTGAGCACCCCCTGGGAGGCGTCCTCAACACGGCGATCAGGTGACTGGGCCCCGCTCACTGTGTCCCAGGCCCTGCCTTACCCGGGGGTGGAGGAATGCACAGCAATGAACACTTCCCTGCACCCAGCCCCACACCCTGACCCTCTGCTGGCCTGGCTCTCTCTTACAAGAGAATTCCTGAGAAATAACGGGGATAACGAGAGACCCTCGTGCCCGCCCCCTATGCCCATGCCCGCTGTACAGCTGAGCACCTCAGAACCTCGACCCAAACTCGGGAGCATGCCAGGACCACACCGTGCGCAGGCCACTGCCTCGGCCTCCTGCTGCGCAGCCACCCTCCCCACACACCACCCTGCTGGGGGTGGGTGCTGCGGTGGGTCCCGCATGCCCCCCAGGACTGAAGCTCCACAGTGTCAGGTGAAACCCCACAGCCAAGAAGCCACCCTTGCTGGGCCAGCTCACATCCCTGGATGGGTCAGCACCACCCTTGCTGGGCCAGCTCACATCCCTGGACGGGTCAGCACGGAGACTGAGGTGCCCGGCCCCCTGGCCCAGCTCCAGACCTGGAATGCTGCAGGCAGCCTGCCTCTCCCCCTGCAGACCCTGTGTCTCCTGCCCACGGGGCTGACCTCATGCCCGTTCCTCAGGGAGGCCGACCTCAGCCTCCTGATTTTAGCTAGCTCAGTAAGTAAGGGTAAGAAAATCCTTCCAATTACCCAAGGGAATGCCTCAAAGAGCCTCTTTCTGGGGAGCAAGTGAAACTGATCTGTGATTAGCATAACAATCATCAGCCACAAACGGCCGCTACAGAGAAGTCTGGGCCTTTCCTCCCCACCCCCACCCCGGCGGGTCTCCCCAATCCTCACTCCCGGTTTCAAAGCATGTGAATGCACAGCTTGTTACGCAAAGGTGACCCCAGTCTGAGCTCCTCTAAAAACAGGGGACAGCACTGAAATCGCTGACTGATAACTGAATTGCATAACCGGGCAGGGGCTGTCCCCGCACCAGGGATGTGTGAACAGAGGCGCCCACTCAGAGGTCAAAAGGAAACGACAGCAGCCCACCGACCAGCCCAGATCCTCCTTCTGGTTCCCCATTGATGGAAACTGTCCAATCTCCCCCTGACCTGGCTCCTGGGTTACTGGGACACACAGCCGGCCATGGAGAGTTGCGCTGCACCAACCCCACCAGGCGGGCTTGTGTACATACACTTGCACAACCCTGCATGTGTACTCACACCTGTACTCACACACGCACCCGTGCACTCACGCTGTCACACACCTGCCCAGCCCCCACACTCACCCTCACACATGTACTCACACCCTTTTACACACCCTCAGCCACCAAGCACAGGCTTGCACACCCACATGCATTCACGATCTCACACAAACTCACACATGCCACTCAGTGCCCCTGGCCTCTTCCCCAGGTGGGCAGCCTGCAGCCTTCTTAAATTCTGTGCAGCGACTTTAAAAGCTTAGCTTAAGGTGTATTTATTCTTCATACACTCAATTCTCTAATCTCTGCTTTTTGAATACATGTGACATCCGGAGTGTTTGCTTTCCGAGTTCCAGCTTGGCATGTCGGTAGCCAAGTGCAGCGTATTCTGAAATAATAAAGCCACCGTGAGAGGACAGGGTGGGGCATGTTCCCCAAACCGTGACAGCAAACACAGGGAGGCCCAGACGCCGGCACAGCACCCCCACAGCGCTCCGCCCGGGGGTGCTCCTGAGTCCCAGCCATCAGGCTGCGGTCCAGGTGGTCCAACGTTCACCTGGACCAACGGGAAGCCCTGCTCCCCCACCACCGGGAGGGGGACGTCTTGAGTCACTCCCCCTCACCTAAGTGCCGGAGGGCTCCCCTTCCTCCCCTGGCCTCCCTGGTGTCCTCCAGGAGGCCCCCAGGCCCTGCTCCCTCGGCCCAGGGGGGGGATGGCTGCACGGGCAGCGAGAGCTCTCCGTTCCACTCCGGAGGACCTAAATTTGACTTGGCCAACCACTGTTGATGCTCCTGAATGGGTTTTCAGTGGTGGGAGGCCACCTCGTTCCTCAGGCCACCGCCTCATCACTTGTCGCCTTATCTCCCTGCAAAACTCAGACCCCAGCCCAGTCTTCCCCTGGCCAAGCCTGTTCTCCCAGCGTCCCCTACCTGGGGGACAGTCCCGCCATCTGTCGAGGGAGGCAGCCAAGAGCCCAGGAGCCATGCTTCCCCCACCATTCCCGAGGCCTGGGGCTCTCATCTCCCTGCCTGTACCCCCAGATGATGCCACACCCCATCTGCACAACTGCAGCAACCCCGTCACGGGTCCCCCACCCCCACGCCAGCTGCCTGTTGCCCTACACGCCTGCCGTGCCTCAAGGAAAACACAGGAGAGAGCCTCCCGAACACTGGCCTCACCTCAGACTGGCCAGAAGACCCCCCTCCGCTTGGTGCCGGCCCTCGGCCTCATGTCCAGCCCAGGTGTCCACACTCGCCACTCTGCACCTCGCACGCCGGCCATGCGTCTCTGTCCTCCCAGGGCTGCTGGGGATTCAGCGGGTTGCAGGGTGTCCCCACTGTGAACAGTGACAACCCAGCAGTGGCCATCCTTCTCTGGGCCAGGCGTCCTCTCTCCTGGCCTCTGTGGGTGACTTCCCTGTGCCTGATGCCACCTATTTCGGGCACTCCCCCCTCGGAAGTTTCACCATCCACCTGACCGGGTCCAGGGTGTCCAGGACAGAGTCAAGGACCCAGAATCTCCCCCACTACAGGGAGGGCTCATCCTAGCTCCAGGCTGACACAACTGCATGACGGATCCTTAGCATCCATTCCCCCAGGCCCTGGGGCAGGGATGGGGCTGAATGTCCAGCACACAGAGGGTGCCTGATGAATGCCTCCTGTGTGGGGGGTATACAGTGGACGCCCAGCCACAGAGGGGGTGATGAACTCCCAATGATCATCCACATGCAGCAGGTGCTCAACAAATGCCTGTGAGACGGTCATAAAAGGCCAGGATCCCAGGTCCCAGCCAAGGAGGAAGGTTTATATGAAATTAGAGACCTACATGATTCACCTATTTGATTCAAGTAGTGTTGGAAAATGTTTATGTAATGAATGAAGAATTAATTTTACAGTTAAACACGCCTGTTTTATAAAAGGCGATGAAAACTGAGTGTGTGGGTTTCAGAAGACCTGGTGAACCTGGAAAAGTTGCCATCGCTTGGTTCCAGGACCGTCCTTCAGGCCACACAGGTCCCTGTGGGCACCTTAGGAGGGGTCTCCCACCAAGTCCATGCTAGGGGCAGTTCCCCCAGCGGCCACTCAGATAACTTGGTTAAACTGCAGCAATGCACAAATGCTTTTCCGTAAGTGCATCTTAGAGGCAGCAGTGTGCTGGCACATCCTAAGAGCCAGCCCTGGGGGAAAGCTCTGATTTGGAGCAGTTGCCCATTTCCACAGTGGACATACTCCCACCATGGCCGGTTTCAGTACCAACTTGACATCAGTGAGGTCGGAATTGGGAAGGGATATGATATAATAGTTTTTAATTCTAAAAGTCTTCTTACTTTAGGTAAATATTTGGATCACCTTTAGTGAGCCCCATATCCTTAATTTTTGGTACAGTTCTTACAAGAACTACTATGATAATGAACCGATGTTCTCAGATGTACTCGCTGTCAAGATGGAACTTTATCCTTCCCTTTTTGGGAATGCCCCTTCAAAATAAATTTGGGCTACTCCTTACATGCTAGTATTCTGCTCAGCATCAAATGCCTGCTCTGAGTCATTCTAAATCTGGGGAAATCTGCCCATTCTCCTACTATACACCACCCTCCATTACGACTGCCAGCCCCACCCCCATGCCAAGAATCGGGTTCACCTGGGCAAACCGACAGCTGTGCTCAATAATGCGTGCACTACACCACAGCCCCTCTACCACGAGGGACCCAGGGCTCGGCCTCCAGGTTAGGGCTGCAAGTACAGAACCCCAAACAGAGATCTTAGAAAGGACCCCCCGCAAAAAAAAAAAATTTTTTTTAACTACAAACAGAAGCTCCCAGGAGCTGAGGCTCTTGCAGCCCCCATGGCCGCTAGACAGCCCCACAACTGGACACCTGTCCCATGCCAGGCTTGGGGCTCGTAGTGAGGGGACACTGCCTGCCTGCCCAGGGACCCCAGCCCACAGTGTCAGAGCCACACACCCTTGGTCTGAGGAGTGCTGAGCCCCCTGGAGAAGCCCTCGACTGAAAGGGCTCAAAGCCAACAGCCCCCCTACATAGTGGCTGCTAAGAGCACAGATAAGAGCACAGATCAGAGGACAGAGCAGGGCTCAGCCAAGACCCTCCCTGGGTTTCCTGTGGCACCAGCCCTCACAGTGCCCTGCACGGGGACTCTTACATGCCCCCTTCTTCCAGACGAGAAAGCTGAGGCCCAGCACAGTGTACAACAGACCATTTGTATATGTAACAAAACGTATTATTTAAAGATAAGGGAAATGGAAAAATAGTGCCTGCAGGAAGCCTGTGAGCTGAGCTTGTGGGAATATCCACGGAAGGTGGAGAAAGGAGCTCAGCGACCACACGGCCCCAGAAAGGGCCCCAGCAGAGGCACCGACGGCCGGGTGCTGGCCACTGGGATCTGGGGACGGGGACAGGACGTGGGGTGCCAGGGCCGCTCCTGATGGGAGTCGGGGGAAGTGACGGTGTCCTGCAGCCAGGAGAGAGCGCCCAGTGGGGCTGACTCTCAGGACATGAGGGGGGCTGGGCGGGAGGGGAAGGGCGGGTACAGGGACACATCTGACAACTTGACTTTTTCAATAGAGACAATTTCCTTCTAGTCTTAAGAAATTGCTATGGGCTTTGAACTAGAAAAACTAGAATTTCCAAAGGCATTGGGGGCAGAGCAAGAGAGGTACTTTGAAGCCAGAGGCTGAGGCAGAATTCAAGGCCGGTGCAGCAGGCGGGGAGCAGAGTGGCAGGACAGGGTGGGGGCCCGAGGCCCCCAGGACCCTTGGGAGCCAGGTCCTAGACGCGAGCACACGGAGGCCCCAGCTGAGCCCAGGCCACAGGATGACTGTGGATGTGGAGAGGGGTCTGCGTCTCAGCACAGAAGGCACAGCCCACCTTCAGGGTTCCAACTGGGAGCTCCACGGCTGGGGCAGCACAGAGACGGGAGGCAAAGGGCAGGGACCCTACGGGATCTCTGCAAAGGGGGTTACGTCAGAAATAGTCAAACATGGTGAAAATCTGCCCCCCCAGGCAGGGCTCAACCTCCACGTCCCCCAGCGGCCTGCAGCACCCCCCGACCTGAGCTCTGACTGGTACCTCTTCTCCAGCTAAAGGCAGGATCGCAGTTTCCTGCCCCGGAGCTGCCCCTTCCTTAGCACCCAGCAGGCTGGCACGAGCTGAGCACCCAGCGTACGGTACTACGATTAGGATTCCCTGTTATTAGCTGACTTCCCGAGCCTGGAGGCCCCTCTGCCCACCCCTCACTCCCCAGAGACCCCCGCACAGCTTCCTTTAAACCTGTGGGCTCTGCTTCCAATAAGCCACCGCCCACTTTGTCTGACGTTGTCACCTCCAGGTGACTGGCTCTGCCCTGGCACCTCCTCCCCCTGGCGCCACCAGGAGAGGCCTCTGCAGAGAGCATGGACACCTGCCCACCCGGGGCCACCCGCCCTGACCCCACCAGGCAGGAGGGGAGCCGGAAGCCCAGGCTCCTGCAGCCTCGTCCCAGGTTCGGCCTTTTCAGGATGACCGCATTATTGTCTTTGAAGCAAATCCCAGAACCCCAGACACACCCAGTTTTTAAATATAAATAAAAAATGCATTCCAGCAGCAAAGGAAAATGATTCCGGATTATCCACGGCTTTGGCTTTCTTTACCAAAATCACCTACACATGTAAGGGTTGAGCCTGGCAAACCTGAATAATCAGTGTGCATTTTAAACTCCTGGTGCGCTTAAAGCAGAAGGTACCAGAAGGCGCATGGCCCCACCAATCCCAGCCCCACACCTGGGGAACCCTCCTTTCAGAAAAGGGTGTTCTCCCCATCTACCTCACCTCACACCCATTTTGGGGTGCGGGGGACAGAAAATAACCTACTCCGACATCAGCTAAACGTGGGCCCCTGAGATACGTCCGTCTGATTCCCCGAGCCTGTGGATGTTACCTTGTACAGCAAAAGATGTGATTAAATTAAGGATCTTGAGATAGACGTGCTCATTAGGGGGCCAGTCACGTGTCCTTGTGAACAAGGGGTACTTGGGGTTTGCAGACAAGAGGAGGTGGTCATGTGGGGACGGAGGCAGAGGCCACAAACCCAGGTGGCCTGAAGCCACCAGAGGCTGGAGGACATGAGGACAGACCCTCCCCAGTGCCTCCAGCAGGGGCCCAGCCCTGCTGACACCCGAACATGCCAAGGGAAGTCGCCAGGTTCAGGGGTCACCTTTCCCTGCAGCACTGAAGCCGTTCAGCATCTCCCTGAGCCTCAGTGGGCCTGGAGCCATGGAAGAGAGGGCACCTCTGTCCCCAGGCTTCTGTGGTGTCCTCACTCACAGCGGCTGAGGCCCCAGGAAGCGGTAAATGAGCACGACACAGGTGGACTACAGAAGTGTTGGTGCCCAAGTCAGTGGGGGAGGCCAGGTGGAGGGCACACTCACACGCAGGTGCCGGGGGCAGGGCACATCTGTGACCGAGCTGACCCCCAGGAGCCCCATCTCAGTGCCCTCAATTGGGCACTTCCAACCCCTGAAAGCAAAGGCTGGGGACAGGCCGGGGACATGGACTCAGAAGGACACTGCTGGCAGTTCAGGAGGCGTCCAGGACCCAGAACGGGGCAGAGCCTGGCGGAGGGTCCTGACCGGGGCAGCCCGGACCCCAGGCAACATCCCAGGCCCAGGTAGGACTCAGCCTTCCTACTACTCTGGGCCTGAGCACGCACTGAGAAGCAACGCCCCACGTGGGGCCACCTACGGCTCCCCTTGTGCCCTGCTGGGCCTCTGCAGCTGCCCGCGCCAGAGCCCACAGCAGGGGGGTGGTCCCCCAGCCTGGAAATGGCCTCATCCCGGGAGGCCTCCAGCTCTGGGAAAGGTCTCCAGAGCAGCCCCTGGGATGGCTGGCCTTTCAGCGTCTCAAGAACCAGTTCCAGGATGCCGTCCTGGACATAGGACCGAGATTTAGTTCTCATGACACAAGGACACCTGAGCATGGGGGTGGGGGTGATGGTGGGCCTGGGAAGGCCTCCCAGAGAGAAGATGTGCAGGTGGGGTGGGTGGGGGAGGCTGGATGGGGCCCTGCACCCTGGCGGGGAGGGAGGTGCAGGGCCAGCCCTGGCCAGGGGCTCAGTCTCAGCTGCTGCTGAGTGGACTCGCCATGCTGCCAAGGGCTGGGCGAGGGAGCAGGGAGGGACCGAAGGTCTGAGCATGGCCCTGGCTGAGCGTGGGAAAGCCAGCCAGTCGGTGGAAGGTGAACCCGGCAGCCATGTGCAGCAGGGCCAGAAAGAGGTGTCCCCACCACCTTATCCATTTGCGGGGAAACCAGGCCGACTCTCCAACAGCCTCATGCCCAAACTCGGCTGGAAGGCTGACCTCCGCCAGCCATGCAGAACAGCAGCTCCACCCGATGGTGCAAAGTCCCCTCCCCACGTGCACTGGAGGAGGGCCACATCCCTGGGACAGATTCATGTCCAGAAAGAAGAGGCGTTCTTAGTCATGGCTTGGAGATGGGAACAGCTGCGGTGCCCTGGTTAACACACTCCCTCCCTCCAGCTGTGCCCGCCAGCGAGCTAAGTCTTCCCTCACCACTCCCAGGAGTGTGACAGACAGACATCTGTCTGTCCACACAAGGGAGAGGGCTCAGGAGTGGGCAACCGACAGGGGGTGTCAGCAGAGGCCCCTCGCCCTGGGATGTCTGGAGTTGACATTCTCAGGGACTCAGACTGGCCTCCCAGCAACCCCCTTAGCCCCTCAGCCTAACGGAAGCAGCAGAGGACAACCTAACCCCACCGAGATGTCAATGGCAAAGCCCTGCTCACTCACCCTGCCGCCAATATGTACTAAGTGTCAGGTGGGTGCCAGGCACTGCTGGGAGCCAGGGGGTGGTCAGCTGAATAATGGAGCCCCAAAGCTGTCCACGCCCCAGTCCAGGGGGCACTGAGGATGTGTGACCTCACACTGCACAAGGGACCCCACGGGTGCGGTTCAGGTAGGGCTCTTGCACCAGGGAGGTCATCCTGGGTGACTGGGGGTCCCAGGGAATCACAAGCGTCCTTCCTCATGGGGGAGGGAGCAGGACAGGGGCCAGAGTAGGGGCTGTGGCCACAGAGGCAGGGACAGGAGTGGGCGGAGGCAGGGCCTGCAGCCAAGGGGTGCAGGCGCCTCTCGAAGTCTCCGGAAGCTGGAAAAGGAGAACCTCCAGAGGACCTGCAGGGCCGTGAGCCTGTGCGCAGGGAAGCCACTCGTTTGTAGGCCCTGTCACAGCAGCCATGGACCACCAGCCAAGGGATGGGCAGGCAAGCGCAGTCCTTGCTCTCATGAGACCATGTTCTGGCTCTTTCTGCAGGAGCAGAAGCTGTCCAAAGTGCACACACACCAGACACCCACAGCCTGCTGTAGGGGGGCCTCGGCTGCCCATCGGACGGCATGGTGTGCCTCTGACTGCACTTCACAGGTGGGGTCAGACATTTCAGGAGGTGCTGTTCCTCGCTGACCCATGCCCTGTGCTCAGCTCATGTGACCCACCTAGAAGCCGGCTGCGTGGGACGGGGGAGACTCGCCTGCTCTTGTGTCACGATCTCTAAAAGGGGAACAAACCCCAGAAGCTGATGGCCCCTCCACGCCGCCCACAGAGGCTCCTCCGGCCCCAGCGGATGCTCAGCAAGCAGGCTGACAAGAAGCAGTTGGAGGGGAAGCCCAGAGGTGCGTGGAATTGTGTTCCCCAAAGCCCCATGTTCAAGTCCTGAGCCCGGGTGCCTGTGAATGTGGTCTGATTCAGAAATAGGTTCCTGTGAATGTAACTGAGTTAAAATGAGATGATTCCAGAGGAGAGCAGGCCCTAATCCAGTGACTGGAGTCCTCACAGAAGAGGGAAATTGGGACTCAGAGACCGAACACACAGGGGGACACCCCCTCCAGGACGGAGGCAGAGGCTGCACGATGCCTACAAGTCAGGGACGCCAGGGATCTCCTGGGGCCTGCAGAAGCCAAGAGGCAGGAAGGATCCCCCCAGAGCCTCCAGAGGGGGTGCAGGCCAGCCGACACCTTGATTTTGGACTCTGGCCTCCAGACCTGGGAGACAATACATTTCTGCAGGTTTAAGCCCCCAGCCCATGGTCCTTTGCTGCAGTGGCTGCAAGAAGCTCACGGAAGCCCCAAGGAGGAACGCAGGCCGGCCTGAGGATCGCGTCGGAACTGGCTGGCCAGCTGTGCCCGTGTGCTGGGCCCTGGGGAGGAGGACACTCACTCTGTCAAAAGCCCCTGGGAAGGAATTTCACAGAGAATAGGAGATGCCTGGCTAATTTATCCACGTGGCCGCCAGCCGGTTTGTGCCTTCAAGGAGAAGGAACTCACCCAGCGGTGCGGTGCTGCCCTGGCTTTCCAATGTGCGAGAGAAACGCTGGCCACCCCGACCCTGGGACCTGTGCAAAGAGCCAAAGCAAAGCGCTGACAAGACGCTGCAGGGAGAAAAACTCACAGTAATCTTGAATATCTGGAAAGTACACTTTCCTAAGAAAGGATTCTGTTTCTGCTTTATTTGAGACTTTAATTATAGGCTAGGTTTTCATTTTGAAACACATTTCATTTCGATAATTAACTCTCTCATTTAAGGACTAAGTTCAAGTTGACAAAAAATACTTCCAAGTGCAGCTTTACCCCTGTGAACTGCAGTGAACTAGCAGACCCTGCTTCGCCCTGGATCATGGGAACCCACTCCACAAACGGCGGGGAGCTCGGGCCCCACGACGCAGTTTCAGTCTGATACACAAATGCAGGACTGGCATCCTGGGACCATTCAGTGAGTATGTCAGTATATCACGTGATGACGGAGACACCATTAGTCTAATGAGACAATTCAGAGTAAACAGAATTAGAGAAGTGCAGAATTGAACATTTTTTTTCCATGAACAAAAAATGATTCCATTTGATACCAGACGTTTCTCTGACCTTGAGCCTACTCAGAATGTCCTGGCCCAGGGAGGCTCCCGTGGGGGACAGCCAGGAGCCCGAGCCCTAGAGAGGTCACTCTGGGGGATTGTCCAAGCCCCCAGCCCATGGGAACTCACTGTGGGGAACAGTCAGGGTCCCCAGAAGGCCTTTGCATAGGACCACAGGGATGTTCTACCTCGGGATGGTTAGCACAGAGCTCAAACCCAGCACCACTGAACTCCCTTAAGTGGCTATTGACCCACTGATTCCCAGACCAGGCTAAGTCCCAGCTGAGAAGCAACCTTCACAATGCAGGGTCTACCATGGGCGTCGGAAGCCCGGGATAGTGCACACTCTGTGCACAGAGGCAGGACTGTCTGCTGGTCACCACGTTCACTGAAACGCCCACTGAATCCAGACAGGTGGCCCAGGGGTCTGAAAACTGAGGCTCAAGAATAAATGGGAGCCTAACAAAGGAGGATCGGCCCAGAGCGACCAGGATGGGCTCCAGATGGCCTTTGTGCAAGTGGGGCCACCGCAGGCCTCCTCCTAACACACTGGCTGTGAAAACAGGAGGCCCACCCTCCCTAGTGATATCAGAGCTGCTGCCTTCTCAGGAATGTACCCTGCGGGCAGACGTTCATCTGCCATGATAAATCACCTCCTGTTCTCCATAGTGCAAGATCCATGCACGTGAGGAAGGGAAGGGCCTTCGGAGGCACGCAGAAGCCTGCGGGGCCTGTGAACACATGGCTGGCGGGGAGCACAGCTCAGACCCGCACTGGAGTCCGGTCAGCACTCCCACCAGCAGGATAGGCACGCCCCCGGGAAGGGACAGAGGAGACAGCAGAGTCCTGGCCCCTCAGCTCGGTCACAGCAGCAGCACCGACAGTGGTTTGAGTACGACCCAAAGGAAATCTTGGCGCCCAGGACGTCTCCTCTGGCCTGAAGGAGGAGCGGGTTAAGCGGAGACCCCACTGGCCTTGCATAGGTACTTACTGCACACCTACTGGATGACCCCAGCTCAACTCTGCTGACCACCGCAGGTCCAGTGCAGAAGGGAGGGAGCCATTAGCACCAAGCAGGCACGGATCCCGGCTCCAACCTCCTCCTCGGGGAGGGGGCTGCAGCCAGGGCGGACGAATGGGGACAGGGAGGTGACATGCAGGAAGACCTGGGGGAGCACACTCAAGGAGCAGAGAGAGGAGCGAGGCACGCGTCTGGAGGCGAGCAAAGGGAGGAACCCTCGCGACAGCGAGGCTGATCCCCCAGGCGCAGCGGACCCAGGCACTGGACTCATGTGAGCACTGGGACCCGGAAGGCTTACTGTGGCACTGATGCGACCTGGCACTCGGGCACTCCACGAGGAGCTTGTCACAGAGGCTGGAGGGGTGGGGCAGGGGTGTCTACTGTGAGCCCTTGGTGGGCTGAAAGGAGGAGCCCAAGGGGAGAAGGCAGGGGTGGGGGTGTCTGGAATCAGAGCTGGAGACGCTGCATGCCCAGGCGGATGCAGGAGGCCGAGGGCAGGGGTGCGTGAGCCTGGCCTGCGCGGCCTGTGGGGGCCTCTGTGTCAGGCTCAGGAAGGAGATTCTAGGTTCCCCACCCAGCTCTTCATCACCTCAGTGTCTCTAAAGCTGGGGGACAGCTGTCCCCACCTCATGGGGTGAGGCAGACACGGGAAGGTCACCATTAGCGAGCATACCACGTTTCCAAGGGTGACTGGTCGGCAGGGACAGAGAAGTGACAGGAGCGGGACTCAGAATCCCGCACCGAGGCTCACCCTGGGTTTAGGGAGGCTGAGTGACTTCCCAGGAAGGAGCGGTTTCCTGCTAACCCCTCGGGCAGCAGGTAACCCCGGAGTGAAGCCCCATCCCCAGGGCCATCGGCCCGGCTCAGGGACACCACCCCACATGACCCATCACTCTCTGCGAGCTGGTGCCCTGCACACAGCAGGCACTTCTTAAAATGCTGTGAAATAAATGAAGGCAAACTGGGAAGTTGAGCAGCTCCGGCCCAAGGAGCTCACCGGCAGGAGCCTGAGAGTTAAACCAACACCCCCGGCCACGCTGTTCACGGACTAAGGGACCCAGCGGCCAAGACACAGCAGAGCCACTTGGTGCCGAAGGCCGAGCTGAGGGCGAGTCAGACAGCGTCCGGGATGCCTCCAAAATGTGGGGCCTCCCGTCTTTCCCAGCCACGGCCCCGCACAGAGCCTTCACCCTGCGATGGTGGGGGATCCTCGCCCCCGGGGCCCCGGTACTCATCTGTGGCCAAAGTGGATTTAAGACAGGCAGGAGAGCCGTCAGGGTGTTTTTTCAAGCATCGATTCTCTGAGCCTTTCCAGACATTAACTGACACCTTGCACACGGCAGCAGCGGAAGCCAGGGCCCTCCAGCAGCCTGGGCCACTTCCAGCTCCCCATCCGGAGGCCCGAGCTCGGTTTACCGGGGAGCAAGTAATAAAAGCGTCCTGACGACAGGCTGCTGTCACCGCGAATGAGAAGCTCGGTCACCTCCAGCAAGGGGAGGGCTTCAAAGGGCAGCGGGGAACGGGGAGGGGTAGGGGCTCTGAGGGGTCTTATGACAAGGGGAATGCGTATGGTAATTTTAGTAGCACAGACATTCAAATCAGTCCCTGAGAGCAGGACATTTCAGTGGGTCTTCTGGCGATGACACACCGGCCATTTCCTGGTCATTATTTTTCTAGAAATGACTCTCATGATGAAAACAGAATATGAGAACTTTGGAAGTCCTTTCTAACCAACAGATCAATCCCTCTTTAAAGAGGAAGTGCAGGTCCAGAGGTCCCTCAGCCCCAGTTTACCCTGCCCCGATGTTGCCCCAAGGGCACATCCTGGACTCCTGGAACCCAGGCCCGCTGTGGCCCTCGAGGTGAAGCTTGGCCTCCTGGGCGGTGTCAGACCCCACCCTAGGCTTCCTCCTGCAGGGGGTGCTCGAGGGGCTCTCCCCCACCACATCCCCGCCACCAAGTTTCTAGACCAATGGCAGGTCAGAGCCCACAGAGAGCCTTGGATGGCTCACCCGACTGGGCCAGGACAGATCTGATGTGCGCACTGGCCAGGCATACAGCAGACACTCAGTATTTCCGGAGCCAGTGAATCACTGTCACCAGCTGACTCCCTGGGGTGCAGTGGCCCTATCCCGGGGCCCTAGGACTATAGCCCCCCACCTGAAGCCAGAGTCATGGGCAGAGCATTCTCACTCAGGCCGTGAGGACAGGGGACACCAGTTCACGGGGGCCACTTCTCTGTCGGGAGGGGACAGACTGTGCCTGCAGCTGGTACACCTGGTCAGCACTTCAGAAGTGGCTAAGAGGCCAGTTCAGTGCCCTGGACTGGAAGGAAGGCAAGGGTCACCACACGAGGTGTGAAGCTCCACTAGAACTCAGAAGGGAGCAGGGAATGAGTCTACATCTCCCCCATACAACCAGAGCCCCCCCACACTCAGGCTGGGGCTTCAGGGGCCGAGGTGTCCTTTGCTTTCCATCCCCGCTTACCACCAAACCCCGGTATAGCCAGGAACTCAGGATTAACGCTCAGAGACATTGGCGACAGACCTCCAGACCTGGATGGGACAGCCAGCCCGGTGGGCAGGGGGAGGGAGGGCAAGGCGCAGGCGATCAACTGCCTTTCTCGAGACGCCCCTGTACCACCCGATCATAACCAGGCTAGTGTTCAGACGCGACAACCCGGGGCGCACACCCCATCTCCTCAGGCTGCCGAAAGCCCTCTCGGGCAGCTTTCCCTCCTCTGACACACAGCAGCGGCACGACCACCTTCCCCTCTGTGCCTCCCGCCCCAGGCTGACTTTCTTCCCACCAAATAAACACCTGCTAATGCCATAAATCCCTGTCCTAAGCTGGACAAACTCATCTCTGTCCCACAGGGGCAGATAACAACTTCTCAGCTGTTTATACTCAACACCATAACCAAGGACGCAACCCAGGGGAGAATCTCAAAGCTCCCTCCCGTGTGACTCAGTCCCACCCAATCCCCAGACAGCTTTCCAAAAACATAGACTATCAGGCCATCCGTAAATCTGTTTCTTCAAAAGGGCCTCAATTTTACATAACAGGCTATAGAAGGCCAAAGCAAGAACACGTGTTTCTATACTGCTCTCTGCGGGCCTTTTATTCTTAAAAACCACTGCTGGCTGCCTTTGGAGCAATTCATCCTTGTGACCAGTCAGGACGCCTGGAGGTAAGCGCACCTACAGGACAGAGAAGGCGAGTCATGTCTGCAGTGACAATGAGGCATGAGAAAATGAGCAGCGTCTTTCCAGACCCAAACGAGTAACGGCTCACGATCTCTACCTGGCTGACCCTGTTTTTCAATGACGGATTAAACTTGAAATCTGGAAAGAAGTACTTTAACTTTGAAGCCACTCAAAAGGCGCCGCTGTTGTTTCATGCATGTAGGTTTTTCGGCGGCTCCCACATGATCACCTCCTCCTCCTCTTTTCACACAGGGTGGCTTCCGTCCCACGGGTCAGCAGACCGTGGTCAGGAAGCACCCTGCCTGCCTGCCCACTGGCAAAAGGGCCGTCTCGGAAATAATCTCAAGGCTCACGGAGTCGACACCCCGGCCAGCAAATGCCCTTGGACTGTCTGCCCTGGAAATGGGAAGTTCACGGAGGAAACCAATGGAAACCCTGCGGGCGGGGACCGGGAGCCTGGTGCGAAGTGGAGGGGACTCCCGACTGTGACCTGTGCCCGCTGCCCCGGCCCCACGGGAGCAACACCTACCGGTGAAGTCCTCCAGGCACTCGCAGGTGTAGCCGCCCTCGCGGCTGCGGCACCGGCCGTGGGCGCCGCACGGGCTGGAGTAGCACAGGTCGATCTCGGTCTCGCAGTAGTCCCCGGTGAAGCCGGGCGGGCACCGGCATCGCAGCCCCGTGATGGGGTGGATGGGCCGGAAGAGCACCGTGGTGGAGCTGATGAAGGGCGCCGAGCTGTCGAACTTGAGCACGGACACGCACTTCATGTAGTTCTCGCACGGCTCCCGCAGGCAGATGTTGTCGTCGAAGGGCAGCACGCGCTGGGTGGACACGGCGGTCAGCAGTGTCCGGTTCAGGTAGATCTGCTCCTGCAGGTCCTCTGAGGGGAAAAACTTGTCGCGGATGCCGCCGGGGAGTAAGGCCGAGAAGGTCACGTTCAGGATGTTGGAGCTGACGTCTGTGTCATTCTGGATGTTGAAGACGAAGACGTCATCCTTGGTGGTGGACAGCACAGTGGCCACCCCTTCCACAAAGAGGGACAGCAGCGGAGAGAGGAACTTCTCCTGCGACATGTTCTCCAGGCGGACGGTGATGCTGTTGGTCAGCATGTCATCTGTGATGATGGTGACCCGCAGTGTGCAGAGAGCCGCCACACTGTGGATGCCATCTGTAAGACAGGGAGGGGCGCAGTCACTGGGTGCTCACGTGCCTGAGGGGGTCCCGGTCCCCACTGGCTCCACCCGGGAACAGCCTCAGATGCACTTGGCACAGGAGAAGGAGCCAAGCCCCCAGCCCCATGCCCCACCTCCCCAGGGACCACCATTTTGATCCCACTTCCCAGTCCCCCCATGCCAGCTTCTGAGAGCAGAGCTCTGTCATGTCCACTTTGCTCAGAAGTCCCCAGGGGACCCCCAAACGCTCAGCAGGACGTCCTACAGCCACCACGATCCAACCCCTCGCCACCCCAGAGTGCCCCACCTCACATGCTCCAGTCCAGGCACTACTTACGGCCTGTGCACCTGTTACAGCACCAGGAGACCCCACCCCAACCCCGCGCCTTCCCCAGCCCGGCTCAGACCCCAAGGTGCCTGACGGCCCCGCCCAGGCTCAGCCTCGGGCTGTTATGCTGATGGCTTTTTGTCCTGTTATCCCGTGGATCTCTGTTGGCCCAGCACACACAGGACGCTGCTTCCGACAGACACGTTCACACAAGGTGACAACGGCTGCGCGGCCACATGAGCAAGCAAATCATGAAATGACATACTTGGGATTTGGGGACCAAAAAAGGAAGAACATTTTGTAAAGTTGAACACACCATCGGTTCCAAGCCCAGAATCAGAGGAGCTGGCTGCCCAGGACCCTGGGAGCTCTCAGGCAGGTCATGGAGCAGCGCCCAACAGGTGGCCCAGGGGGCCGTCACCTGCCTCCCAGGACGCTGCAGATGTGCCCTGGGACCCTAAGGAAAACCTGGCAGAATCTGTCTCCTTCTGGCTGGGCTCAGATTCCGTGTCCCCTCCACCTGGCTCCCTGCCACATCCCACTGCAAGCACACCCCCCGGCTCCATGGGGCACAGAGCCACCCGTGCAGGCCCAGGGACCCTGACAGGTAAGGACCCTCACAGCTGGCGGGTGCCCACCAAGTGGGCAGGAACCCTGGGGGAAACTTCAGCTTGTTACTGGAAAGATGCAAGAAAGCCTTGGGACCACGAAGAGGACAAGTCAGGTGACAAAACCTGGCAGTCACCTTACCACTCTGGCCCCAGCACAGCCCCCACTGAGGCATAAAGCCTGCAGGGAGCCCCTAAAATAACAAGCTGTTTTTCTCAGGAGCCAGAAGCTACTTTGGGAGGGACCAGGAGTCACGTGATTTGTCCAAAGACCAGGGAAAATACAACTGCCCCAGAAGGCGTGACCCAAAACACATTCAGGTGCTCTGCCGCAGCAAGCCAGAGGTCCTGGGAGGTTCTGAGAGACCCGGCACCATCTCACTTAACGGCTGGAGGGGGCCCGGGCTTCCACCCAACAACAACACCCCTCACTTGGCAAGTCAGGCACCAAGCACCCCATTCCTACTCCGTCCAGTTCTCACGATAACCGGGCAGGGCTGAATTTAGAAAACGAGGGAATATTTGTATAACCTCGTGGTGGGGGGACTCTGAGGCTGGCGCGAAACCCAGAGGCCCACGAGGTAAAGGCTCGGGTCTGTCCACGGCTGCTGTGGAGCAGGTGCAGAGCAAAGCTGAGAGCCCAGACCACACGTGCGGCTCATACGCGAGGGGCCCGGGGCCAGGACAGGTCTGGGGGAAATACCAGCAAGCGCACAGTGGCCAGCAGCCCAGAGACGGCAGCATCCCTTCCCTCCGCTTCACACACCGGCCTCTGCCCCTCAAGGAGCAGCCTCTGCTCCCCCCTGGGGTGCGGGCTGGACCTGCAGCTCCTCCGGTTCCCTCCACCGGCCACAGGTCAGCCCCCAGGGTCCATGGCACACACTTCTCTGGGGTCCCCACAGGTGCCCAGAATAAACCCGTGTCACTTACCCCATCTTATGGCCCCACAGGATGTCCCCTCGGGTCCAAGGAACACCTGCCTGTCACCCCGGCTCCCCTTCCTGCCCTGGAGCCCTGGCACACCTTGTTCTGCCAGGAGC